>NC_080058.1:16216153-16266153 GCF_026212465.1 Amaranthus tricolor
GTGTTTGACCTTGTGTTTCAAGATCCATTTTATTAGGGATAAGGGAATAATGGGTAGTTACTTTCTATTTCTAGCTAAATAAAAAACTATAAATAGAGGACTTGATTGTTCCTCAAAACAAGCCGAGTATGAGCCATTAAAATCATATGTTATTTTTGGACAATTAACAAGAAATATTTTGTTCAAAAATTGCCAAGCAACTTATAATATTTTCTTGTGCAACTCTTTAATTTTATCTTTAGAGAATTTATTCTTGTAAAATGATTTTTGAGAGAATTGTTGAAACTAGACTTGAGTAAGTCTAGGGGAGAATTAGAAAGCTTCTAGTGAAGTTAGATAAGAGATTAGTTTTGAGTAAAGCTAAGAGAAAAGCTTCTAGTAAAGCTAGAGAAGAGAATAGCTTTGAGTAAAGCTAAGAGATGCTTTGAGTGAAGCAAGAGAAAGAGAAGTTGGCCTAGTAAGAGAAGCTTCGAGTGAAGCGAGTGTTTTATGTAATTGTAACGAATTGCCTAAAACATAGTGGAGAGTTTTGAAATCCCGAGGGGTCGTGGTTTTTCCTTCTATTTAGGCCTAGAAGGTTTCCACGTAAAATTGTGTTGTCTCTTTCATTATTTCGCTCTAAGTTTAAGTTTTATTTCTTTTATCTAATTCCGCAAAAATAGGGCTAAAAAATACTTAAACTTATTAAAACAACAATTCACCACCCGCCCCCTTCTTGTTGTCGTTCTCATCTCTTACACAGTCTACAATTGGTATTAGAGCCCTATTCCTCATTTGATCAGAAAAGCCTGAGAGCAATATCCTGGTACTTTTTCAGATGTCGATAATGAATGAATGAATGGAAGAAGAGTACTCCACTCAAAGACCACCCATGTTTGATGGAAAATTCTATAATATTGGAAGAATAGGATGGAGAACTTCATCAAAGCGGAAAATTATCAAGTTTGGAGAGTTATCGAAATTGGAGACTTTGAGGTAACAACTACAAACTCCAATAACGAAATTATTCCCAAACCTATAACCAAATTTGAAAAAGAAGATTTTAAGAAAAAGGAGATAAATACTCTTGCCATTAAGTTACTTCACTGTGGTCTTGGACTAAACGAACATAACCGCATTATGGGTTGCAAATCTGCCAAACAGATTTGGGACCTGCTGGCAGTTACCCATGAAGTAACAAGTAAAGTGAATCATTCCAAGATAGACCTATTGATGTCTAAGTATGAACGGTTTGTTATGGAACCAAGAGAAAGCATACAAGAGATGTTTACAAGGTTCACTAACATAACAAACGAACTTGACTCTCTTGGAAGACTTATTCCCACCGATGAACAAGTAAGGAAAATTCTAAGGAGTCTCCCACAAGATGAACCCTGGAGAGCCAAGGTCACTGCCATCCAGGAATCTAAAGATTTTACAAAATTCAATCTGGAAGAGTTGGCTCGTTCCCTAATGACACACGAATTACATCTGGGAACAGCAGACAGTTACCGAAACAAGGGATTGGCTCTGACAGCAGCAGATCAAGAAGAATCAGAATGTGATGAGGAGGAGGCTGCCATGCTGGTACGAAAATTCAAGAAGTTCTTCAGGAACAGGAGGTACACCAATGAAAGAAATAACAAAGAAAGAAGAACTACCAATACCAAATCTAACCTTGAATGCCACAAATGTGGAAGTACCGATCAGTTCATCAAAGATTGTCCTATATGGAAAAATAAAAAGGGCAAGGGAAAGGCAAGACTACAAAGCAAAGGAAATCTCAACAAAATCGACTTTCGCAAAGCCATGATAGCTGCATGGGGAGAATCCGAGAGTGATGATGAGACTGAAAACCCCGAAGAAGAAGAAACAACTAACTTATTCTCATGGAAAGCAACTAAAGATGAAGTTTTTTATGAGTTTGTTTCTTTTGCTAATAAAATACAAAAATCTAGTAATAATCAACTTATTCACATAAGGTCAGATCATGGAAAAGAATTTGAGAATTCAGGCTTTATGAATTATTTTAATGAACATGGAATAAGTCATAATTTTTCCGCACCTAGAACACCACAACAAAATGGTGTGGTAGGAAGAGGCTAGAACCATGTTAATTGCTAGTTGTCTACCTAGGAATTTTTGGGCCGAAGCTGTCAATACTGCATGCTATATTTTAAATCGTGTATAAATAAGACCTATCACTTCTAAGAAAACCTATGAATTGTTTAACGGTGTAAAACCGAATATTTCCTTTTTCGTGTGTTTGGATGTAAATGCTTTGTTTATGTCAATGGTAAACGAAACATAGGAAAGTTTGACGAAAGAAGTGATGAAGCAGTATTTCTTGGCTATTCATCTCATAGTAAAGCTTATAGAGTTTACAACAAGAGAACTATGTGGGTAGAAGAATCCGTTCACATTATTTTTGATGAAACTAACTTTGTGACAAGTGAACAGGATACAAATGATTTTAAAATAGGTCTTGCAAATTTTGAATATGATGAAGATGTAATGAAAGAGCAAGATCAAAGAATAGTAGGAGAACAGCTGATTCAAGAACAAATCGAAATATTAGACAATACAGAACAACTAGTGAATGAGGACCAGCAAGTTGTTCCCAGAAATGAGCAAACTGATCCTGCTGAAAATGAGTAGAATAACAATCAAGTCAATGACCCTGAGCCTACAACAGTTCCCACAAGAGAATTTGTGCCCAAATCTTGGAGATATCAAAAATGCCATCCTCCCAATTTGATAGTCAGTGATTTGAATAAGGGAACACAAACCAGATCCCAAATGAGAAATTTATTTGCACACTTTGCGTTCCTCTCAACACTTGAACCCAAAAAATCACGAAGAAGCTCTAAAAGATTCCGAATGGATTGTAGCCATGCAAGATGAAATGAATGAATTTGAAAGAAATAAAGTATGGCATTTAGAACCCAAACCAAAACACAAAAAAGTGATTGGACTAAAATGGGTATTTCGGAACAAATTGGACGAGCATTGAATCATTGTAAGAAACAAAGCAAGGCTCGTGGTTAAAGGGTACAATCAACAAGAAGGAATTGATTATACCCTGAAATTTGCTCCGGTAGCAAGGTTAGAGGCTATCAGAATTTTTAATTTCTTTTGCTGCATTTATGAATTTTAAATTATATCAAATGGATGTAAAATGTGCTTTCTTGAATGGTTTTCTTGATGAAGAAGTCTTTGTGGAACAACCCCCTGGCTTTGAAAATCCCTCTTTTCTTGATCATGTCTATAAGCTTGATAAAGCTCTTTATGAGTTAAAACAAGCTCCTAGGCAACAGTGTGAAAGATTATCAAAGTTCTTGATTGAAAATAACTTTGTTAGAGGTAAAATTGACAAAACCTTATTCTTTAAGAATAGAGGTTCTAATATTATATTTGTTCAAATATATGTTGATGATATTATTTTTGGTGCCACCAATGAATTGCTATGTAAAGAATTTGCTAACCTAATGAGCATAGAATTTGAAATGAGTATGATGGGAGAATTAAATTTCTTCCTTGGTTTGCAAATTAAACAAACTGCAAATTGAATCTTTATTCACCAACAAAAATATATAAAAGAACTTCTCAAGAAATATGGTTTAAATAACGCTAAAACTAACCACACACCTATGGCTACTAATGTTAGATTAGATGAAGATTCAAATGGTATACATGTTGATCAAACTATTTATCGAAGCATGATTTGCTCTTTATTATATCTAACTGATAGTAGATTCGATATTTCTTTTAGTGTTGGTTTATGTGCTAGATTTCAATCAAACCCTAAAGAATCACATCATACAGCAGTGAAAAGAATTCTGAGATATACTTGAAGGGAACAGATTACTTGTCCCTATTTTTTCCCAAAAGTGATGTCAATGATTTGAAAGGTTATAGTGATGCAGATTATGCAGGAGATTTTGTTAAGAGGAAAAGCACTTCAAGTATGGTACAATTTGTTGGCTCATGTTTAGTATCGTGGTGTTCCAAGAAACAAAACACCGTTGCACTATCCACCGCTGAAGCAGAATATGTGGCAGCAGGAGCTTGCTGTTCCCAAATGCTTTGGATAAAACAACAGCTAAGAGATTTTGGTATTAAGTTTGAATGTGTTCCTATTTATTGTGATAATACCAGTGCCATCTGCATATCTAAAGATCCAGTGCATCATTCAAGACTAAAACATATCCACATAAGACATCATTTTCTAAAGGATAATGTAGAAAATAAAAATATTATCGTCAAGCATGTTAATACAAACGAGCAAATAGCTGACATCATAACAATGAAACAACATGAAAAAATGAGGTTAGAAGTTGGCATGATTAAGCTACACTAAAGCATATGACAAGCGTTCTTCTCAAGGCAAAATGAAAATTGAAAGGGTTAAATCATCCACAAAAATCTTGATTGAAAAATCAATTATTGAAAGGATCAGGTACGCAGTTGTTTAGAGTACGTGCTATAAATACTTTCTTGTTTGCATGTTTAATTTGATCGGACCAAAGCAGCATATATTTATTCTATATATTTTTATCCTCATATAAAATATTTCATATTTTTCAATTTCTATATTTCTTTTCCAGCAATTTTTTTAATAGATGGTTAACACAAAATAATTAAATATTGGGAGTCGGATCATCGTAATGCTTCGAAAAACCGTTATTAACTACTCATTCCATGAACCTACACTTTCATACACATTGTTCACACATGCAAAATTAAATAATTTGTATTGAAATCCTTTAGTATCGGTCCCCTCATCATCAATATAAGCACTTTCCTTCACGTCACAACATAATCACTTCATCACTCTAACTTTACCAACAATTCTCAAAACGTCTATCTCCCTCATTCAATCTCACTCCTTAATCTTTAATCCAGAAATCCACCATGAAAACCCCAAAAACCACCTCAAGCAGGAAGCAGAGCAACAAAACACCCAAAACCACTCAACCGAAACCGTTAAAGGTAGTCCATCCTTCACCCCAAATCGTTGCTGCTCCATCTCCCTCAAACGAACACTCAAGTACACCAAGTGCATCTACAATCCATGTTAGAAACAAAAGACCCATTGATACTCCAACAGAAAAATCGTTATCCAGATCATCAAAGAGAACCAAGCGGAGTGATCCCAACAGCGCTGAGGAAATATCAAAGGAAATGTCTGTGAGATTCGGTCTTGACAAGTACTAGTATGAATCCACTCCTTTCCCTCAACTTCACGCTATATTACAAAATCAATACTGGGAAACTCTAATGGCTAATTATTGTTGTAACCCCATTTACCCAAATTTAATGCGGGAGTCTATTTCTAATTTTTCTATTGACAATGGAGTGTGTTCGAGTGTTGTTAAGGAGATTAAAATAGAATTTAACAGCTTAATGTTGGGCGAATGGTTTGGAGTGCCAGCTGTAGGTTTTGATACATATCATGTTGGGTCTAAAATTGTTTTTACTGGTATAAACGAGAAAACTGTTCTGAAGTTCTTAGGGATTCATGAAAAGAAGGGTAAAATTAGTCACAACATACTGTCTCCACTTCACAAACTGCTTTACAATATAGCCCGTCGATTTATCCTGCCACGCAACTCTAAGCGTAGTGAGGTAAATCTACGTGATGCTACTTTGATTTAATGTTTGGCTAATTACATAAAGATTAATTTTCCTTCTTTAATGATTTCACATTTGAGTAACTGTATTGAGAAAAAGTATTTGGTTGGGTATGGAGGATTGCTGACATAGATATTTAAGAAGTTTGGTGTCCCTCTTGATGGTCTGCATTTTCCCATGAGTCCCAACAATAAAATAGGTGCAAAGTGTCTGAATAATTTGCATTTGAAATTAAATGACAATGGGATTCTACCGGATGCAAATAAGCAGGTTGATGTTGATAATTATGACAAGGAAGAGGAGGCACAGAAAAATGAGGAGGAAAGGGAAGAAAAGGAAGAGGAGGTATTAGAGAAAGAGGATCAGGAGCTTGTTCCCTCTGGCATTGCTGAAAGGGTAGTTCAAAAAGAGAATAGGGGGAAGAAGCAAGTAAGGGGGAAGCTGAAGAACAAGGTGAGGATGTGGAGGAGGACATTGATGATAATGATGATAGTGATGAGGAGGTTCAATTGCAGGGTCAGAAGCAGCCTGTTGCAACACCGAGGAAAAGTCGAAGGCTAGCTTCTAAAAGAAAAAGTCCGACTGTGGATTTGGATGATGACTCTACCTCACACAACACCTTTGAACCTACCAATGACGCACCTCCCTCACCAAAGCCAGCCACACCACCATCTCATCAAATTCCATCACCACCACCATCACCTATACCATTTACACCACCACCAGTTACCATTCACCCTTCACCCAGCCAAGGCTTTGCTAACACTTTTTCTGTTCATACAGCTCCTCTAGACTCTATCCTCTTGAAGCTAAATGATTTGCAGTCTCAATTCTTTGTTTTTCAAGATGAAATTCATGTCTCACTGGCATCAATTACTGATCAACTTACCCAGATGGAAACCTGTCTTGGTGCAAAGCTTGATACAGTAGAGGTGCAGACCGAATATGTTGATGAAGAAGAGACTGCACTCTAATCCCTCCTCCTACTGAAATTTTATATTTTGATTGGCTGAACCATCTGTTTCTCTATCTTTCAAATAATATTTTTCTTATATTTTATGTATCAGCTGGGGTACAAACTGTGTAATTTTAGTTTGTTGAACATATTGCTTTCTTTAATGCTGAACAAAGTCTGTGACATTTTAAACACTGCATATCTTGACTACATCTCTTGGTATTTGCTTTCATTTATTGTCTGTTGTTTTTCTCTTTGACTATAACTAGATGATTAGTGTTGTGGTTTGATTATCCTAATTCTTTTTGATTGATGTCAAAAGGGGGAATATTTGGCTCAAACTTAAAAGTATGCTTGATTCATGACTTAGTTTAGTCTTATTTATTTTACCTTAGTACCGTGAGTATGCTCATGAATGCTATGCTCATATATGCTATATGTTCTGATGTTTTGAATATCATATATGCTTTGATGAATATGTTCTGAATTGGTTATATGCTCTGATGAATATGGGTAATTAATTATTTAAGCTATGCTCTGAACTCTGATATACTAATTGATCAAGCACTGATGAAGCTATGTTAAATTAGCTCTGATTATTCTGATTAAGCTCTGATCATTCAAATAAGTTAATTAATTAAAACTCTGATTGTTATGGTTGTTATTTGAAAATTGAAAAGCTTGCTCTGATAGCTTGCTCTGATATTATTCTAATATTCTGGACATGCTGAGCCCTATTTAAATGAATAATACAGGTACTTACACTAGTGGAAAAAACGTATTTGCTGTGTATCATTTGCTGCGGTTTTTCTATATACGCAGCAATAATTAGTAAAAAGAATTAGAAAAAAAAAGTCTACAAATGCTGTGGTTTCCCTGATGCCCACAGCAAATAATGCTTCTTTGCTGCGGTTTTTGTAACACCCCGAGATTTTGTGACGTCATTAATTAATATTTTAATGAGTTGTGGGTATTTTATAATTATATTAAATTAATTTAGAAGTAGTTTTAATAAATCCCTTTTATATACGAATTTAAATATTAACATATAATTATATTAAAAATACGATTGCGACCTCTAAAATAAAGAGGTTCGAATCAAAATTATTATTTTATTTATACGTGTGAGTACACAAAGCTGAGTCTCTCAGTTGAGCCTCGCAAGAAAATTAATCCAGATTAAATAATAATAATAATAATAATAATAATAATAATAATAATAATAATAATAATAATAATAATAATAATAATAATAATAATAATAATAATAATAACAATAATAATAATAATAATAATAGTAATAATAATAATAGTAATAATAATAATAATAATAACCATGATAAAAGGGCATGAAACCCTTGATGCCCCAAAACAAGCCATCACTCCCTCCTCTCTCCCTCTTCCTCTTCTCCCTGTGACACCATACCCACTCAAAACTCACGTCTGGTGCCTCCCAACATCACCACCAGCCTCCCTCACAACAGCCAGCAGCAGGAAGGCTGCGTCTTTTCTCCCTCATGGCAGCCAACAACAGGAGGATCATAGACAAGCGTAACAGGTACTGAAGCTTCTTTTGCATTGCATTGCATTTGGGGAGAGTGATGAGGGCGAAGCATAACCTGTGTCATACCGCAAACTTTCGATTTTGTAGCTTCTGTTATTTTTTGTAAACTTTGGTTGTATATGATTTGTTATGAGGCTTTGTGTCCTCCCTCGTATATTTGTATTTCCGCTGCGTAGTTTATAACTCTGTATGGTTTTTAGGAGTTAAATCTTTCTAAGATGCACACGTCGACACTGGAACCACGATCCATTCTTGGCATGTTGATTGAGAAGCCGGCGACGAATCATTCCGCCGTGACATAGCTTTGATAGGCCGTTGGTGCCTTTACTTTATTAGTTTCTAAATTAACTTTTGTGTTTCTACAAAGGCGCACAATTTTAAGGCAGATACTGCCAAGATTTCCACTCACCTTTTAAAGTTTGATATTTAACGTTTATCTAAATTCTTTTCCTTTTCTTTTATGTAACACCCGAATTTCCTCCCGTCCTTTACGGTTTTGGTTTCTTTAAGGGGTCGGAAATTCAGGGGTGTTACAGTTTTAGTATGCCCGCAGCAAATAAGTGCATATTAAACTTAAAAAAAATAAATAAAATATAAGCATTATTTGCTGCGGTTATTGAATGACCGCAGCAAATAAGTATTAAAAAAAAAACAAAAAAAAATTTTTTTTTTCCTTATAATATGCAGTTATTTGCTGTGGGCTTCTTAAAACCACAGCAAATAAAGCTTATTTGTTGCGGTTCTTTAAGAAGCCCGCAACAAATAGTTAGTTCAAAAAATATAAAAAAACGCTTTTGACGTTCAATTGCTTAAAACCCTAAAATAACTTTCTTCAAAAACCCACGACGACGACTGTCTTCTTCTTCAAGCTCTGCAATTTCAGAAAATTTCTTCAAAAACCCATGAAAAAACTCTTCAAGTTCTTCAATTTTTTCAAATCATATGACTCTACTGTGTTTTCTCTTCGTTTTGTTCATCATCTTCCAAACCCAACGACTTTGTTTAAGTTCTTCAAGTTCCTGTGTTGTTGAAATTTGTTGCTTCAATAACCACCCATTGCACGAATTTCCTTCTCCATCTTTGTTTAAGTTCTTCAACCCACCATTGTTGCTTTTCCTTCAAAACCCACGAAATTAGGGCTAGTCTTGTTCTTTTTCAAGTCATTGTGTTTTAATAAGGATTTAGTCTTTTTTTATACTAATTTTGATTTTGTTTTAATAAGCTTATGATATTTTAAATAATTCTAACTGATTAGAGTAATATGTTTTTGATATATGCTTGGTAAATTATATTGTAACGAGTTGATTTACTAAGTTATATAGAGTAGCTTTAATCTCTGGCATGCTTTATAATATTGGTTTTACTCTATTTTATTTAAGTTTGTTTAAAAGTTTGTCATCATCAAAAAGGGGGAATTTGTTGACTCTCTTAGGTTTTGATGATGACTACACTTTATGTAAACAAATGTATTTTTAGAGATTGTGCAGGTCAATATCCGAATGCGATTAAGATCATTGATGGTACCTATGACTTAGTCTATGAACATGTACTCGTCAAAAGAATCCAAAAGAAGTTAGACAAGGTTTATCGCTTAAGATGTCAAATGTAGACAGGAGGTCTACTGTTCCCAAGTTTGATGATCTAGCAAAACTGGAATTTGGAAACAGTGCAGTGTTCCCAGACTGGAGTCTGAAGAAAATACGTATGCTGGAAATTCTGATTATTATGTTTTTTGATTTTTTAGTTGATCTATTAGTTAAAATTAATTTGTTGCATTATTTAATTATTAAGTTAATTGGCAAAATATTTTATAACCACCTAAAATATGACCGTGTGATTTTCTAAGTATAGGAATATTCTTCTCCCTTTTAAAAAGACTTTTACTTTGGATCTATATTTAGTGAATAACTAAATTGGCTAAAGTTAGTAAAGGGAACCGTAGCTAATATTAGTAAAGGGAACCGTAACTATTATTAGTAAAGGGGAACCGTGTAACCAACCTACCTATTATTAGAAATAGGGAACCATAGCTTTTAGACTAAGCTTCCACTTATTTCTCCCTTATTTATTGCAATGGTACAAGGAAATAACCGTGTGTTTGACCTTGTGTTTCAAGATCCATTTTATTAGGGATAACGGAATAATGGGTAGTTACTTCCTATTTTTAGCTAAATTAAAACCTATAAATAGAGGACTTTATTGTTCCTCAAAACAAGCCGAGTATGAGCCATTAAATCATACGTTATTTTTGGAAAATTAACAAGAAATATTTTGTTCAAAAATTGCCAAGTAACTTATATTATTTTCTTATGCAACTCTTTAGTTTTATCTTTAGAGAATTTATCCTTGTAAAATAGTTTTTGAGAGAAATGTTGTAACTAAACTTGGATAAGTCTAGGGGAGAATTAGAAAGCTTCTAGTGAAGCTAGAGAAGAGATTAGCTTTGAGTAAAGCTAAGAGAAAAGCTTCTTGTGAAGCTAGAGAAGAGAATAGCTTTGAGTAAAGCTAAGAGAGAAGCTTCGAGTGAAGCAAGAGAAAGAGAAGTTGGCCTAGTAAGAGAAGCTTCGAGTGAAGCGAGTTGTTTTATGTAATTGTAATGAATTACCTAAAACATTGTGGAGAATTTTGAAATCCCAAGGGGTCGTGGTGTTTCCTTCTAATTAGGCCTAGAAGGTTTCCAAGTAAAATTGTGTTGTCTCTTTAATTATTTCTCTCTAAGTTTAGGTTTTATTTCTTTTATCTAATTCCGCAAAAACAGGGGTAAAATACTTAAACTTATTAAAATAACAATTCACCCCCCCCCCTCTTGTTGTCGTTCCCATCTCTAACACAATCTACATATATGTTCAATAGATGTAAAACTTGAAAAGATTACAAGCATCAAACCGAGATTACAAGTCTTTGCAACCTATTACAAAATCTAGAAATTGAAATTACAACTAAATTAAATAACTTAAAATAAATAAATAACCTTGAACTAGAGATATTTTAAGACAATACTATGTAAGGAAGTTGGATACTAAAAGTGGCACAATATAGTTTCTTAAAAGAGTTATTCCGCCTATTTAGTGCTTAGGCTTAAAAGCTTGGAATACATTTTTTAGATATAGCGGTTTGCAATTAATTATAAGCACTGTATAATAAACTAGTGTGAAGAATAAGCGTTTTTGAGAACAATTAAAGAATTAAAGTGATCAGAGTTTGTAACATCCTTTCACTTTTAAGACACATTCATCTAGAGCTCTTCAACTTTAAAACTAGATAACTTTTTACCGACACTATCTTATTATTAAGATCACAAGTTTCAAGTAACTCCTTTTAGGTCTCATACTTGAGTTACTTACCTACATCAACAAGGGATTTAACTTCATTGAATCGTAAGCCCTGGAATTAACTGAGCGTTAGACTGGGTTTCCTCATTAGTGTTAACTGGATATAACCAAATTCCAAGTGTAGTGTAATCAATGTAATTCCTTAGCAAAGCTTTTAAAAATTTATCCACCAAGTTAAACTTTTTATTGACATACCCAAAAGTTTTAACCCCTTTCGTGATAAGTCTTTTTGTTATATTCGACCTTACCAAAGCCGAATATGCTATCACAATGTATAGCCACCGCTGACATAAGCGTAGGTAATAATGGTATTGATGTGCTCATTTTAGAGCACGTTTGTATCCACATGGTAGTGTCGAGACTCGCGGTTTTTGATAGATATTACACACATTATTGATGAATTTATCTTGTTCTTGTCTTCGAGGTGTTTTAAGGACGTTTTAGGTGTTTCCAAAGATTTCAAGGCCAATTGCGTTGAGTTCGAGGCTTAGACATTTCCATTAAAGTTTAAACGTGTATTTCAGAGCTTTGGCACACATTCTAAGTCCTCTACAAAGGCCCTGTAAAGTTTGAAAGTCTTCAGAACTTCAAATATTCAAATGGGCTAGGAAAACCCATGATTCGATCGAATTCATCCTTCATTCGGTCAAATGAAGCTTGGCTCGAGCGAATGAAGCCTCCATTTGGTTGAATGGAGGTCCTGCTCTTCACTTAACACTTGAAAAACTCCTGGAATAGGCGAATGAGCCTCCATTCGGTCAAATGGAGCTCATTCGAGCGAATGGACCAAGCAATTTGGGCGAATGGATGTCAAGAACACTATGTAGCTTGGATTTCTTCTGTTTTGGGCGAATCACACTACCATTCGATCAAATGAGTGGTCCATTCACAGAGACCCACCAAGAGATATATATGTGATTGATTTGTTGGAATAAAAAGGGTCAATACTAAATGTCCCGAAAGGGTGAAAAAGAGGAGAAACAAGGCTCGAAAGAGCAATACATCAAAAACAAAGAACATGGCTTCACCCTAGCTTGGGGTAGTCAATCGCTTTAGCCTTGCGCTTCTTCCCTCCCCATCTTCTAAGGAGCGAAGAGTTCTTAGACCACCATGATGATGGTGATGGTAGTGCTAGGAGTGAAAATCTTTTTAGCCTAGGTATGAACTTCTTCCCTCTTTGTTATTAGCTAGTATGTTTATGTTGTAAAGGTGACAATTATGTTGACCATTGTTTTAAAATAGTTCATCTGTGTTAATCTATCCTTCTTTGCTAGGGGCTAGCAAAGACTTGGCTTGGGTGACATTTGGTCAACATCATTGTCACCATTACCCATTAGTTTTTTCATTTAATGTAATATAGGTCTACGTTAAAGCGTGGCATATGTTATTTTGTATATATTGCATATATATTCACCCAGCATTTCATGGCATATTGTGTATATTCCTTTTATTGAGACATAGGTTGCTCCTCTAGGTTTGTTGAACCCTTGGTTTTGCCTTAATGTTTCCCTAGACTTGTTGACATAATTGAATGTAAATGACTGAGATGCCTTAAGTAGTTAGAGCGAACATACTAGGATTAAGATCACATCAAATTATTTTTTTGGGACTGTACGTTGTATTGTGCTACATTGATGTAAGGCTCATTGCCTCTTGGGTTTATGCATGAGATTGAGATATTTCCTATTGAGCTCTCTACTATCGAGTTCACCATACCTCATTTGAATAAAGGGAACCAATTTATATTATTTCTGCTTTTGAGAAAAAAGAAAAAGCAAAAAAATATAGATAAAGAAAAAGAAAACGAAAAGGAAAAAAACAAAAATTGAAATAATAAGAAAAATATGAGGCATTGAATAACCAATAAGTGGTAGCTTGTTCTTATGAAGTTATAAGGGGTGGTTGTGAACTTGTGATCGTACGTCTATTGTTTTTCGAAGTTGTATGTTTAGTTTAGGAGGTTTCCTCCTACTAGGAGTTGAGCCACATTTCTACTTTTACGCGATCCCAACCCTTTCTTAACCTAGCCAACCCTCTATGAATATCACAATACACTCTTGTGTCATTTGGTAAGTGGAGGAAAACGATGGGAAAAATCAAAGGCAAAAGCACCCTAGAGTTGAGCCATGCACCTTATCTGCATGTTAAGTAAAGCGTACCCTACATTAAATTGAGAGACTCATACTTTACTCACTATACATCTTAAAGTAAGGGGTTTCTTGCATTGGATTCGATTTGGAAAAGGGAGATGTGTGGTAAGACTAGTGGCCGGTTTTGAGCCCTTGAAATGCATGATTTTTATTTCTATCTTGCAAAAACATCTATTCTCTCTATTTTCGAATTGCTATCTTATACTTAAGTCTAGTGATAAGGTATAATTTCTTTCGTATTTTCAGTTGTATATAGGTTGCATTCACACATTGTATTGAATTTGATTTGTGGGTCTCCTTCTAAAAACCCTCACGAGACCATACTCGTCCTCTAAGGGAGACTAGGGGTTAAAAGGGCTTGTTGCAAGTGCTAAGTGCGATCGTGATTCCTACGAAAGTGAGTGTTAGGTTTTATTTTTTTTCGTAGTTTTAATTGGTTTTGCCCTATGCTTTCATCTTATCCTGGTAGTTAATTTGCTATGGACTAGCAAAAGTTTAGCTTGGGGGAAGTTGATATGCTCGTTTTAGAGCAGGTTTGTATCCCCATTATAGTGTCGAGTCTTACGATTTTAGATAGATATTACACACATTATGCATGATTTTACCTTGTTTTTGTCTTTAAGGTGTTTCAAGGTCAATTCAGGTTTTTTCGAAGATTTCAAGGTCAATTGCGTCGAGCTCGAGGCTTAAACATTTCTTTTTAAGTTTAAACGCACATTTCTAAGCTTTAGCACGCATTCTAAGTCATCCCAAAGGCCCCACCAAGTTCAAAAGCTTTCTGACACTTTAAAGATTCAAATGGGCTAGGAAAAGCCAATATTCAACTGAATCCTCCCTCCATTCAGTCGAATGGACCTTGGCTCGGGCAAATGAACATTCTGTTCTTTACTTAACACTTGTAAAATCCTAGAATAGGCGAATGAGCCTCCATTCGGTGAAATGGAACTCATTCAGGCAAATGGACCATGCAATTCGGGCGAATAGATGTCAAGAACACTACGTAGCTTGAATTTCTTCTATTTTGCGCGAATCACACTACCATTCTACCAAACGGTACCTCATTCGACAGAATTAAAGTGGAGCCAAATTCTGCAAAATTTTGTTTCTTTGCAAGCTTATTTTCGAGAGCTATTTTTTAGCTTCTTCTCACTTTGTTTGGGCTCTTTAAGCACCCCCAATATCTGTTAAATCCTTATGCCTATTGTGAGTGTCATTTGTGCATCACTCTAGAACATCAAAACCCTTTTTTTGCTTTCTTTTAATTCTTGCCCTAGATTAGTTTATGTTTTCAATTGTGCTTTCCTTTATATTCAAGTTCTTCATTTATGTAAGTTTACATTTGTTTATGCTTTCAATGTCATTTATCGTTTTCCTTTAATGATTTATAGTGCAGATTTATTGCTTTCTTGTTCTTCAATATTGTTATTGCTCTGTCCATTGCTTTTTTGTTCATTTCTTTCAAGTTTTTCATGCTTTGCTTTATTTCTTTATTTATTGTTCTTTCCCTAGCTTTTTCTAGTATGTGTGAGTAGTTTCTTTTGGGATTGTGATTAGTGAAATCCTAGGTTTGGTCTTGTCTTCAATATTTAGGATTAGGGTTGAGGTTGATGGTTATTGTTGATGACAATCGATTAGAATCTTGTCCTGTCACTCCTTAGAAAACATAGGGCGATTATAGTTTGTTCGTGTGACTTATAGGGTCACCAACTTTCTCGCGCTATCTTGAGTGTCTTGAGTGATTGTTGTTTGATCTTCCTTGACCTAACTTATCTTTAGTCTCAATAGATCCTCCTAGGTGGACCTAATTTATCCCCGCTTGTCTTTCATTTTTTACAGTCTTGCTTTACTTAATTTCCATAAGTGTTGTTCGACACCCAACCAACCAATCTTTCATATAACCTCCCACATCACGCTTAGAGTCCAACATCCCTTTTCTTTATGGTTCGACCCCCAACTTATCATTACACTAGTTATAGTAGTATTTGTGTGATCATAAATATTATTTGCATAGCTAGGCCTTTAGTAAAACAACGCTAAAAGTCGCTTATCATATCTCAAGCAAGAGATTCCAAAGTCATTCTGCTTCTTTACTTGTCGATACTATGGTAATAAATAGACATATCATAGAAGAATCCGATATACATGATTGTTTCTTGGAAGACCTTGAAATGGCACCTCCCTCATACATGAAAATCCAACCACTAATAGAAGACGAATCTTCTTTGTTAGTGATCCACTTGAAGCCGAGTATCGAAGGTTCTCCACTATGACATAGTCCGTGACTCATTATTCCTTTTTAGTACCAAAGTATCCTCCAAATAACTATCCAATGCATAGGTCCCGGATTGCTAGTATACCTACTAATCTTTCCATCTGGATAAGTTATATTGAGATTTTTTGAGGTTATAGCATACATCAAAAATCCAATTATCTTTGAGTGTTAAAGCTGAGAAATTGGAAAACCCTCAAATATTTCACATGAGTTTTCATGAATTTAGTGCATTTTGGAATGATTCACTTAAATATTGAGAAAATTAGATTTATATATTTGTCACTAAAGCATATGTTTTTAGCAGAGAAGCTTATGTCCCTTAAAAAGAGTTAAATCTAATTGAATAGTTAGAGGAGATATGTGCTCCTTTGTTGGTTGACATAATCTGTATATGTGGAGTTAATTTATACTATATATTTGTGAAGAGAAGATATGTTCTAGTTGTCAAATACACATTAAAGTATTAATCTGTTGTTATTATTTATATACACGTTTAATTGCAAGGACTTGGTGATAAAGCATTGTAAAGACATGGCCTTCTTCTCTCCTTAACTCTTTCATACTTGAAATATAAGTTTCATAAATATAAATCTACTCAAATGTAAAACTTCAACTAAAAAACTTATACATTGAGAATCGGGTCTTGTCTTAATTAAAGTAATCTCTTTCACAGACAGAAACTTGCTATTGGAACTTACATTGCCCTCTCTACAATTTAAAAACAAAGCTATCAATACATCAAGTCAACCTTGAGTTTAGTTTTACCCAAAGAAAACTATAATAACCCACAATTTTAATTTGATTACTTAAATTGTCAAAGATTAGTTATTTTATTTCATGTTATATTTTTCTAGTAAAAGAGAATTCTCTAAGGAAGTACGTACGTAAAATGCGCCCAATAAAAAAGCCGAAAAACATAAAAAGGTAAAAGAGAAATTTTCACTTATCTCAATCATTATGTATTGAACCTCCATTTATTCATTATCTAAGAAACACTAGTTTCACATTAAACACCATTAGTAAACCTTAAATTTTGTTTTTCGTATTTTTTTCAACGTTTTCATGCTATACATTCAACTGAACTATAGTTTTCCTAATTCAACATCCATAAGGACAATATCAACTTGAATAAAACATTTTTATTTTCATTTATTAATAAATATCCAAACTGAATTTAAAAAAGCCCTAGCCTTAGCTGTTGTCCTGCTTGTCATGCCCCTAATATGGGTCTAGATACTTTTGATCTGTAATAATATTAATTAATTTTTCAAATATGACAAAAAGTGTTTACCTGATACAAGAAACATTAGTATACACATATTCTCAAAGTCGATACATCATATAACCTGTGTATTTTATTAAATTTATCAAGAGTTTCTAAAGAGAAAAAACACTTCTATGTAAGGATATAATATCTTTCTCAAAATTTGCATATTAAAATATTATTATATATTACTAATTATCCTTTATGATACCATGATAATTGGCTTTTATTTAGATATTCATGTGATGGTCTTGGTGTTTCAATTGAATTATATAGTCGAAAACTATTTTGATGCTTCCAAAGCTTACTTTTATAGTGGTTGGTTCAACTATAATATAGTTAAGGGGCGTTTGGTTGGGGGTATTAAGGAAAGGGAAAGGGAATGGAAATACCCCATTCCCTTTGATGTTGTTTGGTTCGCATTTAGAATGATTCTGTTTACCCATTTTTAGGTTTAGGTTTACCTAAATGAGGTAATCCTCATTCCCCACCTCCCCCTTCACTTTCCCATTCCATTCCCTTCCCCATTCAGTTGCTGCCTTCTCCTTCCTCGCGCCTCCTTCCTCACCAAAATCCTTGCTGCGTCCTTCCTCCTCCTCCTGCTGCTGCTCCTTCGTTCTCACTTGCTCTACTTCTTCTCGTCGTTCTCTTTCCTTCATTAACAGAATCCCTAAATCTTCCACTAACAGTTGAGTCTTCCTTTTTCTTCTTTCTCCTTTTTAGATTTCTCACTGTATTTTATGCTTATTGATGCTTGAATCTTCCTTTTTAGATTTCTTCTTTGTCCTAAATCCTTTTTCTGCTGCTGTTTTCGTTTTCGTTTTTGTTGCAAGATTTCATTTTTTCAGCTGCTGTATCTTCGTTTTCGTTTCGTTCTCCTAAATCTGAGTATTATTGATGCTTTAGCTGTTGACCCAAATTGATGCTTGAATCTTGTATCGTGTTGATTGTTGAAGCAGTATTGGTGCTTGAATCTTGTTGCTGTTGAAACCAAATCTGAGTTCACTGTATTGATGCTTGTTGATGCTTGTTGATGCTTGTTGATTTCCCATTTAACTTGATGCTTGTTGATGCTTATTGATATCCAAATTAAATCTGAGTTCACTGGATTTGTTGTTTTTGCTTCTGGAACTGATATCCAAATTGATGTTGTTTTAGAAACTTGGGATTTTAGAAATTGGGATTATTGATGTTGTTTTAGTATGATAAAAAATTGGGATTTTAGAAACTTGATTATGTATCATTGTTTGTTTGTTTGTTTGTTTGGTTTTCAAGAATACATGGAAACAAGGTGCTTGGTACTTCTTTGATGTTCTTATTGATGTTCATTTGTACAGAAAATGGCTAGCATTGTTACTTCTTTGAAAAGGAAGAGAAATTGGGACTATATTCGGTTCATAGTTACTATGATTAATTGTGTTGTGTTGCTACATTTGATGTTGTACTCGATGAGAAAAACTATATACGATTCCCATTATGTTAAGCTTAATAAAAAAACTAGGAGAAAAATGAGATTGCACAACTTGAATAGAATGATTAGAGAAAGTGACACTTTGTGTAGGAACTATTTTCGTATAAATCGATACACATTTGGTGTTCTTTTAGAGATGGTTAGAGATATTGGTGGATTAAATGAAACAAGAAACACATGTTTGGAAGAGATGGTTGCGGGTTTCTTATACACATTAGCTCACCATAAGAAAAATAGAATGATGGGTGCACATTTTTATAGAAGTGGTGAAACTATTAGTAGACAATTTCATGCTTGTTTGTTAGCAATCTTAAAGTTACATGATATTCTTCTTAAGAAACCAACACCAATACAAGAGGATTGCAACGATGAAAGATGGAAATATTTCAAGGTAAATAAAAACCAACACTTTAATTTGAGATAAAATGGAGAGACTATTACATATTGTAAAGTGATATTGTTTGTTGTGTAGAACTCATTAGGTGCCCTTGATGGTACAATGATTCTAGTGAATGTTCCTTGTGATGAGCGATCCAAATATCGGACTAGAAAAGGTACCCTTGCTATGAATGTATTAGGAGTATGTTCACCCGAGATGGAATTTATATATGTCTTACCTGGTTGGGAGGGGTCGGCACACGATGGTCGGATTCTTCGAGATGCTATTTCTAGGCCTAATGGGTTGAAAGTTCCAAAAGGTAATTTGATTGACGTACTAGATTTTATTTGAGATTAACTTAGTAAGAGAGTAATATTTTTTTTTAATTTGTCAAGGTTGTTATTATCTATGTGATGGAGGATATACTAATGGAGAAGGATTCCTTGCACCCTATAGAGGGCATCTTTATCATCTTAGAGAATGGAATAATGGCCCCCGACAACCCCAAACCGCCGAAGAATATTTCAACTTAAGGCATGCAAAAGCTAGAAATGTGATTGAGAGATGCTTTGGATTACTCAAGGGAAGATGGGGGATTCTTAGAAGTCCTTCTTGGTTTAGTTTACAAACACATGGTCGAATTGTACTTGCTTGTGCTTTATTACATAATTTGGTAAAGAGATACATGCTTGCAGAATTTGATGATGAGGACTTGTTTGAGGAAAATGATAGTGATAATAATGATGGTGATGATAATGATGGTGATGTTAATGAGGAAGATGATGTGGAGTACATAACCTCCATTGCTGTAACCGATCCATGGACGAATTTCCGAAATACAATGGCCCAATATATGTTCAATGATTGGAGGGCTAGACAACGCAGACTTACTTTGTGATGTTATTCATTTTTATTTAAAACCTTCATTTCTTGTATTTGAATTTCAGACTTGTATGTTTATTTCTTGTTGTTGGACCTCTTGAGTTTTGATGATGACTACACTTTATTTAAGCGAACATGTTTTTAGAGATTGTGCAGGTCGATATCCGGTCGTGATAATGATCGTTGATAGTACCTATGATTTAGCTTATAGAAACGTACATGTCAAAAGGTTTCAAAAGAGGTTAGGAGAAGCATATCGCTTGGGATGTAAAATGGAGACAGCAAATCTACTGTTCCCAAGTTGGATGTTCTAGCTAAACTGAAGTCTGGAGACAGCACACTGTTCCTGAGCTGAAGGTTGACTACGTTGACTAAAAATTCTAATTATCATATTTTAATTATTATTTTTAGTTAATGTATTTAATAAAATTAATTTGTTGCAGTAGTAATTTATTAAAATTAATTGGCAAATCGTTTTTCTTAAAAAAATGAATTAACGTCCTTATTTTCCTAGATCCTTTATTTTAGGATCTATTTTTAGTAAATATTGGATTTACTAAAAATAGAATTAGTGGTTGTTGAATGGGTCTTAGCTATCTTCTTAACTGGTTTTTATTCCTAAAAATTAGCAAGCAACCATTCCCACTAAGATTAACCGTTTCTATTAATAGCAAAAACGTTCCAGCCATTAATTTGGGGAACAGGAACAGCTATTGAAGAAACTGCTGCTTGAAGGGAACAGAAGACAGCGGTTATTTTTGTCTGGTTTGACTTAGTCAAATAACCGTATGGCTGCATTATCCACATTACTCCCATGATCTTTTGATAATGGAATAATGGATTGGAATATTCCTTATTCTTAGGGTTTTTAGCTCTATAAATAAGAGACTCGGTTATTCTTCAAAACTCGCCTTAGTATGAGCCATTAAATCATACGTAATTTTGGGAGAATTTTTTACAAGAAAATTTTGTTTTTAAAATGCCAATTAATTTATAATATTTTCTTGTGCAACTCATTGATTTTATTTTTAGAGAATTTTTATCCTTTGTAAGGGTTTTTGAGAGAATTTGTAATTAGACTCGGGTGAGTCTAAGGGGAAATTAGATAGCTTTTAATGAAGCTAGAGAAGAGATTAGCTTTGAGTAAAGCTAAGGAGAAAGCTTCTAGTGAAGCTTGTGGTGAGAATTAGCTTTTAGTGAAGCTAAGTTTGTTGCTTTGAGTGAAGCAATTTAAGAGAGAAGAGTTGGCCTAGTTGATGCGCTTCGAGTGAAGTAAGATGTTTAATGTAATTGTAACGAGTTGCCTTAAACATAGTGGAGAATTTAGAAATCCCAAGGGGTCGTGGTTTTTCCTTCTATTTAAGCCTAGAAGGTTTCCACGTAAAAATCGTTTGTCTCTTTTAATTATTTCGCTCTAAGTTTAAGCTTTATTTATTTTATTCAATTCCGCAAAAACAGGGCAAAAACGCTTAAACTAGTAACAACAACAATTCACCCCCCCCTCTTGTTGCTGTTCCCGTTCCTAATTGAGTCTACAATTGGTATCAGAGCCCTGTTCCCAGTAGATCAGGAAACCCTGAGGGCAGAATCCTGGTGTTCCCGAAAATGTCAATTATGAACGAGCGAATGGAAGAAGGGTATTCTACTCAAAGACCAACCATGTTCGATTGAAAATTCTATAAATAATGGAAAAATAGGATGGAGATCTTTATCAAAGCGGAAAATTATCAAGTTTGGAGAGTAATCGAAATTGGAGATTTTGAGGTAACCACTACTAACTCCAACAATGAAATTGTTCTCAAACCCGCAACAGGTACATATTTCTAACTCATTTTATTTTCATCCATCCAAATTTAGTAAAAATAAATTAATAGAGTTGCTAAAGGAGACACAAGCTAAACTTGAAAATTGTAATGTTAAGTGTCTCAAATTAGAAAAGGAACTCAAGGTAAGCAAAGACCATGTCTCCTATATAAACACCTTTAGATATGATGTCCAAAACAGATTTTTCGGTTTGTTGGACCTAAACATAATCCTAAAGGAAAGTATGGAGAGAATTAAAAAGGAAAATGTTATTCTTAATATTGAGTTATCACAATACAAATTATTAGGCTTAAATGAAGAATTGAATGATGCATCTATTAAAGATTTATGCTATGATTTTCAAAATTTAAAATTAAATCAGGAATCCGACCGTAACAATGATGACAAGCTTGAATTAAGTTCAAGAGAAAAAGGGAAAATCAAAATTACTCCCAAATGGATTCAAGATGCTAAAAGTAAAAATTCAAAAGGCCTAAAATATTTTAAGAATAACAAGAAGAAAAAGGCTTACGTTGATCTCCCTAGCGACAGGTTCTGTTCCTTCTGTGGAGGAACTGGTCATCTGAAGGACCAGTGCACCAAAAGGGAACAGTACACTGTCTCCAACAGAAACTATGTCGATAACATTCAGATTAAGAAAAATGATTCATGCAAAATCGACAAGGAACCCAAGAAAGTCTGGGTTCCTGTAACTAACAATTATTTTTTTCAGGTCCAAGTGAGGGGGAACAGCTCATGGTATCTCGACAGTGGGTGTTCCAAGCACATGACGGGTGACAAATCTAAGTTTCTCTCACTTGAAGCCTATGATGGGGGAACAGTAACCTTCGGTGACAATATGAAGGGTGAGATAATAGCCAAAGGAAAAGTTGGAAGGTCATGTTCCCATGCTATCGATAATGTATTTTTAGTCGAGGATTTGAAACATAACTTACTAAGCATTTCTCAATTTTGTGATAAGGGTAACTCTGTAAACTTTACTTCTGAAAAGTGCATTATTTCTAGGAATGACACTGGAGACATCATTCTTGAGGGAAACAGAAAAGGGAACACTTATGTAGTGGACCTGGACACTGTTCCCGGAAACAGTCTAACGTGTCTAAGTGTTATAGAAGACGACCCACTTCTTTGGCATAAGCGTCTAGGTCATGCTAGTTATTCATTGATTAATTCATTAAGATCTAAAGACCTAGTTAGAGGACTACCATCTATAAAATTCCTTAAAGATGAAATATGTGATCCTTGTGCCAAAGGAAAACAAGTAAGGTCATCTTTTAAACCAAAGAATGTTGTGACCACCTCAAAAACGCTTGAATTATTACACATGGATTTGTGTGGACCTATGAGAATACAAAGCCGTAGTGGCAAGAGATATGTGTTTGTTATTATTGATGATTATAGTAGATTTACATGGACTTTATTTTTAGTTAGCAAAGATGAAGCCTTTAATGAGTTTGTCTCTTTCGCTAACAAAATACAAAAATCTACCAATAATCAAATTGTTCACATAAGGTCAGATCATGGTAAAGAATTTGAAAATTCAAGCTTTATGAGTTATTGCAATGAACATGGAATAAGTCACAATTTTTCCGCCCCTAGAACACCACAACAAAATGGTGTTGTAGAAAGGAAAAATAGAACTTTAGAAGAAATGGCTAGAACTATGTTAATTGCTAGTGGTTTACCTAGAAATTTTTGGGCCGAGGCTGTTAATACTGCATGTTATATTTTAAATAGAGTATTGATAAGACCAATCACTTCTAAGACACCTTATGAATTGCTTAAAGGTGTTAAACCAAATATTTCCTATTTTCGTGTGTTTGGATGCAAATGTTTTGTTCATGTGAATGGTAAAAGAAACATAGGTAAGTTTGATGAAAGAAGTGATGAAGCAGTATTCCTCGGTTACTCATCACATAGTAAGGCATACAGAGTTTATAACAAAAGAACAATGAGTGTGGAAAAATCCGTTCATATAATTTTCGATGAATCTAACTTTTCGACAAGTGAACAGGAAACAAGTAATATTAAAATAGGTCTTGCAAACTTGGAAGATGATGATGAAGGAATTAAAGTGCAAGATCAAGGAACAGAACAACCGGTTCCAGCAGAAGCAGAAAGTACTGATCAAGTTCAGGAACTGCCAGAACATCAGGAACAGCAGACTGTTCCCAATCCAGCTGTTCCCACAGATGAGCAGAACAATCCAGTAGCTGAACATAATGTTAATCAAGCTGATGAACCAGAACATGCTACTGTTCCCACAAGAGATTTTGTGCCAAAACCTTGGAGATATCAAAAATACCATCCTCTTGATTTGATTATAAGTGATTTGAATAAAGGAACACAAACTAGATCTCAAATAAGAAACTTTTGTGCACACTTTGCGTTCCTATCATCACTCGAGCCCAAGAATCATGAAGAAGCTCTAAAGGATTCCGAATGGGTTGTAGCCATGCAAGATGAATTAAATGAATTTGAGAGAAATAAAGTGTGGCACTTGGAACCCAAACCGAAACACAAGAAGGTAATTGGTTTGAAATGGGTATTTCGGAACAAGCTAGATGAACATGGAACAATTGTTAGAAACAAAGCAAGACTCGTGGTTAAAGGATATAATCAACAAGAAGGTATTGATTACACGGAGACTTTTGCTCAAGTAGCAAGGTTAGAGGCTATCAGAATCTTAATTTCTTTTGCTGCATTTATGAACTTTAAATTATATCAAATGGATGTGAAATGTGCTTTCTTGAATGGTTTTCTTGATAAAGAAGTTTTTGTTGAACAACCGCCTGGCTTTGAGAATACCTCTTGTCCTGATCATGTCTACAAGCTTGATAAAGCCCTATATGGCTTGAAGCAAGCTCCTAGGCAATGGTACGAAAGACTTTCAAAGTTTTTGATTCAAAATAACTTTATAAGAGGAAAAATCGACAAAACCTTGTTCTTTAAGAATAAAGGTTCTAATATTTTGGTTGTTCAAATATATGTTGATGATATTATTTTCGGTGCGACCAATGAACTATTGCGTAAAAAATTTGCTAACCTAATGAGTAATGAATTTGAAATAAGTATGATGGGAGAACTAAACTTCTTCCTTGGGTTGCAAATTAAATAAACTGAAAATGATATTTTTATTCATCAACAAAAATACATCAAAGAACTTCTTAAGAAATATGGACTAAACAATGCTAAAACCAACCATACACCTATGGCTACAAGTGTTAGATTAGATGAAGACCCAAATAGAACAACTATTGATCAAACTATGTATAGAGGCATGATTGGCTCTTTATTATATCTAACTGCTAGTAGACCCGATATTGTTTTTAGTGTTGGTTTATGTGCTAGATTTCAATCCAATCCTAAAGAATCACATCTCACTGCAGTTAAACGAATTCTAAGATACTTGAAGGGAACAGATGACTTGTCCTTATTTTACCCTAAAAGTGATGTTTATGATTTGAAAGGTTTTAGTGATGCAGATTATGCAGGTGATCTTGTAAATAGAAAAAGTACATCAGGTATGGTACAATTTCTTGGCTCATGTTTAGTTTCATGGAGTTCCAAGAAACAAAACACTGTTGCACTATCCACTGCCGAAGCTGAATATGTAGCAGCAGCAGCTTGCTGTTCCCAAATGCTTTGGATAAAATAACAGCTAAGAGATTTTGGTATTAAGTTTGATTGTGTTCCTATTTATTGTGATAATACCAGTGCCATATGCATTTCAAAAGATCCAGTGCATCATTCTAGAGTAAAACATATTCACATTAGACATCATTTTCTTAAGGACAACGTCGAAAATAAAAATATTATTGTCAAGCATGTTAATACAAACGAGCAAATAGCTGATATCATGACAAAGCCGCTTCCAAGGGAACAACATGAAAAGATGAGATTAGAACTGGGCATGATTAAGTTGAATTGAAGTAAATGATAAATGTGATCCTTAAAGACAAAATGGAAATTTGAAAAAGACGATCAACCACAAAAATCTTGATTGAAAAATCAATTATTGAAAGAATCAGGTACGCACTATTTAAAAGTATATACTGTGAGTGCTCTTATGATTGCATGTTTGATTTGATCAGATTGTAGTAGCATAAAATTTCCATTTATCTTTTATTTTCATAAAATTTTTTTCTTCATTAAATATATATATTTATCCAGCAATTTTTTTTGATTAAGAAGTGGGAGTTAAATCATCATAGTTCTTCACTAAATTCGTCTGTTTCCATTTCACATTTTGTGTTCATATGCACGAATTAAATAAGGAACTTGAATTACCTAAACACACGTCCCCTCACATGCATTTTATACTCTCTCTCACGTCAAATCCTTCACTTCATCATCAATTGCATTTTACCCCCAAAACCGTCTTCAACCTAGCTTTTCTTTCTCTTGAACTTTCAAACCACCATGAAAACAAAGAATCAAACCCCATAAATGAAACAACCCACACCTCTTCAAGTCATCTATCCAACACCACTCACTCCTAAAACTGAGTCTTCATCAAGAAAGCAGCAGGACACACCTAATCCTTCTGAAGTGCATGAAAGTTCGAAGCGCAAAGGAGATGCTACAGTGAGGAAATCATCCTCAAAGAGGGCAAAGGTTAATGTTAAGGTATCTGCTGAAGAGATATCAAAAGAAATGATTGTTGGTTTCGGGCTAGACAAACAATGGTATAAATCTAATTTCCTTCCTCAATTTCACGCCATTTTGCAAAATCAATGTTGGGAATCTTTAATGGCAGAACACTATTGCAACCCAATGAACCCCAACTTGATGCGCGAGTTTATTTCAAATTTTTCTTTTGACCATAGAGTCTGTACTAGTGAAGTAAAGGGGATCAAAATTGAATTTAATAACTTGATTTTAGGAGGGTGGTTAGGTGTTCCCTCCACTGGATTTGATATATATGTTGTTGGATCAAAAATTAATTTTTCTGGTATAAATGAGAAGTCAGTTTGGAAGTTTTTAGGGTTGAATGAGAAAAAGGGAAAAGTTAGTCATAATGTGCTATCACCTATGCACAAACTGTTGTACAACATAGCAAGAAGATTCATTTTGCCTCGCACATCCAAAAGAAGTGAGGTTAGTCTTAGAGATGCTACGTTAATCTACTGTCTGGCGAACAACATCAAGATTAATTTTCCTTCTTTAATGATTTGTCATTTAAATGATTGTATTTTTAAAAGGAATGTGTTAGGGTATGGTGGACTGTTGACCTGGATTTTTAAGAAATTGGGTGTTCCTCTTGATGGTCCAAACTATCCCATGGGTCCAAACAACAAAGTGGGTGTAAAATGTTTTAAAAATTTACACCTAAGATTAACTGAAAATGGGACCCTTGAGAACATTTTTGAACAATCAGAGGACACCAATGAAGAAGAAGAAGTTGAAGAAAATGTTGAGGAGGAGGAAGTAAATAAGGAGGAACAGGAGCCTGTTCCCTCTGCCACTGAGAAGGCAGAGGGGCATTCTGAGGAAGAAGAACAGGAGGAAAACTCTTGTAAGGGGGAAGTAGAAAAGGAACTGGTGAAGGTTGCTGTGGAGGAAGAAGAAAAGAAAAATGAGAAGGGTTCTTCACCTGGTTTAACACCTAGGAAGAGTAGAAGGCTAGCTTCTAAAGGAAAGAAACCTGTTGTTGTTATTGATGATGACTCTACCTCATACACAACAGCACAACCAAGCCATCCTTCCTCACCTAGACCTGCCACACCGTCATTCCATAAACCATCACCACCACAATCACCAATACGACCATCTTCACCACCTAAGTCACCTATACCATCACCATCACCTGTACCCCCTTCACCACATCAAGGTTTAGGTGACACTACAGTTCCCACTGACCCTCTAACCTCCATTCTCCTGAAACTCAATGATTTGCAATCAAGCTTCCTTGTGTTTAAAGATGAAATTCGTGTCTCTATAGCCTCACTATCTGCTCAAATGGACCAAATGGAAGCACGTTTAGGGGCCAAACTGGACACAGTAGAGGTGGAGACAGAATATGTTGATGATGAAGCTCCTGCAACTTAATTTCTCCTTTTTCATTCCTTCTTATTTGTTGCAACTATCACTCTCATTAAACAATCTTTTTATGTTTTTCATTTTGTACCAGCTGGGGTACTGCTTAATACACTGAATCATATTTTCTTTTTGTGCTACTTAATATCTGTTATTTTCATCATTGTTGATCATGTTTGCATTCATTGGTACTCGCTTTTAATTTTTGCATCCTTATTCTCTCTTTGACTATAACTATATGTTTAGTGCTGTGGCTTGATTGCTCCAATTCTTTTTGAATGATGTAAAATGGGGGAATATTTAGCACAAACTTAAATAATGCTTGAGTATGCTTAGCTCTGATAATATCTATTATGTTGGACTGTAGGATTAAGGTTATGATTCATGATCTAAGGCTGTTTGGCTGTGTGCTGCTGATGATTGTTTATTGCTTGTTTATTGCTTGCTGATTTTGCTGTGATTGTCAAAGTATAGTTAATCTATTGTCAGTATATAGTTAACACCTTTTGTTAATGCTTAATGCTCTGATGCTTATGATCAAGATTGATTTATATTGCTCTGATAATAGAAGTTATTTGATGAACTGTTGCTCTGATGACTCTGATGATGAATTGTTCTAATAATTGTTTTGAATGTTCTGTTGATAGGAGTATAAGATATATGCTCTGATTATATGATTAATTGTTCTGATTTCAAAGTTATTACATTTGAAATACTTAGTGATTTATGTTAACAATTATTGGAAACTATTTAAAAACATATATTTTATATTTTGTTTTTATACTATATAGAGTAATTTGTTTTTAATGTATGCTTGGTAAATTATATTGTAACGATTTAATTTACTAAGTAATGTAGAGTTGTTTTAATCTCGAACATGCTCTTCAATATTGGTTTTACTCTATTTTGTTTTTAAGTTTGTTTGAAAAGTTTGTCATCATCAAAAAGGGGGAATTTGTTGGACCTCTTGAGTTTTGATGATGACTACACTTTATTTAAGCGAACATGTTTTTAGAGATTGTGCAGGTCGATATCCGGTCGTGATAATGATCGTTGATAGTACCTATGATTTAGCTTATAGAAACGTACATGTCAAAAGGTTTCAAAAGAGGTTAGGAGAAGCATATCGCTTGGGATGTAAAATGGAGACAGCAAATCTACTGTTCCCAAGTTGGATGTTCTAGCTAAACTGAAGTCTGGAGACAGCACACTGTTCCTGAGCTGAAGGTTGACTACGTTGACTAAAAATTCTGATTATCATATTTTAATTATTATTTTTAGTTAATGTATTGAATAAAATTAATTTGTTGCAGTAGTAATTTATTAAAATTAATTGGCAAATCGTTTTTCTTAAAAAAATGAATTAACATCCTTATTTTCCTAGATCCTTTATTTTAGGATCTATTTTTAGTAAATATTGGATTTACTAAAAATAGAATTAGTGGTTGTTGAATGGGTCTTAGCTATCTTCTTAACTGGTTTTTATTCCTAAAAATTAGCAAGCAACCATTCCCACTAAGATTAACCGTTTCTATTAATAGCAAAAACGTTCCAGCCATTAATTTGGGGAACAGGAACAGCTATTGAAGAAACTGCTGCTTGAAGGGAACAAAAGACAGCGGTTATTTCTGTCTGGTTTGACTTAGTCAAATAACCGTATGGCTGCATTATCCACATTACTCCCATGATCTTTTGATAATGGAATAATGGATTGGAATATTCCTTATTCTTAGGGTTTTTAGCTCTATAAATAAGAGACTCGGTTATTCTTCAAAACTCGCCTTAGTATGAGCCATTAAATCATACGTAATTTTGGGAGAATTTTTTACAAGAAAATTTTGTTTTTAAAATGCCAATTAATTTATAATATTTTCTTGTGCAACTCATTGATTTTATTTTTAGAGAATTTTTATCCTTTGTAAGGGTTTTTGAGAGAATTTGTAATTAGACTCGGGTGAGTCTAAGGGGAAATTAGATAGCTTTTAATGAAGCTAGAGAAGAGATTAGCTTTGAGTAAAGCTAAGGAGAAAGCTTCTAGTGAAGCTTGTGGTGAGAATTAGCTTTTAGTGAAGCTAAGTTTGTTGCTTTGAGTGAAGCAATTTAAGAGAGAAGAGTTGGCCTAGTTGATGCGCTTCGAGTGAAGTAAGATGTTTAATGTAATTGTAACGAGTTGCCTTAAACATAGTGGAGAATTTAGAAATCCCAAGGGGTCGTGGTTTTTCCTTCTATTTAAGCCTAGAAGGTTTCCACGTAAAAATCGTTTGTCTCTTTTATTTATTTCGCTCTAAGTTTAAGCTTTATTTATTTTATTCAATTCCGCAAAAACAGGGCAAAAACGCTTAAACTAGTAACAACAACAATTCACCCCCCCTCTTGTTGCTGTTCCCGTTCCTAATTGAGTCTACACTTGTATTGAATATTTGTTGGTTCATTCCATTTTTATATACATGCAATTTTGTTTACTATGATCAGTATAGTTCAATTTTATTTATTTGTATTGAATGTTATAGAGGATGGATGAAAGTAGTGCTAGTGGAGGTGGAAGGGGAAAAAACAAACGATTTTGGACTGCCCAAGAAGATAAGGCTCTTGTGGAAGCCTTGTCAGAGTTAGCTGTTGATCCTCACTGGAGGTGTGAAAATGGATTTAGAAGCGGCTACATGGTTCGCTTAGAGGAGCTCATAGGTAAGGCTCTTCCTGGTTGTGGTTTGAAGGCTCTGCCACACATTGATTCTCGACTTAAGACACTTGTAGCCAAGTTTAGGGCTATTTCTCAAATGTTAAATACAAGTGGATTCGTCTGGGATGATGAAAAAAAAATGATTTCTGTAGATCGGGCTGTTTATGACGAGTATTGCAAGGTATGCCAACCTTTGTACATTTGACATTGTTTACTTTGAACAGTATGGTTCAATTATGTTTGAGATTGTTGGATGATGTTGTACATTTGAATGTTTGGTTCAGAATCATTCGAATTGCAAAAACCTGTTTCGAGTTTCATTTCCGCACTTTCATGAACTAATGAATGTTTACGGCAAGGATTACGCTACCGGAAAACCAGCTGAAGATTATGTTGAAGCAATACAGAATTTGCAAAACGTTGCCCCTCCACAAGTTACACTTGATTCAAGTGATGATGAGGGAATTGATGCTAGTGGTAATGCCACTCAAACTGTTACTTCTCCTCCTGCTAAAAAAATAAAGACTGAAAAAACTTCTAATAAAAGAAGTAAGAGAGGAAATGCTGGTGAAGGTAGTTCTAATGAGTTGGCTAGCTTACAAGCATTCATGAAAGACATGAATGTTCATCTTTCAACTATGGCAAATGTGATGGCCCGCACTGATGATCGTGAGCAAAAAGTAGTTGAACAGACTAAGAAAGTGTTAGAGGAACTACTATCTTTTAATTTAGAAGGTGTAACTCCTAACCAAGTTTTTGAAGTGGCTAACATTCTAACCTCACAACTAAACAATCTCCTCATATTTTCAAAGTGTCCCGACGCTTTGAAAAGTGATTATGTTAAGAGTCTTCTTGGAGGAAATAGTAATGCTTAGATCTAATGTTGTGATTCCATGAATAATTTTGAAAAGGACTAGAACACATTTCGTATGTATTTTGATCTACAAACAAGTCATTATATGTAATTAATCGAGCTACGTTGTTATTATTTAGAGTTATGTTTTTTCAAAAAATAATTTTTTCAAGTTTATCATATAACAACTACTTATTTTTGGAGAAAATATAAAAGAATTTAAAAAATCAAATTTTGATTCCTTAGCTTGAACCAAACAGTCACAAAGGGAATCATTCAGCAGTTCATTCCGTTTCCTGAACACAACCAAACAACTATGCTAAATTAGGGGAATTCATTCCTTTCTCCTTCATTCCCTTTCCTGATTTCATTCCCATTCCCTTGTGCGAACCAAACGGCCCCTTATTTTTAATCATTCTTTAATTAATCAAAATAGTTTCTATGTATATGTCACCTTAATATTATGTTTGATATTTTTTAATATTACAAAAAAACATTTAAGAGTACTAATTTATGTTAAAAAATAAAAATTTTTTTAGAAGTCATTTGTAATTTTATTTTATTTTTGTTTGCATTGCAATCATACTTTAATTAAAAAAGTAACCACATTCTAACTTAGAATAACAAATGGTTGAGGATCCATGGTTGAAGTGGTTAGCTTAAAAAAAACCATCCAGTTATTGTCCTAACTTTCAACACATAAGTCACAACCTTCCCCTAATACCCGAAATATTTTCTAAGTTTTTTTTTTTTTTTTTTTTTTTTTTTATCAAATTCCTAAACGAGTTTATTTTCTTAGGTAATTAATTTAGTTGGCTATAATTAGCTATAAATATATGATGTAAGAAATTCCTTTCGTACCACACATAATTGTACAATCTGTTCTGCACCCAATAAGTTTATTGGTTAAACTTCATTTATTTTATATCACAAAATAAAAGGTAAAATATTAATTACTATTTTTATTTCATGTTGTGTTTTTTAAACACAACATCTAACTATTTAAGTAAATAATATTAATGTAAACAACAATCAATAAACATTACATTAGCCTAAAAAATAAAAAAAAATAAAAAAACTTGATATTTTGTTTACAGGATGAAGAGATTTGTGGTTCTTCCTCTACTTTTGGTTCTAATTGCTTTCATTAGTTGTGGTAATTACATAATATTGAATTATTTGAATTGTTTACGTATTTTTTTATTTTACAAAATGTTAAAAATTTGTGTTTTGCAACTGAAATGTACAGGCGCGTCTATGGCTCAAACTTATTTTGATTCGTTACCAAGCTTGGATGAAGCTGGAGCTGGAGATGCACCGTCTGAGTCTCCGACTGCAGCACCTCACGCTGGAGTCATGTACTTAGAGAACGTAGAGGAACCACCATGTATGCAGACTAATGGTGAATGTATTGATGAAAAATGCAATAATGATTGCCAGAAAAATCATGCTCAAGATGGAAGATGTATGGTTATTCCTGATAAAAATTTGTGCTGTTGTGGTATCTGATAGTACAAGACTATGTCAATTTACAAATGCATGAATAAGTAATCATATTAAGGAAGAGATTTTCATAATGTTTTCGCTTTTTATTAATAATAATTCAAAACTTAGTATTAAATCTTACATTTCTGAACGAAGAAAAGTGTATTCTTTAAAATTGTAGTTGTATTATTCTAACTTTGTAGCTCTCTATGTATTGTAGTTTTCTCATAATCTCATCTTTGTTGTGAGATTGTATTACAAGTAAATGTGAACTATGTAATTGTCCAATAAATGTATCACTAGAAATTTTAAAATAATATCTTATTTTTCTCTCTTATTTTTCTCACCTATAAAGATTCTCGTACAAATAAAATATTCAAAGAAATTGTGCAAGTACGAAAAAAGCAAATATAACAAATACTTAAACAAGACGAATTGCATTCTTGACATAATCAATAATCACCTGAGTAATATGTGTGGTCATTTTAATTTTTTAGGTTGGAAGTTGTGACATGATAGCTTTGGATGGAAATTTAAATTTAATTTTTAAAATCTGTCAATTCTATTCAATTCCAACTCCAATACAATCTAATATCTAATTTTGACTTTACTAAAGGAAATTTATTTTTGTTAAGACGTAGAAAAATAGAGAGAAAGTAGGAGTAAATAAATAAGAAATAAATTTATTTTTGTTAAGATGTATAGAGAATAGAGGGAAAGTATTAGTAAATAAATAAGAAATTTATTTTTTCATTGTTATCAGTGTTTTTATTATTATTTTCTTCTTTCTTAGATTTTCATCGTCGTCTAGGTGTTAATTTACAAGTTATTGAAGAAGCCATATTGATATCAGTTGCTATTCATTCAACCTCATAGATTTTATTTGTTTTAAGTATTTTAAACCAAGTGGTCTTCTACGATTTCCGCATGCAATAGATTTATTATTAAATTCCTTGTCTTTACTAGAATTTCAAGTCGTGCAAGAACATTTGTTGCGGGAACATATGATTTTGTCACTTGTGTTTCTATGAGCAATGTTTCTGACTTCTTGTTCAGATGCTTTTGTTTTTGGATCAAACATTTTCAATTGCATTGCATTCCATGTGAACTCTATTTCCTTCTTGTTTGGGTCCATTTTTACTCCCCCTAAGAATTAAAATATTGTCTCATTAAAATGACAATATGCAAATCTAACATTAAATAAATCAACAGTCATTGGTTTTACATATTTGATTAGTAATGGGCATTCAAATCCAGCATAAATTTTCATCCTTCTTTGTGGACCTATTTTTGTACGTTGTGGTGGTACAATAGGGATACATATAGCACATCCAAACCTCATTTATGATAAACACTTTGTCTCAATCTTATGACATGTATTATTGTATAACCCCAAGAAGATGAGGTCTATTCAAACCTCATTAATAATGATCTTGCAATTAATTTTAGTCTTTAATTAATGATTCGGCTAAACCTTTTTGAGTGTGAACATGAGCCACTAGATGTTTTACGTCAACTTCAGATGACATACAATAGTCATTAAAAGTTTGGGATGTAAATTCTCCAACATTATAGAGTCTTATTCGCCTTATTGTATAATTTGGAAATTGGTCACTCAATCGAATGATTTGAGCAAGTATACCACAATTTTGTTTTGTAAGAGGCTTACATGTGATCATTGTGCTTAGGCATCGATTAACATCATGAGTTTCAAAATGGTTTAAAAGTAGGATTAATTGGCCCAAAAATATCTCCCCGAACTCTTTCCAAAAACTTACGAGTTTCAGTAGCAATTTTATTAACAGTCTATCTAACTATTAATTTTCCCTATGAACAAGCAAAACATAAAAATTCATTTGGTTAGGGAATTTTGGATTTGTTCTTTGAATATTCAATTGAATTTTTTATAAGTTTTTGTATCATTGTAGTACTAGGATTACCTAATCTGTCATGCCAAAATTTCATCATTCTTTATTATCTAACCTCTTGTTAGGCACCATGTTTATTTCAATTTGTCTTATATCAATACGATATGATCCTGATGAATATGCTGGTAATTTTTTATGAATATATTTCTTACCGCGTCTTTTGGTTGTGATGTATAAATAATCATTATAATTTCTATCATGGTTTCTAAACGATAACCATTTTGGGCATATCTTTGAAACTTATGAGATTTTGTCGAGATTTACTTGAATATACTACATCATTAATTACTACTTTTGTCCCATTTGAACGTATTATGTGAGCTTTTCCAGACCTTTCTATTAGTTTTGTAGTAATTCAGAGATTATGGTGACATCCACTTTTACCATCAACAACTTCAAAAACAATTCTTTATATTTTAGGATAGTGTGAGTTGTTCCACTGTCTATAAGATATTGATATCTGGATCGATTTTCAGGTTGATCTATATCTTTATATTAAAAAAATATATAGAAAATATCATTGTTATTGAAAGGCTTCAATACAAAAATTAAAAAATGCATCTAACACAAAAAAAGGAAACATCAAAGCATCGTTAATTAGAATAACTTAATCATCATTTTCTTCATAATCTATTCCCTTTTCATTGCCTTCTAAATAGAAGTCTGAAACATCAAGATCGGGATTTGGGGAAAATAACCCCCACCGTACCGTCGGAACTTTCTACCATGTTTACTAAAATTTCTACAATGGCGTTTTCTCTTCATTTTAAGAATTTTTGTCCAATTAAGTCTAATATATTGAGTAGTCTTTTGTAATTTCTGTCATATTTGCAACATAATGTATAATCATTTTGCGTAAGTATATGACAATATGATAATTATGAGTTTAACTTTAAATTTGAATATAGAATTTCATAATAATATAGCTTATAATAAAATTAAGATTCTTTATTTTTATAATATTCTCCTCCTTCATTTATTAAAAACAAATAAGAACAAGAGAAAAAATAAGCAATCAAAACAAAAAACAAAAGACAATAAATGCTAAAGAGCGTAAAAAAATAGCATGCGCATAATATAATAGTATAATTTATCATACAAAATACACTAATGAGCAAAAATAGACCAAGAAAATCATGTGCATCTTATTTTTATCTCAATAAATATTAATTGTTCATAATTATTATAAGTTTTATTGCCACAAAAAGAATCAATAAAGTTATGATTAAGAAAATATATAATTTGAGTTTGCAAATTTTTCTTCAAATTTAAAGGTACAAAAATAGGAGGATAAACACCTTTGTTTAAAGCCTATATATACTCGTTATTTTCTATCGAAACACTCATGCCTATTGTATTCAAAACCTTAGGACATCATCTTTATTGCTTTCCTTTAGTTCATGCCCTAGATTAACTTTAAGCTTTCCTTTATTGCTTTCAATCTTTACTTTCCGTGTTTTTTTCTTCAAGTATTTCAGTTCAAGTTTTGTATTGGATTCAACCATTCATTTCATTTAAAGCATTTCCTTTGATTGTAAGTTTTCATTTTCTTTATTCCTTTCAAGTTCTTTTATTGATTATTATTTATTTTACTACTTTTACTGCTTTAATTATTCTTATTGCCTCTTTTATTGCTTTTATAGAATAGTTATTGCTTTCATTATTGCTTTCTTGTTGGTTTCATTCAAGTTCATCATGCTTAGTTTCATTCCTTTATTTATTGTTTTTGCTTTAATTAGTTAGAATTTAAGTGAGTAGTTTCTTCAGGGGTTTGATTAGTAAAAACCTAGGATTGGTTATGCTCTTTATTGTATAGGATTACGATGAGGTTAGTGATACTTGTTCATTAACTTTTGATATAAATCTTGTCCTGCCACTCTTAGGGAGACATAGGGCAATTATAGGTCATTTGTGTGGTTTGTGGGATCACCAACTTCCTCTGGTTATCTTGAGTGTCTTTATTAGTCATTGTTTAATCTCTCTTGACCTAGTTCATCTTTTGTTAAGACCTACCTTCCTAAGGTGCACCTAATCCATCCCTATTTGTCTCCCCTTGCTTTATGTCATTTTTAGTCTTGCTTTATTATTCTTGTTTTTAGTTTATCTATTAAACAACTAGTTCCTTACAATTTAGAGATCCAAAGGATGAGTTCACAAGCTCCATAGCCCATCACTAGTGCTTTATAACCAATACGTCCAGAGATCCAAAGGTTGAGTTCACAAGCTCCATAACCCATCACTAGAGTGCTTTACAACCATTACCTCCCGACCCTCCTACCCCTACTATAGTTGAAAAACATCAACTATTTGGTCAGTTTGAGACTCCTAGTTCCTATGAATTCCAAAGGGGTGTCGTGCTTCTTATTTAAGTAACCCGCAGTTTACCCGAATGGTTAAGGAAATCCCCTTTTGCGATTTAAAGACCAATTACCTTCTCCAACACCTTGAGGCATTCTCAAACATTTGTGGACTCATCCCCTCCTGCCCCAATAGCCTGAACTACGTCAAATTACACCTATTCCACCTGAGTTTAACCGGAGATGCTAGAGATTGGTATAAGTGCATCAAATAGAACTCCATCATCACATGGGCGCAACTGAAAACAACTTGTTTTTTAGGTTCTATCCTACAATGCGAACACAAGATTGGTGCAAAAAGATTGCATTATTTACCCCAAGAAGATGATGAGAGCCTTACTACGTCTGAGAGTAGGAACCAAGAGGATGATCCGTGCTTGCGCACATCATAAGTACGCAGGAAACCATCTCAATACCTTCTTTTACGATGGGCTCAACGCCTCTACAAAGGCACTCCTAGACTCTGCTATAGGTGGCTAACTTTCTAAGATCCTGTGCAACCAAGTCAAAGCAAAGATCAAAAAAGTTGCAAAGAATAGCTCTTGAGGAGCAGTAAGGAGTAACAGACTAACTTGGGGCATGATCGACACAAGCAGCTATTACCACGATCAGTGCAAAGATCGAAGCCATCATGGATAATAAGTTTTCTAAGTTTAATCTCGCTCAAGGTAGTTTGTATGTTTCATCGATGCATGAAAATTTTTTTCTATTGTAAAATTTATGGGGCCACGAATCATGGCACATCTTATTGTGAGGGCTCAAATTCTGAGCATGTGGCAGCTATGAACTATAGGGATGGCAATCAAGAAGGGGCTCTAGTCATGAACTACAATGTGTATGGGTAGAATCTCAATTGTGTGACGGCCGCGAGTTATGGTGTGCAAGGCCAAGAGTATGTGCAAAAATCGTACAACAACCAAGCCTATAAACCTCCCTCCAATTCAAATCAAGGCCAAGGAAACTTCAACCAATCATACAATCAAAGCAACCATGTCCCTTATGGGAATTAAGCTACTAGGAGTATTCTAAGGTCAAATGAGAATAGGCCGAATCAGTATCTTTAAGTGCCTAGAGTTAACCCCAACCTTCCCTTTCCATCTTTACACCCATCGCCAAACCCCACTCCAAATAATGATTATCTCTCCTCCTAAGTGAGCTCTCTTGCTCAGCAAAACCAAAGCCTCTCCCAAATCAATCATACCCTAATCACCCCCACATGTAACAAATTCAAGCACAATAGAAGTTGTTTGAATCCTAACTTGCTCAAATATCCAACCCTCCTCCACCATTACTATTCCCATTTCCTCCCTAGCCTAACCAATCCACTTTACCTCCATCACCAAAAAATAACTAACTCCAACCCTAACCATCGCACATGAAAGCAATCTTCTTAGATCAGGGGTTCATACTCCAATCTTGTTGTGGCTTCTAGGGATGATTTTGGTGAGGAATGTTCTAAGGGAAATGGGCCTGAAACATAAAATGAGCTTGTAGAAAACCTTGAGATAAGAGAAGATGAACCAAATCAGGGTTCAGCTACAAAGTTCAAAGGAAGCCCTTGTCTTGAGCTGTCTCAAAGGGCTAAAAACACTATTGATGCTGAAGAGCTAGCTACCCAAGGAAGCAATGACATCTCAGTTGGATACCATGATTCAGAAATGAGTCAAGACCAACATTACAAAATACATAGCTTAAGTACAAATGGTGCACGTGTGAGCATAGAACTACAACGCTTCTATACAAATTCTAGTTTATAATAGAATCTGAATTAGTTGTCCATTTTGTATATCTGGCATTAGGCTTCTTATCTTAATTTCATTTCCCTTGTTGTTTTCTTGTTTCTTCGGGATTGATAGGCTATATATACAAGGCCACCCTAATTTGCACAACTTGTTTTTGAAGTCTAAAACTAAAATCAGTTGTTTTTTTTTTAATTGCTGTGCAATTGGGTTACCGAGAGTCAGTCTACTTTCCAAGATTGCTTGTGTTCTTTTGAGTCAAACAAGACACATTATCCTTCTATCCCGTAAAACTAGTTTCTTTCATTGAAGACCAAAGGAGATATTAGATTACAAGTAAGTGTCAAGCCTAGCAGTCCATTTCATCCAAGGGAATTGGTGTATACCAGTTCTTGGGTTTTATCCAAGTTCTTCTCAAATCCAGTTATGTGGCACTGATCTTAAAACCACCACCACAGTTGGATCAGAAGAGATGAATGAATATGATGATGTTGCGCAGAAGGATGAAAGAACAATAGAAGCAAAAGGAAGACAAAAGAAAAGAAGGATGAAAAAGAGAGGTTGAAGAAGGAGACTTAAGCGCCAACATGCTCCACCATTACCTTTCCCTTACAAGGTGGTGGAGAAGCAGCTACAAGAGAAGTTCATGAAATTCCTAAACATATGAGGCAGCTTGACATGAATATTCCGTTCTTAGAAACCAGGGAGTAAGTGCCTTAATATTCCAAGTATTTGAAGACTCACATGGAAAACAAAAAGAAATATGAGACCGAAGTGGTTAGTTTGTCGAATCAAGTGAGTGCCAACATTCAAGGCATTTGGGCAAAGAAGGAGAAGGCTAGAAGGGCTTTTGTGCTTACAATAACCCTTGGGAAACTTGATCCAAAAAGAGCACTTGCTGATCTTGGGGCTTTTAAAAGACTCATGTCAATGTATATTGCAAAACAACTACCCTTCAAGCTTAAGCCATCAAGAAAACCATCCAACTCGCTGACCGTAGTATAAAATTGCCTTGTTGGGAGTTTGAAGACCTTATGATCCAAGTAGGAAACATTGCAGCCTCATGAGATTTTTGTTGTACCTGACACGACGGGGAACCCTTACACTCCCTTCATCTTGGGAATAAATGCTCTGAAGACCTTTAGTGCCCTTATCCACTGTGAATCTGAGACTATTACTGTTCATAAAGCCCAAGAGAAGGTTGTATTTGCTTTTATCAAGTCTTCTAAAGAGCCTATATGGTTAAGCAAGTCTATTCTTATGCTGTAGTTGAGGGGATTAATAATGTGATGAATATGGGAAATGATGTTCCTAATGTTACTGATGTTGGTTAGGAGATTGTTCAGAATAATGATGATTATGTTGGTGTTGAGAAAACTATCAAGCCAACCCACCAAAAGAAGAGGGCTCGAAAGAGGAAAAGAGCTAAGAAGAAAAATATGGTTCCACCCTGGCATGGGGGACCCTCAGATGATTGGCCACCACCTAGTGACAATGGTCTAAGTTGTTTACCTTCGCTACTGCTGCTGGAGAGTTTTGGGTCACCATGCAAGCGGCGATGAAGATGCTAGGAGTGAGCCCAATTCTAAGGCAGGTATGTATTTGAGTTTTTGAGTTAGTTGGTAGTTGTGTCGAGCTTACCGATGGTAAACAAAAGCTCTTGCAGGAGATAACTCGGTGTTAGTTTTGTTTTGTTTTGTTTGGTTAGATAAAGTTTCAATAATGCCGATCTTTCATCCTTTGGTTTCTTGTTTACCTTTTCCACGCCGAGACAACTCTTGAGTTGGCTTAGGAATGGATTCTTATGGTTTTTCAACTTTGAAAGATCCGCATTATAATATTATCTTAGTTTTTTGCATGATAACTTAGTTTTAGTTGTTCTTTCATCCTTGTGCATGTTTTGGGATTGATTTTATTAACTATTTTCAGCTTGACTTGGGGGGTACTTGCTTGTTTGGTTTATGGCTTTGATAACTACCTTTTACGGCACCTTTCGACTAGCCTTGTGAGTATTGAGCCTTCTAGGACTCTATTGGGAATTCTTTCTTTTAAGTTTCTTTTGAGTTCTCGTTAGGAAATCTAGAAATTGTGTTTCTTCTCCTTCAGCGTAATCTGGTTTTCATAGGCCAGGGATGACAACACGTTTGTAGTTACAGCTACATTGCCAAATTACCTACCTTGTACATTATTTGATAACTTTGGTTGCCTGCCTTTACCTTTTTCTTTGTAGCCACATTATTCACCTCCACATAGGCAAAATGTTACCTCTCTTTACCTAGAGGATAGTTAAGAGATTATGGTTGTGATGTGTGCATGCATTGTTGGTGTAGGCGATTGTGGTTAATAAAGTGGTTTATGGATTTATTTGACTTCAACATCCTTTTAGGTTTAGCTAGTTCTCTGTTTTATCCTTGCATTCTCAAAAAAGAAATGAAAGAAAAAAAATTAAATATCTTACCTGAAGAAACTCAATAAAAAGGGGAATGAATGCAAAAAGAAAAATGAGTATGAAAAACACAAAAAGAAAGAGAAAAAGTGATAAAAAGAAAAAATTGCGAATAATGTTTGTTTGGTATGTGAGAATTAATTTGTGCTTACTTTGAAGCTTTTGGGTTAATATTGATGTTGACAGTTGTGGTTGTTGGTTTTATTGGCTTGGATTGCTTGTTATCCTCTACTTTTACCACCACACTGCCAAATTCTACCCTACCTTAACCCTAGCCTACATTAAAATCCTTTTTAAACCTATTCGACTTCATCTGATTAGTTAGTTCAATGCTGGAGAATAGATATGACATGGTACAATCACCTTAGGAGTATAGACTTGCGACCTCATTAGGTAATGGGTCGCATGGCCTAAGATGTAGCTTGCTTGGTGATCCCGAGTCATTGGTGAATGTCTTTCCCCTTGGTATTAACTCTCTTGAGCCCATTTTACTTGCACACCTATGGTTAGGAAAGAGTTTGTGCGTACACAACTTGTACTGTCTTTCTTCTTGCTCGCCTTGTCTTTTTTTGTTTTTAGTTCGTTTTTCTTGAGCTTTCACATTGCCTTTAAAGTTAATTTGCTAGGGACTAACAAAGATTTGGCTTGGGGGAAGCTGAGTACTCATTTTTGAGCACGTTTATGACTCTTTGCTTGTGTTAAGTCTTGCATTTTTCAATCGTTATGATGCATATTACATGTGATTTAACCTTGGTCTTGACTTTAGGTTGTTTTGTGGTTATTTTAAGTGTTGATTCGGGTGGAATAACTTCTATTTAGTCGAATGCCTTATAAATTTAATCAAATGGAACTTGCTTACCTTTTACAGCCTTCCAAAACCTACTGATATGGTTGTAACAACTCCTATTTAGTCGAATGGGCTTGTATTCGGTCGAATAGAGGGTTAATTAGGTTGAATGGCCTACTACACTACTTTAGAACTTGTTTCGCTTCGAGCTTCGGTCGAATGGAGCTTTTTCGGCCCAATGGTCTTGTTTTTCTAAGAAATGACTTTCTTCGCAAGCCAAACGCGAGGGCTATTATGGGCATTTAAACTCTATTGTTTAGAGGCTATATATACTCCTTATTTTCTGTAGAAACACTCATGCCTATTGTTTTCAAAATATTAGGGCATTCTCTTTATTGCTTTCCTTTAATTTATGCCCTTTATTAACTTTAAGCTTTCCTTTATTGCTTTCAATCTTTATTTTCCAAGTTCTTTCCTTTAAGTTCTTAGTTTTAAGTTTTATATTGGTTTCAAACTTTCATTTCATTTGAAGCATTTCCTTAGATTATAATTTTTCATTTCTTTTATTTCTTACAAGTTTATTTATTGCTTATTATTGTTTTCACTACTTTTACTACTTTAATTATTGTTATTGCCTCTTTTATTGCTTTGATAGAATAGTTATTGCTTTCATTACCTTATTGCTTTATTATTGCTTTCTTGTTGGTTTCATTCAAGTTCATCATGCTTAGTTTCATTCCTTCATTTATTGTTTTTTTTAGTTAGTTTGTGAATATTTGTTCAAGACCCACAACTAATTGCATTGATGAATATTTAAGTTAAGTTGTAAGTCTGCGCCTAATTAATGACGTTGCATGTAATATTCTAAATCCCTAGACCAATGATGATAATTTTGATTTCATAATAGTGGTCTAGCAATTAACAACAATCTCTCTTAATTAATGATTTAGCAAGACCATTTTGCAAGTGAACATGAGGCACAGGTTGTTCTACTTTGATTCCAATTGATATTCAATAATTTGATTCCAATTGATATTCAATAATCATTATAAGTTTAAGATGTGAATTCACTAGCATTATTCAGTCTAATTCTTTTTATTGTATAATCAAGAAATTGATTTTGAATTGGAGAATTTTCGCAAGTAGTTTTGCAAATGCATTGTTTCTAGTCGAAAGAAGGGTAACATGTGACCATCTTGTGGATGCGTCTATAAAAACCATAAGTATCTAAAAGGTTTATATGGTGTATTTATTGGTCCACATATATCTCCTTAGATCTTTCAAGAACAATTGAAGATTCAGTAGCAATCCTATTTACTGATGGTCTACTAATAAATTTTCTAAGAGAACAAGAAGTGCGCAAGAGTTCATTTGACTGAGGAATCTTAATATTTCATGATGGATACTTCTACGTTTTCTTATATTTTATGCATCATCCCAGTGCTATGATGACCTAAGCGCTAATACCATAGAGTAAATAGCTCTTTTTGGTCTAGTTTAATCATTTTAATTTCAATTGGGCGTATGTGAGTAAGATAAAATCTCGATGAATATGTTAGCATCCTTTCAAGGGTAATTTTCTAGCTATTATTTTCCATTGTAAGACATAAGAATTCTTTTTCATTTATTGTTTTTGTTTCCATATGGTAATCGTTTTGGCTAATTGCTTTTAAACAGATAAGATTTTTTTAGATTTACTCGAGTATAGTGCATCATTATTACTAATTTTGTCCCTATATAGAGTATGATGCATGATTTTCCAATTCTTTCGATTAATTTTGATGTTCTTGATATGGTATTGACATTTTCTTGAAGCAATTTAAATTTGAAAAATATTCTTGAGTTTTCAATATTGTATGTGTTGCTCCAATATCTAGGAGGCAATAATATTTTTATCCATTTACCGGCAATTTCTTTCCATTTCTAGGACAAGAAAACAAATTCATATTATTAATAAAAATTTGGAATACTTAATAAAAAATATTAGTAGAAAATAAAATTACAACTTATCAACTAAAAGGAGAAACAAGTTAGAAAAAAGGTGATTGCATCTAATCATCTAAATGGTAGTAACTGTCTTCCACTTGGGATCATTATTTTGGCGGTTCATATCCTCATTAAAGAAATCCGACACATCTAAGGTGGGTCCTTATGTACTTACTTCATTTATAAAATTTGCTTTTTTCCTTTCTTTTGTTTTTTCGAGAAGCTTGCAATAATTCTATTGAATGTTAGGTAATTCCACAAGTTTGCCCCAATATCCTGTCATCTGTTTCATGTACTTTTGTGTTTTTGGACTTGTTTAAAATTAGAAGTGTTCATTCGGGTGATCGGGTCGGTTTCAGACGGGTGTCATTCGATTCAGTTGTATTTCGGATCGGTTATCTTTCGCATGCGTGTTGCGACGGGTCATACTCGGGTCGGGTCGGTTAGTCACGGTTCGGTTGAAGATCGGTTATTCGAACTATCGGGTTAGTATCAGGTCGGTGTCGGTTAAAGTTCGTGTCGAGTTTCAATCGGTCTTGGGTTGTCATTGGTTAATAATTGATTTGGTTTTACCAGGTACAGATCGGAATCGGGTATTTTTCAAGTAGAATTCGGCTACGAATTGCGAATTACTGATTACTATTGATCGAATCAGTATCAAATTAAGTTGTTAGTCATTTTTTAATTGATGATAAGGTTCCTTTACTTAAAGAAAAATAGTGAAAATGCAAATCAATTAGTGATCATTATTACATTATTACTTTTACTTGTTTGACCGGAAATTAAAATTATAAAGTTCTATCAATTTTCATCTAATTCGATTAAAAGTAGTTATATTAACATTGACCATTGATTATTAACTCTAAATATATGAAACCTTGTATTTATAAAATTTATTTTATTAAAATATTTATGACTTTATTAGAATAACTAATAGATGATTGAATATGAGTCAACCATACTTCTATATAAAAAAATTAGTTCAGGTTTATAGCAGTTCGATTTAAACTTCGTTCGGATTAAGTTGGTTTTAGCTGGATCAAGTTCGGTTTTGAGCATGATTCGGGTCGGTCATTATTAGGTTCGGGTAATCTCGATTAACGGTTATGTGTCGGTTAGAAAAATAGGTTACAGCTCGGGTTCATTTTTCCCATTTTTGGTTGTCAATCGGTTCGTATATAGCTTCAAGTCGGGTAATGTCGGTTCGACAAACCTAAAAAAGGAACACATTTTCAGGTCAGTTTACTTTCGGTTTCGGATCGGATTTTCAGGTCGGGTCACTTTTGAACAGGTCTATTTAAAATTATCATTTTTGGGGGAAAATTCATTTCTTTCATAAATGGGGCTATGCCCGCGACCACGACCACAAAAATTTCCTTGTTGAAAAGAATTCGTAACGCTCTTTTCATGATATCTTTTACGACCTTTGCCTTTTACAAAGTAGCTCCCACGACTTTGTTGATGCACATTGTTTAATCTTTCAATCATATTTGTTTCATTGATTGACATAGATCCCACAAGTCTCCTATTATAATATTTCAATTATAATTTATTATTTTGCTCTGTGATAAGTAATGTTTTCAACAATTCATGATTTCTTGAAATGTCTTTCACGATGTTGTTGTTGTAACAGAATGCTATTGACATGAAAGATTGATAATGCTTTTAAATCATTACTTCATTTGTAATTGTTTGTCTACAGTATAATAATTTTGATTTATTCAGATAAAGAGCAGAAATTTTAGCTACTAATTGATTTAAAATCATGAAATCTTAATTCTCGTCATTCAGTTATGACCTTTGGAAAGAGTACACTTATATTAATTATGTCCAAATCTTTCATATATTTCTTCCAAAAGTATTTTTGGGTCCTCATAATTAGTGTAATCAATACTCATGTTTTAGACTGTCACTTAAGAGATATTTCAAAATTGATGCAGCTTTTGCCTTATGCTCCTCAATTTTCATGGTATCTTTTTCAATGTCATTTCCATTATTAGTAGGATTTTGTTCAACAATGGTGTGTTGATGACAAAAATTTGAGAGATTACAAGGAGAAAAGTAGTAGAAGCAAATTCAGATTGTACCGCTTATGCGCTTGAAAACATAGATAATTTACAATTAAACTTACATAGTCTATGCGTATTTATGGAGCAATAATATTCACCATTCAAAAATACTATTCATAGAGATAAAATGTTGCTCATTTTAAAATGGCATTCATCTATCTATAATTTCTAACAATCCCTTTATTTTCATCTCATATTTCCCAAAAATTACACCAACTCATTTTTGGGTAAACTCTTAACAATGCAAATTTGAATAGATGTACTTTCTCCGTTTCATTATACTTGTTATATATGACTTTTTACACAATCTAATGTGTTATTTTGATTATTTATATATTGAAATTTGCTCATCTAAAAATTACAAAAATTTAATACTTCTTCCTATTCACCTTAGGTGTCTCATTTACTTTTGAGACACTATTCATCTATCACTCTTAAATTGCATTTTATTAATCTATAAGTTAAAATATAGTCATGTGGGATCTTATTTTATTCGTTTTGATGTAAAGATTATTAATATCAACTTTTTATAATTTTTAATTATACATAACTCGATATATTAAGGATTGAATAAGTGCATTGGATAGAGTGCATAAAGTAAATGAGACACTTAAGATGAATAGGAGGGAGTATTATGAAAGTATGCGATTAGATGATTTCAAACAAGTATCTACTTAATTATATTTATTCTTACACATTAACCGCAATATATAAAATAAACTTAAACGATAAATAACGCCAAAAAACATAACATAACAAGTATTTCGGAACAGAAGAAGTAGTTCTCAATTCTCATAGGCACGAGTACTCAATTTCTTACGAAGTTGAGATCTAACAGAATCCAATGCAATTTACTGTAGACATATACGTTGACCCGTATATTGCTTGCTTCTTTCTAGTTAGTACACTACTCTCCCACCTCACTCACTCTTCCCTTTTTGTTCTATAGCCTTATTAACCTTCTCATACTACTTTTTATCTCCTCAAACCAAAAAAGTCTCCATCAAAACTAAACAACAGCTCCAACCTTTCACATCCATGGCGGATTTTACAACTACTCTTTTTTTACAACAATGAAGATCACCCCAAACACCGACCTTTCTGTTTTGCTCTCCTCCAAAAAAAACCTACCTCCTCAACCTCAAATAAACCCAGATCTTCCCAAAAAACCGCTTTTGAAACCCCGTAAAACCGCCCGGAATACCCCTCGTCTGTCCAAAAAGTCAGGCCCTCCTACTCCTCTTCTTCGGTGGAAGTTTCACGAGGAGAGAGAAAATAGAAGTTCTGTGAAGGGGAATGACGAAGAAGATAAGTCACCGACATGTCGACGGGAAACAAAGAGAGAGAAAGTGGGTTCTCCTGTCTCTGCAAGGAAGCTTGCTGCTACTCTTTGGAGGATGCAGTTAGTGGGTCCAGAAAAAAATGCAGATGATGAACAGCTGAAGAAGAATAAGAAAAAGGTTAAAGAAAATGATGAAGATCGATTAGGGTTTAAGGTGCGTTTAACTTCTTATTTAAGACTCAAGATCTCAAGTTTGTTTTTTTTAAAAAAAATCTTTTCAAAAATGTTATCAAGACAAAGAACTACAAAATCTCATTGCCCAATGCTCGGGTTAGATGTATTAAAACTTATCTTTATTGGTGATAGTAGAGATTATTTTTATTGAATCTTGTACCAATTTTACAAAATTAAGAACTGGAGCTGGGTTTTTTATTTAGTAATGTTTTTTAGAGTTTTAATTGGGATTTTTTTTCTGTGGAAATTGTGATTAAGATGGGAAATTTAGTGTTGCATAGGGCACTTCTTGAATGACTTAATTTGAAGTTTTGAATGCTGAAAAAAGCAACAAATAGTGAAATATTATTTGGATTTTTTTAAAAAATTCACAGATAAATAAGTTTGCTATTGTTAGTTACTGAATGATGAAATTGAAGGAAGAGTAAATGTGGGTGTATTGACTTTTCTCGTTATTCAGTAAAGAATTTAAGAAAAACGATTGGTGTATGAACAATGAAGTATGAACATCAGCAATCATACTGGGGCAGATAATAAATGTTTTTCTTAGGTTTGGACCAGTGTATTAATTTTTGTTTCATTAAAGAATCTGCTATCATATTGGTAGTATTTGTGGAGAATTATCAACCTATATAATTGGGTCATTATATTCTTGTGGAATACATTAGCCGTTAAGGATCAAGAATTATGGCTGGAATTAGTAAATTTAAGTTCATTCATCATTTTAGATGTCCTTTCAATCCTTCAAACTTTATGAATGATAATGGTCGATTATAGCAAGAGTTGGCTTACAATTGTTTTTGTATGATTGCAATGCCTTTTGTTGTAGGTTAGGTAGTTAATATTGTATCCATCATCTACTTCTTATCCTATATGATATACTAATGTTTAATCTACAAAATGATATTACATGAGTACATGTAATTTCGTGAACATTGTGCTGATCCTTGGATGTATTCCGTATGGTTTTGTCTTACAACTTGTAAGACAAGCCCATAAGGAATACATCTAAGGATCAACACAATGTTCTCGACATTACATGTACTCATGTAATATCCTTTTGTATATTGCTGTTTGTTGTTCTTGAGATTTTAATGATTGTTGAATGATCAATTAAGTATTGCTAGTTGTGAAATAATGTAGATTGGTGAAGGCCTTTTTTGTTGTTGTCTCTGGCGACTGGCAATTGTATGAAACACGGAGTTTTAGCTTGATTTCTTCCTTTTTCTTTTGCAGCCTGCAGTCGGACTTGGTGGTGATCGCTTGTGGTGTCAGCATGCCAACAGAGAATGTGGCTCAGAGGTACAAGATCTGCTTAGGAGTCCATGTTCTGTTAATGGTCCATCCAATGGATACCTTTGTGAGGTGCATATTCGTTGTATAATTGACTGTCTTCAAAATCTTACTTTGATTCATATCCTCAAATGGTTTGCATGAACCTTTTACCTTCGCTGGATGCATTTTATTTGTGCTTTTTTTTTTCTTGATCTAATGTAAACTTCGTTATTATTTACTCTGTTTTAGAGGCAATCCCCTTTTCAATTTGCTAATTATGCAATGGAGGGGGCTACAAAGTGGGACCCAGTTTGCTCGAAAGTATCAAATAAACATCCTGATGATTTGAAGTCACTTGATGGAAGAAAAAATGCTACCTCAATGATCTCAGATCTTGAGAAGGAACTGGAACAGGCTCGGGTGCGTATTGAGGAGCTGGAAACAGAAAGACGATCCTCAAAAAAGAAGATTGAACACTTCTTGAAGAAACTCAGCGAGGAAAGGTCAGCTTGGCGCAGTAGAGAACATGAGAAAGTTCGTGCCATCATTGATGATTGCAAAGCTGATTTGAGCAGAGAAAGGAAGAATCGTCAAAGACTTGAAATTGTCAACTCTAAGTTGGTCAATGAACTCGCAGAAGCCAAGTTATCAGCAAAGAGATTTATGCAGGACTATGAGAAAGAGAGGAAAGCCCGAGAGTTAATAGAGGAAGTGTGTGATGAATTGGCAAAAGAAATTGGGGAGGACAAATCTGAAGTTGACTCGCTCAAGAAGGAGTGCATCAAGATCCGAGAGGAAGTTGAAGACGAGAGGAGAATGTTGCAGATGGCAGAGGTCTGGAGAGAAGAACGTGTACAGATGAAACTGGTTGATGCCAAAGTAGCCCTTGACCAGAAGTATTCACAAATGAACTACCTTGTAACGGAGCTCGAAAAATTTCTCAGGTCCAAAGATGTGAGCCTCAATATGAATGAGATGAGGGAAGTTGAGCAATTTCGACGTGCTGCAGCATCCATAAAAATTCAAGACTTGAAAGAGTTTACGTATGAGCCATCTAACCCAGATGATATATTTGCGGTTGTCGGAGAAATGGTGAAGGGGGAAAGCAATGTGAGAGAAATTGAGTCGTGTGTT
>NC_080058.1:16284211-16289211 GCF_026212465.1 Amaranthus tricolor
ATATAAAGTTCATTTATGAATTTTTATGTAATCCATTTGGAGTTGTAATAGCCCAATAAAACTATATGATTGATTGCTTGTGAATTTTTATAAGATTGTATTGGTGTGTAATATTTTTTTCAATATTATAATTTTATATATATATATATATATATATATATATATATATATATATATATATATATATATATATATATATATATATTGTCAATAACATAGTTTGCGGCTCGTGCCCCTAAAATCTCAAGGTTGGCCCGGTCAATTAAATAGGCATATTTAAGTTGATTCTTATTCACAAATTAAATTTTTTTAGAACTAACGAATTTCATGATTTACATTTTAGGAGAAAAAAGAATACCTCTTCAGCAAGAGTAGTTCTAATAACTCCGGGAGCAACAGAATTAACTCTAATATTGTCCTTTGCCCATTCACATGCCAAGTTCTTTGCCAATTGATTCATAGCTCCTACAAAAAGAATTGAAATAATAATTTTGACTTTCTCCTTTCTAATTTATTTTTCTCATTTTTTCTAAATTAAAATTTCACAAAGTTATTTTCATTATGAATCTTTCTATCGTAAAACATCTTTTTTGACAAAAATATTCTAATTTACATAACACATTTTACATGTTTTACCCCAAAAGTTACTTTATTTTTATAAATATAAATCAAATCAGTGGTGTCACTCCTATTATCACTCCTATTATATAATGCTTTTCTCTTGCTTTGTTTGATTTCAAAATAAATATTATTTATTGAATTAATAATTACTTTTAATGGAAAGGTATCCCTCATTATCATTATTTTAGGTTCCACTATGCATATTATAAAGAAGAACAACATAAGTAAATCTATAATTCTATAGATCAGAAGTGGAGTTTAATTAATAAAAAAGAAATTAACCTTTAGCAGCTCCATAAACAGAAACAACTTGAAATGCCATGAAACTAGCTATAGAAGAAATGAAGACGATGTTTCCTGCTCCGGAAGACTTGAGGAGTGGATGTGCAAGTTGCGACAGATGGTAAGCTGATTCAAAATTGCTTGCCATCATTTCTGAGAAATGCTCTGCTGTGCAATCCACAGTACTTGTGGGTGTAGCGTAGCCTGCGTTGTTAACCTGGGATCACCCCGATGTCATTTTAGGGGTTTTCACGGTAAGTAGCTTTTTTACAAACTCAAAAGTTTGAAAAGGAAAATTTGATTTTAAAAGATACAAAGTTTAGCTCATTTGTATTTACAGGTTTGAATTTTCTTTTATTTTTTAAAAGTTTGAACTTTGTACCCCATTCGCTTTTAAAATTTTTCAGGTTAATCATTACTAAAGGTGTTTATTCGGGTGATCGGGTCGGTTTCGGACAAGTGTCATTCAATTCGGTTGTATTTCGAATCGGTTATATTTCGGATGCGTGTTGTGATGGGTCATACTCGAGTCACGGTTCGGTTGAAGATCGGTTATTCGAGCTATCGGATTAGCATCAGGTCTGTGTTGATTAAAGTTCGTGTCGAGTTTCAATCGGTCTCAGGTTGTCATCGGTTAATAATTGGTTCGGTTTTACCGGGTACAGATAGGGTTCGAGTATTTTCAAGTAGAATTCAACTACGAATTGCGAATTACTAATTACTATTGATCGATTAAGTATCAGATTAAGTTGTTAGTCATTTTTTAATTGATATTGAGGTTCTTTTACTAAAAGCAAAATAGTGAAAATGCAAATCAATTAGTAATCATTATTACATTGATATTTTTATTTGTTTGACCGGAAATTAAAATTATAAAGTTCTATCAATTTTCATCTAATTCGATTAAAAGTAGTTAAATAAACATTGACCATTGATTATTAACTCTAAATATATGAAACCATGTATTTATAAAATTTATTTTATTAAAATATTTATGACTTTTATTAGAATAACTAATAAGATGATTGAATATTAGTCAATTATACTTCATGTAAAAAATTGGTTCAGGTTTACAGCAGTTGGATCTAAACTTCATTCGGGTTAATTTGGTTTTACACGGATTGAGTTCAGTTTTGAGCATGATTCGGGTCGGTCATTATTAGGTTCGAGTAATTTCGGATAACGGTTATGTGTCGGTTAAAAAAATCGGTTACAACTCGGGTTCAGTTTTCCCATTTTCGGTTGTCAACCGGTTCGAGTATAGCTTCGAGTTGGGTAATGTCAGTTCGATAAATCTAAAAAAGGAATACATTTTCGGGTCGGTTCACTTTCGATTTCGAATCGGATTTTCGGGTCGGGTCTCTTTTAAACAGCTCTAATCATTACCTTCTACAACCGGTTGAAATTGAAAAAAAAAAGTAAAATTAAAATGCAATGAATTCCCCATCTACACACACTACTTGAAATTGACGTTTTTGATCTAATTTTATTAAGTCACTCAAGCCTCTTGAGATTGATCTGGTTTTCTTTATTTGTTTATAGGTGACCATAAACTACCTTTTAGGGAACTAACGGAAGGAGTTCTCGAATACAGTTGTAGTTGATCTTGGTGATGGTTTTGTTCAAATGGCATATATTGTTTCTGAAAGTGACGCTTTTAAGGCATTAAATTGTACAGAGTTTGGAAACCAGACAATTGGAGGATTGAAGATTTGCATTTTATAATTACCCATTGATTATTAGGTTATAAATTGGCAAAATCATAAATTTGCATTGTGAATTTGTACATACACAATTGATTATAAGGTTATAAATTATGAAAATTAAATTGTGGGTTAGAGAAAATGGGTCATAATTATATGTTGATACGGATAGAATGAGTCATAAATTGGGTAATTTAAATTGTGGGGAAACTAAAGTGTGGCCTTGTGGGTTACTCCAATACCACACATATCATCAAACAATGGATTGCTTTGGATAGATCTCCTTATGAGCTTACTGTTGTTAGGGATAATCGTAAAAATGGTGATGGACTTAAATGACGTCGTCCCAGTAACTCACTTCTTCCTGTTGAAACACTTCTTGTTGGTGCATCTTCGATGTGATTAGAGCTAACCAAACAATTATAAGTTCAGTTCTTGTGGTAAATGTCCGCCATTTATTTTTCTTGTATTTTGTTAAATATTGCAGGATTTGTCCACCACAATGGATAATTGTAAAAGTGGTTAATGGTAAATGATCTTGTATTTGGTGGAATATTGAAGGATTTTTTGAATTAAGTCACTCAAGAAAGACCAAAATCATCAAATATGGCGGACATTAAACGCGCAGCATAGAGAAAATGGAAGACAAGGTGGTTCAGATGAAGAAAGAAATTGGTTTAGCCCGTTAAAGGTAATTTGAACCTTTAAAAGCGAATGCACCCCAAAGTTCGAGCCTTTAAAAAATAAATGAAAGTTCAAACCTTTAAAAGCAAATGAGCTAAAGTTCGTACCTTTAAAATCAAATTTTCCTTTCTAAATGGATACTACTTTTGCATAAAATGGAAAAAATAGTCTCAAAATTACCTAAAATAATCTAATTTTTTATTGATTTTTCTACAATAATTCAAACTTTTGATTAACCATGAATATTTCCAATTTTAAAGTGATTTTCCCCAAAACATTGTTGCCTAAATGGTGGCCGATTTTTACAGATAATTGCAAAAAAATATTAAAATATTAAAAATATCAAAAATTAAAAGTTGAAATTAAAAACTAATCTTACTTGATTTTTCTATTTAATTTTTAATTTTTTTAGTTTTTTAATTCTTTAAATTTGTACTTACTTTTTGATTTTTATATGCAAAAATGACTTGTTGTATAGGTAAAATGTACATTGGTACATTTTTAACAAGCATATTTTATAGTTGGAATTTTTCATGTTTAATCAAAAATTATGATTAGTGTAGGGAAATTAGTAAAAGATTGGATTATTTTGGGTAATTTTTCCTTATATACTTACTCTATTATGTTTTTCTTGCTACCAAACTCAATGGCACAATAATTAAGAAAAGAGAATCAACCTTTTAAGTAACTATTTTACCCTTTAATTAAATATTATACTTCCTCTATTCTAGTTTGATTTCAGAAAAGAGTTTTGTTGTGGATCAAATATCCCATCTATATGGAATGTCTAAAATACCCTTGATCAAAGCGTCAAAAGTCAATATTACAGTCAAGGTCATAAGTCCACCCCTATTCATTAACTTGCAGTAACTTCTCACTTCCCTCTACTCATGTCACTTCCTGCGATAACCATCAACCACATATTCTAATCGTCGCCCTCTATGTCATTTCCATGGCCTTGTTCTCCATTAGGCAACCCCATTGAGATAACCAACCAGTAACCATCATGGCAGAGTCATAATATATACGTCCTTCTTCTACTAAAATCAGGGTACGCAATTTTTACTCTCATACTAATACTCTACTAAATTATTATCCTATGCTTATCTCTTACATTCACCTTTTCTAGTCTGACTTAGGCATCAAAGAGGCTTTCCAGGACATCAGCCCCCGATTTATTCTTTCTTTGTGGTTCAGGTACACCATCTGCCGTTGTCAGATCATCCAACTTTCCTTGGTTTGAATGTACTTCTTACTTAAAGTCCCCTTTACAAATTCAACTGTTTCTTAACAGAAACAGTTTGGCCCCGTCTACGGGGCCAAAATCAAGCCAAGTCTTGATCCTTGTCCGAGTCTTCTATAAGTCGGACCCCCTATTGGTCAAACTTGGAGAGTTCGGGCCAAAATCAAGCTAAGTCTTAATCCTTGTCCGAGTCTTCTAAAAGTCAGACCACTTATTGGCCCATCCTGGAGGGTTGGGGCCAAAATCAAGCCAAGTCTTAATTTACGTCAGACACTTCTATAAATCAGACTTACCATGGTTGAAATTGAGGGTTTGGGGCCAAGATCACTCCAAATCAACAAGTTCCAAGACTTCTAAAGGTCGGACCCCTTATCGACCTAACTTAGAAGGTAAGGTGCAAAATCAAACCAAAGGGTTATCTTATGTGTGAGACTTACATAAGTCGGACCCTTATCATGACCGTTAAG
>NC_080058.1:16294211-16324211 GCF_026212465.1 Amaranthus tricolor
ACACAAGGTTTATATTATGAAACAAAATCTGAATTTTTTTGATTACAATACATTCCTTTATATAGGGTGAATACAAGATTCTAGAAGCTTTCAAATGCATCCCCCCTAGTTTGGTCAATACTTCTCCCTTTGTTGGTCAACAAATTCATGAATTAATTAGAGTTCATGTACCAAAATTCTTCTAGCAAATACAATGAACTTGCTGATTTATAGAAACTAAATTCATCTCCCCTTTATAATAAAGAATAAATTCATCCCCCTTTATAATAAAGACTAAATTCATCCCCCTTTATAATAAAGAAAATCAGCCCCAAAAATTCATAAGTAAAAATAAAAATTAATATTCTGGACCAACATTGCATATTGATGCCACCCTTTCTCTTTTGTACCATTTATTTGTCATCCCATAGCATGTGACAAATGTTGGTTTGCGAAAAAAAGAATTAAACCAGAGTTTCTCAAGAAATAATGCAACGGGCTTATGAACACTTGATCTTGGATCATTTCCTCCTTCTTTTGAAAAGTTTATCCTCAAACTTGAATCATCCAAGTATGGTGACAAATCCAACCACATTGAAAGTAGCACTTACACCCATCAACTCATCAGGTAGTAAAGCATCGGCCACTACATTACTCTTCTCATCTTTATACTTGGAACTAAAGGAAAACGATTGAAGAAATTCTACCCATTTTGCATGCCTCTTGTTTAACTTTTGTTTCCCATGTATGAACTTTAAAGCCTCATAATCTGAATGAAGAACAAATGGTTTTGGCCTTAAGTAATGGGACCAATGATCAAGAGCTCTAACTATGGCATAGAATTCACGGTCGTAAGTAGAGTAGTTCATCTTAGCTCCATTTAATTTCTCACTAAAGTAACTCACAGGTTTTTGTCTTGAATAAGGACAACCCCTATTCCAACCCCACTTGCACTCCACCTCAAACACCTTGTTAAAATCTTGAAGCACAAGTATTGGAGCAGTACAAAGCATGTTTTTCATCTTTTCAAAAGCATTTTGAGCACTTTCTCCCCACTCAAACTCTCCTTTTTTAGTTAAATCAGTGATGGGAGCCATAATAGTCGAGAAGTTTTTAATGAACCGCCTATAGAATAAAGCAAGCCCATGAAAACTCCTAACCTCATGCACATTGGTCGGAGCCAAGCAAGACTTCTCTGCCTCTATCTTTTCTAGATCAACTTGTACTCCTTCTCCAGTCACAATGTATCCTAAAAACACCACACTAGGATTCAAGAATACACATTTCTCAAGCTTCCCATACAACTTCACCTCTCTTAATTTTTCAAACAACTTCCTCAAATGTATCATATGATCTTCATTATTTTTACTATACACCAAGATATCATCCAAGTAAACAACAACAAAATCCTTGATAAAAGGACGGAGAACCTCATTCATCAATCTCATAAAAGAACTGGGAGCATTGAAAAGCCTAAAAGGCATCACTAACCACTCATACAACCCTTGTTTTGTTTTGAAAGCTGTTTTCCATTCATCCCCTTTCCTTATTCTCGTCTGATGATAACCACTTCTTAAGTCTATTTGAGAAAAGACTAAGGCTCCACTCAACTCATCCAATATGTCTTGCAACCTAGGCATTGGAAAATGGTATTTTATGGTAATGTTATTAATGGACCGACTATCTACACACATTCTCCAAGTCCCATCTTTTTTGGGCACCAACAGAGCAGGAACGGCACAAGGACTAAGACTTTCTCTCACATAACCCCTTTCAATCAACTCATTAACCTGCCTCTCTAACTCCTTACTTTCCTCTGGGTTGAATCTATAAGTAGCTTTGTTTGGCAAAGGTGCTTTAGGAATTAAGTCAATGGCGTGCTCAATGCCTCTAATTGGAGGGAGGCCTTTGGGCAAGTCATCGGGGAACACATATTTGTACTCTTCTAATAACTCTTTTAGGGATGATGAGTTATCATATGAAGTACTCTTGGTATCTTTGGCCCTTACAACCAAAGCATACCCTCCACCATGCTCTTCCACTATTTTCTCAAATTCATTACAAGTTATAAGATAGTTGCTTTTTTTTCTTTTCTTTTTTAGCAACTTTAGGGGGTAAGGGAATTAATTTAACTTTTCTACCATCCCTAGTGGTTACAAGATATCATTACTCTTACCTTTGTGCTCCGAGTTGTGATCAAACTGCCACGGTCTTCCTAGCAACAAATGACAAGCATCCATCGGTAGCACATCACACCACCTTTCATCTTCAAAGCCTCCAATAGAATAAGAGACTAGAGCTTGTTTCTTCACCTTTATGCCAGTGCTATCATTCAACCAATTCAGCTTGTAAGGTTCTTCATGATCTCTAGTAATCAACTTTAACTTATTCACAGCCTTTGATGAAATTACATCGGTTTGAGCACCACTATCAACAATCACATTGCAAGTCTTCTCACCAATCTTGCATCTAGTATGAAACAAATTATTCCTTTGCCTCAAATCAGATTGTAGTTCACTAAACAACACTTTTCTCACAACCATCATGTTAAATTCGTCCTCCGGTTGTATTTCTTCATCAAATTCATCCTCTGAATCTACCACTTCCTCAACCACAAAGTTATACCTTTGTTCTTCTTCATCCATGATAGCACACTGAGTTGCGGTCAAAACAGCTTTGCTAGGGCATTCACTAGCAATGTGTCCTCTTCCATGACACTGAAAACATTTCCTCCTTGTAGCAAATTCACTAGGAGTAACCACAGCCTTTTCTTTCTTTGCCTCATATTTCGGACCAGAAGGGGTTGCTTTACTTTGAAAGGTACACTCTTTTGAGTATGATGGAGTATATTTTGAAGTGTTTTTATAAGGCACTCTCGGTCTTTCTTTTTCCTTTTCTTCCTTGGCTTGATTTTCAAATTTCATAGCCAATTTGCACACCTCACTAAAAGAAGTGTAGTGAGTGACTTCAACTTTTCTACTGATTGTCTTTGACAATCCCTTCACAAATCGAGCAATTTTAAAAGCTTCCTTCTCTTGCAAATCACATATTAAGCAAAGCTTTTCAAATTCTTTTAGATAATCTTCCACACTCATGCCATCATCTTGTGAAAGATGTGTTAATTTCAAATACTGCTCTTGCTCATATTCTTTGCTCACCCTCTTATCTTTCATGTTTTTTTTTAAATTTTTCCCATGAATCGACTTTTTCTTTTCCGGCTCTTCTCCTATTTTCCTTAAAATTGTCATACCATAAGGCATCAAGTTTTGTAAATTTAAGCACAGCAAGCTTAAATTTTTTTTCTATCATCATACCCCTTGTATTCAAACACAGTTTCTATTTGTCTTAGCCAATAAAAAAATGATTCGCTATCATGACCTCCATCAAACTCCGGGAGATCGATTTTCAATCCTCTATCTTCATCAAAAGCACGAGAATTTCCTACACCACTACCATCTCCTTCCTCGATCTCATTGATTTTATTAGATGTTTTCAACAACAACTCACCCGTAGCATTCATTTGGGTATTTTGTCGTTCTTTTTCCGCATCTATTTCTTCATTTTTTCTCTCCAATCTCTCCAATTTTTCTGTTATGATACGTAACATATAAGCAAGATCACCATTTGTGCCCTTTTTTTTATTTTTTTAAACACCCTTTCGATCCACCTAAAGCTTCTGATACCAAATGATGTAAGTGTGATTAGGAAGAACACACTTAGATTTAAAAGTTTCTGATTCAAAAGAAAAGAAGAATGTAGATAAGAAAGAATAGTAGAAGAATATTGATAAGAGCAAAATCACAAGAACAAAGGCAATGATTTGGGGTTTTAGGCTAGAGACAAGACACACTCAATCTCCCTTAAGAATTAACACTCAAGACAAACTCAAAGTGATAATTGAAATTACTATTTCTTTGGATAAACACAAGAAGAAAAAGCAATGCATAAAACACAAGGTTTATATTATGAAACAAAATCTGAATTTTTTTGATTACAATACATTCCTTTATATAGGGTGAATACAAGATTCTAGAAGCTTTCAAATGCATCCCCCCTAGTTTGGTCAATACATCTCCCTTTGTTGGTCAACAAATTCATGAATTAATTAGAGTTCATGTACCAAAATTCTTCTAGCAAATACAATGAACTTGCTGATTTATAGAAACTAAATTCATCCCCCCTTTATAATAAATAATAAATTCATCCCCCTTTATAATAAAGACTAAATTCATCCCCCTTTATAATAAAGAAAATCAGCCCCAAAAATTCATAAGTAAAAATAAAAATTAATATTCTGGACCAACATTGCATATTGATGCCACCCTTGCTCTTTTGTACCATTTATTTGTCATCCCATAGCATGTGACAAATGTTGGTTTGCGAAAAAAAGAATTAAACCAGAGTTTCTCAAGAATTAATGCAACGGGCTCATGAACACTTGATCTTGGATCAAAAGGAGGTCAAAGTCCAAGCCGACTGCAGAGACAACTTCCTCTATGAGCAAGAGAATATCTCAGAATAAACCTCCTACGTACTCAGGTACTAGGGAACCTGCAGCTTTGGAAAGTTGGTTACGAGAATTTGACAAACTATTCAATGTGGTGCAATACCCTGAGCACTTGAGGGTAGACCAGGCTACATTCTACCTTCAAGAAGAGGCAGACTATTGGTGGTCAAAAGCAAGAGATAATGTGATGAGTGATCCCGATAATCCGCTAAGTTGGAAGGATTTCAAGACGATGATTCGAGAAAAGTTTTACCCACCACATATCAGGAAGTAGAAGTCTAATGAATTTGCTAGGCTTGAGATGGAGGAGACGTCTGTGGATGAATACTATAACAAATTCATGGAATATGTCAAATACTTCCCTGATGATGTCCCCACCGAAGAAAAGAAGATGCAAAGATTCGAATTGGGATTAGTGAATCAGGTGCAAGTTTACATTGATAGCGACAGATACACCACTTTAGATGCGATGTATCAGAGAGCTGCTCAAGTCGGAAGCTTGATTAAAATGGACAAAGGAAAAGGGCCCGAGACCGGTAGTGGGGTAGCCCCTAGTGGGGAAACGAGGAAGGAGAATTTTCATCAACAAAACAATTTTCACCACAACAAGAGACATCGAAGCTTCAAGATTTTCACAGTCGTCTATGCTAAACCTTCAACCAAACAATACTTATAACAACCTACGCACTACACAAGTACAGTTGGGTAGGGGATCGAACCACGAGGACAAGGTTGACAATAAACTCCGCGTCTCAACATAACTAGTTTTTGTACGTTGAAGAGCATCTAAAACTAATAATGGAAATAACAAGCAAGGTTGATTAACAATATAAATCAAAGGGGAGGAAAAGGGGTTGAGATTAGATTCACCCTAGGAAGGCGATCTTAAAAGAGCATACATTGGGTAAGAGGAAATCAAACAATAACTAGTCTAGACACCCAAGAGTGCGAGAGGAAGTTGGTGATTCCACAAATCACAACGAACGACCTATAATTGCCCTATGTCTCCGGAGGAGTTGTAGGACAAGATTCGCATTGGGTTTCAAGAACTAATCTTTATCATCTTTTCCCTAATCCTAAACAATAAAGAGCATAAACATTCCTAAGGTTTCACTAATCAATCCCCAAGGAGAACTACTCACACATGATTTAAATATAGGAAACAATGATAATCAATAGAACACAAACCATAGATAGTAGTGATCAAAAGAAACCAACAATAGTAAAAGTAATGTAGAAACTATTCTAGATGAGTAATATATATAAGGCAAGACAATAAATGCAATAAATGAACTCAAAGTAAATGCATTAAATGAACTCGAAGTAATGAGGAGATTGATACTTACAACCAAATGTTGATGCTACAATAAGAAGGTGCCAAAGATTCAATAATCAAGATTGAAATCCAAACTAGAAAGTAAAGACTTGAAATAAAAGATTGAGATAATAAAACTATGATAAACTAGGGTTTTTACTTAAAAAGCTAAGTAATAAAGCTATATTAGAGAATGTGGGGTATTTATACCCTCTAAGCAAAGAAAATTCGAATGCCCAAAAATGCCCTTGAGATTGGCTTGAGAAGAAATACGGTTCCCGCAGAAAATAGGTCTATTCGCCCAAATCTCAATGTTTGAATAATCTCAGGAACTTTCTCTGAGGTTGGTTCACCCGAATTAAAGGTCCATTCAGTCGAATGGGACCATTCGCCCGAACGGTGTGTCATTTGCCTATTCCAACAGCTTTGGTGAATCTTCTTTGAGAAAACAGGGGCCATTCGACCGAATGGATCTTGATTCGGCAGTTTCAGCTTCTTTTGCCTCTTAACTTGAGCATGATCAACACCAATTGCTTGAATGGTGTCTTGGTTAGCCTAAATGGAGTAATAACTAGTGATTAGAGGCTTCCAAGCTAGGTGTGTCCTCCGGGGAAGTCTTCGATTTGCGTGCCAAAGTCTCACAACGCATCGATGTTGCCTTGTTGTCTTCGAATCTTTTGAAATAACCACAAAACAACCCCAAAGACAAGAACAAGGTAAAATCTTGCGTAATGTGCATAATAACGATTGAAAAGCATAAAACTTGGCACAATAAAGCGGTAGTAAACGTGTTCATAAATGAGCACATCAACTTCCCCCAAGCTAGAGCTTTGGTAGTGCCTAGCAAACCAACCATCATGACAACGAGAGAACTCAAGGCAAAACAAATTTGAAGCAAAAAGAAATAAGGTGAGCGGAAACTAAACACTACAAGCTGTGTGCGTGCAAACTCTTTCTTAGCCATAGGTCTGCAAGTACAGTGGTCTCAGGAGAGCTTAATACCAAGAAGAACAACACTTTCCACAGACTCGAGATCACAAGGTAAGCCACAACACAGGCTATGCCACCCACTACTTAGAGAGGTCACAAATCTACGCTCCCAGGGTCATTTTTCAAAAGATGTGAGAAATATGCAACGACGCTCATGTGTTTGATTATGGTTCGTGTTTTGCTCATAATCATCCGACTAAAGATGAGTCGGGAATCAAACACCTAATAGGGGTAAATCATGGGGATTGTGTCATATCTAACTCCAGAACAGAACAAACTAATCAGACCAAGTCGAACAGGTTAGCGAAGGGTTGTAATGTTGGCTTAGGGTTAAGGTGGGATATATTTGGTAATGTGGCACTAAGTAGAGGATAGCAAGTGACCCTAAACACAACAGCCAAAAACATCTCATGAAAAACGAATAAACACTATATCCAACAACTATTTTTACCCAAAAATCTCAAGTAAGCACAATGATCTCCATCATCAAACACTATCAAAAAAAAATTTAAATTTCATCACAACATGCGTTTCTAAGCTCATCTCCCAAATGAAATAATAACCTCCTCACTCAAATGAATACATATGTGTAAGTCTCGATGAAGAACAAGAGGAAGGTCTCCTCACTCATAGAACATGTATGAGTAATCTCTATAATAAGCACGAGAAGATGAAGGGAAAAACAACATGAGCTGGATAAAAAATGAATAGAGTCATACGAAACCAACAACCAATATCATAACCAAAAGCCCACAAATCACTGTAACACACAACGACCCCACCATAACTAAGCTATCCTCTAGGTAAAAAGAGGGAACATTTGGCTTATGTGGAGGTTAAATAATGTGGCTACAAAAGAAAAGGAAAAAAAAAACTTGGCTTAACCTAAAGTCAAATTACGTTAAAGGTAGGCTATTTGGCTATGTAGCTTAATTCTAGCGAACGTGCTATCATCCTTGGTCTTAGGAAAAGTCGACTATACTGGAGAAGAACCGACACAAATACTTAGATCCCCTAACTAGCACTCAAAATAAATGGAACTCGCAAAGAGTCCAAAGAGGCTCAATCCTCACATGCTAGTTGAAATGTGCCTCTTAAGGTAGTCATCCAAGCCACCAACCAAGCAAACCAAGATCCCCCAAGTTATGTGGAAAGCAGTCAATCAACTCAATCCCAAAACAGGCACAAGGATAGGAAAACACGAGTTTGCATATAACCGTTATAAAGCACACAACAGAAGCTTGCTTGTTTGTTTCAGAAGCATATATAAGAAAAAGAAAAGCAAACGAAAATAAAAATATATACACTAAAACCTAACAACTTTGGATTTTCAAACAGGAGCAACAGGTCGTACCAAAAAGTAGGTGAAAAAAGTACTCACCTCGATGATTATGCAGAAACAACAGCTGGAACTCGTTACAAGGATGAGAGTGGAAGAACCTGAAAACAACACCAAGAAGCAGAACCAACCAACAAAGCAACGCAAAACCACACAACAGTATACTAGCAGCCATACAGGGCAAAAGACCGAAAGTCAAACAACAAAATGATGAGTAGGGGACAAAGGATATACCAAGGGCGATGCGATATACTTGCCATGCTACACATAACACAGTTTTAACGTCCAGGGTGGCTGTGGTGTTCAAAATTTTCCATAGGGACATGGGAATGCTAGTTGCCGAGTCGGCGTGTGGTGCGACGTAGCAGTGCAATATGTGCACTTCTTGGTTTCGGACGAGGTGAGGGCTAGGAGAAGGGAACAACGTCTCACGAGCCAATTTGAAAAACATTCGAAGGACGGGGTGGTGCACATCAGAAGCATAAATGTTTCTATTCGCATAAACAACCCCACCAGCAATCTTAGGCCACAACTCAGAAACACGTGCATTGTCCGGTTGTTTATCCGGAATAGGTTCATGAGCAAAACCAAATACAGTACAAAAGGTAGCATAATCAAGATAGTAGGTTGTATTCCTTAGCCGGAAGGACAAATGCAAACTATCCTCGCGTTGGCATGGGCTAAGAGAACTGAGAAACTCATATGTTAAAAGCTTGTGAGTGGAGTGCCACATAGTTACCCAGTTCTGAAGGCCACATGCCGTCAATAGCTCAACAAAATTATCATAAATACCCATACGATGTAAAATTGAAAGATCTAAATATCAGGTACAATTGATTTTGCGTACCTTTAAGCATTGAAAACGCTCAAACTGCTCCAAAGATGCAAAGACCACCGTTCTATACTCGTCGTCAAACAAAAGTTCTTGGCCTGGGATACGTTGTGGATGTTCGAGTTGTGGTTGCTCATCCCTTGCAACCCCTGAGGAGGACCCTTCCCCTTATGTTATGGATCGCTTGAATGGCAGTCTCAAGCTCCTGCGGGGTCCCATGGTGGTGTATGAGGTGGGTTGATGGTGAGAGTGGTGAAGGAAGGTGGTAGAGTAGGGGAGTAAGTTGGGGGTTTGTGAGGGAGAGAGTTGTAGTGAGAATGAGAGTTTAGATGGAGGAGTCGAGTGAAAACGGGTGTATTTATAGAACTGCAGTCGCATTCTCCCGAATGGAAAGCCCTATTCGGTCGAATATCGAACAAATTCCTAGAAATCTTCGCAGCACATTCGCCCAAAAGGATGTTCATTCGCCCGAATGACACATCATTCACCCTTTCTAGAAGATTTTCTGAACTTGATAAAAAAATTTCATTACATCATCCATTCGCCCGAATGGATTAGCCATTCGCTCGAATGAAAAGCATTCGGTATAATTAGGCTTTCTCCCTCATCTTGAACCTTTTGCCTTTTACTCCATCCCTTCATTTTTCTACTTCGATCCAAAGGATACTTCCACTACCAAACCAAGCATGTTTGACAATTTATACTGAGCAAGAAAATCCAAAGGAAAATCGGGTTACCTCCCGTAAGTGCTTTGTTTAACGTAGTTTAGCTCCACTCAGTTGGAGCCATCAATCAAAAATCAACACAAAAAAAAACCCGAAACGAAGCCAGATGCTTCAAACTCAACAGAACTCAATAGAATGATGCCTTAAAGATCAGATATGCGTTTTAAACCAAGGAATACACAAGTCATTCGACGTCAACATCAACTAACTTGATTTGCTCAACCATGTTGACCTCGTGAAGTCTGCTTTCATGGAAGAATTTTATCCGTTGCCTATTCACAATGAAACTACCCCCATGATGATCTTTCAGCTCCACCGTCCATAAGGAAATACTTGTAGGATCTCGAACGGCCCAGACCACCTCGATTTCAGCTTCCCGGGGAATAACTTTGCTCTTGAATTGAAAAGTAGTACTTTGTCTCCTACAAGGAACACTCGCTTAAGGATCCGTTGGTCATGCCAACGCTTAGTGCGTTCCTTGTAGATATGCATGTTGTGGAATGCATCTAGCCTCAATTCTTCCAATTCCAGTAATTGCTCAGCTCGCTTCTCATAGGATAAGGCAGGGTCCAAATTGAGGGTTTGGATCGCCCACCAAGATCTACACTCCAATTCCACTGGCAAATGGCAAGACTTCCCATACAACAGCCGAAACGGGGTGGTTCCAATTGGGGTTTTGTAGCATGTACGGTGTGCCCAAAGAGCATCATCTAACTTGAGAGACCAATCTTTCCTGCTCGGGTTAACCACCTTCTCTAGGATCTTCTTAATCTCCTTGTTAGCGACCTCTACCTGCCCTTGAGTTTGGGGATGGTAGGGTGCACCAACCTTGTGCACGACTCCGTACTTCTTCAACAACTTGTTTAGCTCGTTCTTTGCGAAGTGGGAACCCCCATCACTTATGACTATCTTGGGAACACCAAATCTAGGGAAAATTATGCTTTTAAAAAGTTTCATAACTACCTTGGGATCATTTGTGGGCAAGGCAATGCCCTCAACCCACTTAGATACTTAATCTATCCCTACAAAAATATACAGGTTCCCATAAGACAATGTAAATGGGCCCATGAAGTCAATACCCCAGCAAACAAATACTTCACACTCTAGGATGTAGTTTTGAGGCATCTCATTCCTGATGGAGATATTTCCAACCTTTTGGAACCTCTCACAGCTCTTCACAAACGCTTCAACATCTTTATGCAAGGTTGGCCAATAGAATCCCCCGGTGGCGACCTTAGCAGCAGTGTTCATTATCCCATGATGGTCGCCGCACGCGTATGGCAATGAGTGAGGACCTTGGGGACCTCCTCTTTAGTGATACAATAGCGGATGATGCCGTCAGTGCAGGCATGAAACAAATAGGGGTCATCCCAAAAGAAATTCCCGACTCTTCTGAAGCAAGCTTTCTTCATCGCTCTAGATTCAAACTCGGGTAGCTCCCTACAAGCTAAATAATTTGCAATATCTGCGAACCAAGGGGCCTTCCTAACAACCAATGCTATCATCAAAGTTTCTTCAACCATTTCATCTTGGATAGAGGGGGAGTCATCATTAGGCTCGGGTAACCTAGACAGATGGTCGGCTTTTCTATCCTTCAATTCAAAGTTGAATTCTTGCAATAAAAGCACCCAACGAATCAACCTTGGCTTAGCATCCCTCTTCGTCATTAAAAATTTCAGGGCCGAGTGATCTGTGAATACGACAACCTTAGAGCATATCAGATACTGGAGCAGTCTTTCGAAAGCATAGACTACCGCCAGCATTTCCTTCTCCGTAGTAGAGTAGTTGCACTGTGCTGGTTCCAGTGTTCTACTGATATAGCATATGACGTGGTGCCTTCCTTCATTATTCTGTCCAAGAACTGCACCTACAGAGATATCACTGGCATCGCACATCAGTCCAAATGGCAAGCTCCAATCAGGAGCTTGCACAATGGGCGCAGAAATCAAAGCTTGCTTTAAACGGTTAAAGGCATTGAGGCATCTCTCATCAAAGTTAAATTCGACTTCTTTCTGAAGCAATTCATTTAAAGGTTTAGCTAAGGTCGAAAATCCTAAGATGAGACGCCTTTAGAACCCCGCATGCCCAAGAAAGGACCGTACTCCCGTGACTGAGGTAGGTACAGGAAGGTTCCTTATCACATCTATCTTAGCAGGGTCCACTTCGATGCCTTTGAAGGACACCTTATGGCCTAGGACAATGGCTTCCTGTACCAAAAAGTGACACTTTTCCCAATTCAACACATGATTCGGCTCTTGACACCACATCAAAACTTTTTCAAGATGTGTTAAACAAGTGTCAAAAGACGAGCGTCCAACAGAAAAATCATCCATGAATACTTCCATGAAGTCTTCTAGCATATCAGCAAATATAGCAGACATGCACCTTTGGAAAGTGGATGGGGCATTGCACAATCCAAAGGGCATTATCCTATAAGCAAAAGTCCCAAAAGGACAAGTGAAATTTTTTTTCCGTTGATCCTCGGGGTGGATAGGAATTTGAAAGAAACCCGAGTAACCATCTAAAAAACAATAGTACTTTGCCTTGCTAATCTCTCAAGCATCTCGTCAATGAAGGGCAAAGAGAAATGATCCTTCCTTGTAGCCTTGTTGAGTTTGCGGTAATCAATGCAAACTCGCCATCCTGTGGTGGCTCTAGGTTGGATCATCTCACCCTTATCATTCTCGATCATGGTCATTCCTCCCTTTTTTAGAACAACATGAACAGGACTAACCCACCTACTATCTGAAATTGAGTAGTTGATGCCAGCCTTGAGGAGTTTGAGGATCTCATCCTTAACTACCTCTTTCATGTTGGGGTTTAGCCTCCTTTGTGGCTCAATCAAGGACAAATGCTCATCATCAAGATGAATCTGGTGCATAACGAGGGTTAGACTAATCCCTTTAATATCATCAAGTGAGTATCTAATAACACTTCAATATTTTCTAAGTAAAACAAGCAATTTTTACAACGAGGTGTCATCAAGCTTAGAACTCACTATGATTGGACTCCCCTCATCGACATCAAGATAAGTATATTTAAGGCTAGAGGGTAGGGGTTTCAAACTTACCTTGGGGGGAAGCATGGAACTCTCCCCGTTTTAGACGATACCCTCCTTAACCTCACATAGTGGCTTAAATTCAGCTTCTTTGCTTGCACATTCTTGGGTCATTCCCACTTGTTCCTCCAACTCCTCATTTTCTTCATAAGAATCCTCATCATACTCTGAATACCCGATTCCAATTTCCCTCTGATATTTCTTAAATTTTCCATTAACAACTTCAAGGCGGCACACTTGTTCAACCATAGGCTTCTTCAAAATTAGGGAAATTTTGAACATGACCTTCACCTGGGCTACTTCCACCGTTATGGTGTCATCATGGCAACTAATAACCGCCCGGAGTATTTTTAAGACAGCTCTTTCCAAAATGAGCGGAGTATAAGGGTCTTCTTCCATCTCCATCACTACAAAGTCGCAAGGGACCACTAGTTCCCCTACTTGGATAGGTACATCATCAAGCTCTCCACATGGAACCATTATGCTCCTATCTGCCAATTGGACTGTCTTTTTGAAGGTCTGAGGTTAAAGGGTAGCTTCTTGACGATGGATAGAGGCATAAGGCTAATTGAGGCCCCTAGATCGGCGAACGCCCCTTTGGGTTCAAGATTCCCCAACTTCAATAGAAGGTTGTATGGACCGGGATCTCGCTCTTTTACAAGAATTTTCCCTTGTAAAATGGAACTAACCTGATAGGGGAGACTGATTATTTCTTCCTTAAGCTTCTTCTTGTTGGAAAGTAGGTCTTTCAAGAACTTAGCATACTTAGGCATTTGTGCCATTGCATCATGAAACGGAATCTTCATCTCCATCTTTTGCAAGTGCTCTAGAAATTTCTGGAACTTCTCATCAAGTTTCTTCTCCACTCTCCTATAGGGGAAGGGAAGTGGGGGAGCATACAAGCGATCTAACCTTTTTCTCTCCTCAATCCTCTTGTTCCTTTCTTCGTCATTTTCCGTCGACTTCTCACTCTTTTTCTTTTCTTCCTCATTATCAATCTTTGTAGGCTCGCTTCTTTCACTGTCAACCCTCGATCTTTCACCTTGTTCCTGTTCTTTCTCAGTCACATTCACTCCTTTCTCGTCACCACCCCTCACCAAAGGTGCATCAACTGGATATGAAGAGCAGTCATGTAATGCCCCGAATTTTCTCTATAGCATAATTTCCATTTTATTTCTCTTTCTAGTTACTTTTCTTTAAATCTAGTTTTTAATTTAAAATAATTTATTATGATATTATTTATGATTTATTATAACTATCTCTTTTATGCTTTATAATGTGATTTAAAATGTGCATAAGCTATTATTATTATTATTATTATTATTATTATTATTATTATTATTATTATTATTATTATTATTATTAATATTATTATTATTATTATTATTATTATTAATATTATTGTTGTTGTTGTTGTTGTTGTTGTTCTTGTTCTTGTTGTTGTTGTCGTGTTAATATATTATTTTTATTAAATTTATGTACTACTATTATATGTCCTAGGTTATTTATTTTTGGACCAACTTGTGGTAACAAGTTTTAACTTAGGAGGACTAAATATAATTTTTTTTAGTACATTATTATCATGATAGGCTTGTAAAATTAGTGTTTAATTAGGTTAATTAATTTTAATTCATGCTTAATTAATTGGTACATTCTAGAATGGAATGAATGCATGAACATCCTTCAAATCTTTTTTCATTTTCTTTTCCTCAAGTTGATTGAACTTCCTAATGCTCATAAATTTTAGCCATTATGAAAAGTCTTTTGGGATGATTTTCCCCCTCCTATAAATACTAGCCTATTGTTATGGAAATTTTCATTCATTCATAAACTAGCTCATAAACTTTCTTTCTCTCATTCTTTTCTCTCAAAATAAAAAAAGAGAATACTTGCTTTATTTTTCTTCAAGTGCCAAAATATTATCATATTTTTGGGCTACCTTTGAAGACTTATTTTGAATTATTCAAGCTTACTTCAAGGAATTTATTTTGCAAATTATTTGGGAGATTTTCTTGGAGTTTTCTTTAATCTTCTAAAGATTATTACTTTCCTCCATTATCCAGGTAACTAGATTTTTCTTCACTTAGTTTCTTAATTAAACATAGAAGTCTTGTTTAGAATTAATTAAAATTTAAATTGATTAATTCGGTTTTATATTGTAAATTTTGCTTTAATTATTTTCGTGCATATATTATTGTTATTTTAATCTTCTATGATGTGTTATATAGATTTAATTTAGGATTGGTTAAAATTTAATTTTCGTGATTTGAATAATTTTATTTTAAATTATTATGAAAATCTAGAAAATTTGCACTTTTTATTAATTGTAATTTGGCTGTAATTTATTGATTTTAATTTATTTTCACATTATTTTAACATTAAAATATGTTACAATCAGTAGGTAATAGTGTAAATTAATTTTGATGAATTTGGATTTAATTTTACAAAATTATTATTTAATAATGGCTTAAACTAGTTAATTTGAATTTTGTGAATTAATTAAGATTAAGAGAAATTAAAATCTAATTTAATTTATTAATTTATTATTTTTGGTTATGTACCTAATTGCTTGGTTATGTGTTAATTTCATGTACTACTTATTTATAATAATTAGATAGTTTGTGACCATTTGTTGTTAAAGTCATGTAAATAAAGAACTTGACTTTGGCATTGACTTCGACCTTGACCATTGACTTTTGTTGACTATTATAATAGTTATGTGATTTTATTTTGACGGTTTATAAAACTGTTTTGTTGCTTGTCGACAAGTTTATACTTAAGAATAAAATAACATTGTCTGTAGTATATTCTTGCCAAGAGTTGTAGTAAGGTGTATTCTTGATTAGGTTCGAATTATCCTTATTCCAAACTCAGACATTACAACTTAAACTGTATGATTTTGATCTTGATTGGTTTTGAACTACTCCGTAGGAGTTTTGGTATTTTGGAAATGGTCATTGTGGCTTTTGGGTTCTTAAGGGTAAATCCATAGTGGTTCCTTATGAACATTGGTTTTGTTTTTATTTGGAAATCGTTGGGTAAGTCCATAGTGGTTCCTTCGATTGGACAGCACATCTATAGTAGATTGGTTTTAGATTTAGTTGTCGTTCTCGTTATGCTGGATCTTCGGAAAACCTAGAGATTGGCCATTCTTAGACAGGGTTATATCATTGTGGTTGACCCGAGGTTCGCCCTGACTTTATCTAGGTTTTTGTTAACTTGGTTTTTGTTAAATTGTTTTGGAAAAATTATCCTTGGTTTTAATTGATTTGGTTATCCTACTTTGGTATTAATTGAATTGATCAACATTATTTGACCCTATCAGTTTGGCTTGTATGGTTGGATCATTGTTAATTGATTTGAATTTTAATTAAGCCTCGCATTAGTTCTTTGTTTAAATTTGAACCTTGGTGTTAAGGACAGTCTAGTTACTGGCCACTAAGTGGTAATTTGCTGTTTAGTTGTTGCAGGTGATGATTGATTTCACTCGGATCATCTAGGGAGTAAGATTGGGAGAGTGTAGGGTTACCTAGAACATTAAGTTGAAGTTTAGATGTTTTATTTATGGGAGTGTTTTACTCTCTAGATTATTATGTAATGACTTTTTGATTTAGTTTATTCGAAGTTATAATTTTTTTTTTTTTTGAAAATTTAGTGACCCAACTTAGTGTATTGTTTCCGCCAATACACCCTATATTAAGACGGGTCATTACAGTTGGTATCAGAGTTGAAAGGTTCCGAGGCTTGCTTGAGTAAGTTACTTGGAACCTAAGCAATTGACTTAACCATAGAGTGAGGATTACTTGGGTAGTAAGAAATGGGAATTGCTTTTAGAAAAGCAAGGAAGTATGTAAGACTATATATAAATTTCTGTTTTGTAGGATGCCTCCTAGAAGAAGAACCTTTGCTGAGAAGGAGTCTTCTAGCCAATGTCTGAGAGCTCTAGAGAATGCTATCATTGCTCTCGCAAATCGATCCACTGGTCCAACTAACAACCAGTCTGTCTTTGATCGGTTTGATCGTCACCGTCCCCCAGCCTATGAGGGTACTGTCGATCCTGTAGTTCTCAAAGGTTGGTTGCGCGAGATAGAAAAACTCTTTGACGCGACCAATTTGATTTCTTTGTCATGAAACAAGGGAAACAACACTATTTGTTATATATTATTGTGTTGAAATGGTTAAAATCCAAAACAATAGTCATATGCTTTAAATTACGTGCTATGTAGCATTTTTAAGGATTTCTAATGCGTTTTTGGCAATTTATCGCATAGATTAGTTCAAATTGGGATTGTTTGGCACAAAACATGGCACAAAACTCTATTTGGTATATATTATTGTGTTGAAATGGTTAGAATCCAAAAACATAGTCATATGCTGTAAATTACGTGCTAAGTTGCCTTTTTGAGGTTTAATAACTGTTTTTGGCACTTCTTCGCATAAAGTGGTTCAAACTTGGTTTTTTTGGCACGAAATTTAGCACAATTTCGTTCGTGATATTTTTCAACCTGGTGAACATCTCTTAAATGTTCTCCCTAAGTTCCATGACGAACCTTTCATATCTGGACATCAGTAGATCAATCTTGGAGCGCTTCACTTCACTGGTGCCTTCATGGGTAACTTCCAGTAGGTCCCAAATCTGCTTTGTCGTTTTACAATAACAACTTGTGTTGTGTGCCAAGTTTCGTGCTAAACATACCAATTTGAACCACTTTATGCGAGAAAATGCAAAAAACGCTTACAAAACCTCAAAAATGCAACTTTGCAACTAATTTCAAGCATATTACTATTGTTTTGGATTCTAACCTTTTCAACACAATAATATACACCAATTAGTGTTTTATGCCATGTTTCGTGCCAAACAATCCAAGTTTGAACCTCTTTAGGCGAGAAAGTGCCAGGAACACTTAAAAAACCTAAACAACACAATTTAGCACGTAATTTCAAGCATATGACAATTTAATTTTGGATTCTAAGTTTCGTGCCCAACAAACCAAGTTTGAACCACTTTATGCGAGAAAGGGCCAAACACGCTTAATTAACCTCAAAAACGCAACTTAGCACGTAATTTCAAGCATATGACTTTTGTTTCGTATTCTAACCGTTTCAACACAATATTATATACCAAATAGTGTTGTGCGCCAAATTTCGTGCGAAACAAACCAAGTTTGAACCATTTTATGCGAGAAAGTACCAAAAACGTTTAAAAAATCATTAAAACGCAACTTAACACGTAATTTCAAGCATATGACTATTTTTTTGGAATCTAACAGCTTTAACACAATAATATATACCACATAGTGTTGTGCGCCAAGTTTCGTGCCAAACAAACTATGTTTAAACCACTTTATTCAACCAAAAGTACTAAAAACGCTTAAAAAACATCAAAAACACAACTTAGAACGTAATTTCAAGCATAGGAGTATTGTTTTGGTTTCTAACCATTTGAACACAATATTATATACCAAATAGTTTTTTGTGCCAAGTTTCATACCAAACAAAACAAATTTGAACGACTTTATGCGAGAAAGTGACAGAAACACATAAAAAACCGAAAAAACACAACTTAGCACGTCATTTCAAGCATATGACAATTTAATTTTGGATTGTAACCATTTCAACAGAATCATATATATACCAAATAGTGTCTTGTGCTATGTTTCGTGCAAAACAAACCAAGTTTGAACCACTTTAGCCGAGAAAGTTCCAAAAACGCTTAAAAAACCTAAAAAACGCAACTTAGAACGTAATTTCAAGCATATGACAATTTAATTTTGGATTCTAACCGCTTCAAAAAAAATAATATATTCCAAATAGTGTCGTGTGCCAGGTTTCGTGCCAAACAAACTAAGTTTGAACCAATTTGTTCGACAAAAATTGCTAAAAACGCTTAAAAAACCTAAAAAACGCAACTTAGAACGTAATTTCAAGCATATGACTATTGGTTTGTATTCTTACCGTTTCAACACAATAATATATACCAATTAGTGTTTTGTGCCAAGTTTCGTACCAAACAAACCAAGTTTGAACGACTTGATGAGAGAAAGTGCCAAAAACGCATAAAAAACCTAAAAAACGCAACTTCGCATGTAATTTCAAGCATATGACAATTTAATTTTGGATTCTAACAATTTCAACAGAATAATATATACCAAATAATGTATTGTGCAAAGTTTCGTGCAAAACAAACTAAGTTTGAACCACTTTATGCGAGAAAGTGCCAAAAACGCTTAAAAAACCTCAAAACTGCAACTTAACACGTAATTTCAAGCATATGACTATTGTTTTGCATTCTAACCGTTTCAACACAATATAATATACTAAATAGTATTTTGTGCCAAGTTTGATGCCAAACAAACCAAGTTTGAACCACTTTATGGGAGAAAGTGCCAAAAACATTTAAAACATCTCAAAAACGCAACATAGCACGTAATTTCAAGCATATGAATATTGTTCTGGAAGCTAACTATTTCAATATAATAATATATACCACATAGTGTTGTGTGCCAAGTTTCATGCCAAAAAAACTAGGTTTGAACCACTTTATTCGACAAAAAGTGCTAAAAACGCTTTAAAAACCTCAAAAACGCAACTTAGCATGTAATTTCAAGCATATCACTATTGTTTTGGATTCTAACCAGTTTGGCACAACAATATATACCAAATGGTGTTATGTACCAAGTTTCTTGCTAAACAAACGAAGTTTGAACCACTTTATGGGAGAAAGTGCCAAAAACGCTTAAAAAATCTCAAAAACGAAACTTAGCTCGTAATTTCAAGCATATGACTATTGTTTTGGAATCTAACCGCTTTAACACAATAATATATACCACATAGTGTTGTGCGCCAAGTTTCGTGCCAAACAAACTAAGTTTGAAGCACTTTATTCGACCAAAGGTGCTAAAAATGCTTAAAAACCTCAAAAACGCAACTTAGAACATAATTTCAAGCATATGACTATTGTTTTTTATTCTAACCAGTTCAAAACAATAATGTATACCAAATAGTGTTGTGTGCCAAGTTTCGTGCTAAAGAAAACAAGTTTGAACCACTTTATACGAGAAAGTGCCAAAAACATTTTAAAAACCTAAAAAAACAAAACTTAGCACATAATTTTAAGCATATGACTATTGTTTTGGATTCTAACCAGCTCAACACAATAATATATACGAAATAGTGTTTCGTGCCAAACAAACCAAGTTTGAACCAATTTATGAGACAAAGTGCCTAAAAAGCTTAAAAAACCTCAAAAACGCAACTTAGCATGTAATTTCAAGAATATGACAATTGTTTTGGATTCTGGCCGTTTTAACACAATAATATATACTAAATAGTTTTGCGTGCCAAGTTTCTTGCCAAACAAACCAAGTTTGAACTACTTTATGCGAGAAAGTGCCAAAAACGCTTAAAAAACCTAAAAAAACGAAACTTAGCACATAATTTTAGCCTATGACTATTTTTTTGGGTTCTAACCAGTTCAACACAAAAATATATACGAAATAGTGTTTCTTGCCATGTTTTATGCCAAACAAACCAAGTTTGAACCAAATTTTGCGACAAAGTGTCGAAAACTCTTAAAAAACCTCAAAAACGCAACTTAGCACGTAATTTTAAGAATATGACTATTGTTTTGGATTCTAACCAGTTCAACACAATAATATATACGAAATAGTGTTTCGTGCCAAACAAATCAAGTTTGAACAAAATTATGAGACAAAGTACCAAAAACGCTTAAAAAGCCTCATAAACGCAACTTAGCACGTGATTTTAAGAATATGACTATTGTTTTGGATTCTGACCGTTTTGACACAATAATATATACTAAATAGTTTTGCGTTCCAAGTTTCGTGCCAAACAAACCAAGTTTGAATTACTTTATGCGAGAAAGTGCCAAAAACGCTTAAAAAACCTAAAAAACAAAACTTAGCACATAATTTTAAGCCTATGACTATTGTTTTGGATTCTAACCAGTTCAACACAATAATATATACGAAAAGTGTTTCGTGCCATGTTTCGTGCCAAAGAAACCAAGTTTGAACCAATTTTTGTGACAAAGTGTCAAAAGCGCTTAAAAAACCTCAAAAACGCAACTTAGCACGTAATTTTAACAATATGACTATTGTTTTGGATTCTGAACATTTTAACACAATAATATATACTAAATAGTGTTGCGTGCCAAGTTTCATGCCAAACAAACCAAGTTTGAACCACTTTATGCGAGATTGTGCCAAAAACGCTTTATAAACCTCAATAACGCAACTTAGCACGTAATTTCAAACATATGACTATTGTTTTGGATTAAACCATTTCAACACAATAATATATAACAAATAGCGTTGTGTGCCATGTTTCGTGCCAAACAAGCCAAGTTTGAACCACTTTATTCGAGAAAGTGATAAAAACGCTTAAAAACATCAAAAACGCAACTTAGCACGTAATTTCAAGCATATGACTATGGTTTTGGATTCTAACCAGTTTGACACGACAATATATACCAAATGGTGTTATGTACCAAGTTTCGTGCTAAACAAACCAAGTTTGAACAACATTATGCGAGAAAGTGCCAAAAACGCTTAAAAAACCTCAAAAACGCAACTTAGCACGTATTTTCATGTATATGACTATTCTTTTGGATTCTAACCGTTTCAACACAATAATATATACCAAATAGTGTTTTGTGCCAAGTTTCGTGCTAAACGAACCAAGTTCGAATAACTTTATGCAAGAAAGTGCCATAAACGCAAAAAAAAACCTCAAAAACGAAACCTAGCATGTAATTTCAAGCATATGACTATTTTTTTTGAGTCTAACTGTTTAAACACAATAATATATACCAACTAGTGTTGTGTGCAAAGTTTTGTGCCAAACCAACCCAGTTTAGACCACTTTTTGCGAGAAAGTGCCAAAAACGCTTAAAAAACCTCAAAAAATACAACTTAGCACGTAATTTCAAGCATATGAATATTGTTTTGGATTCTAACCAGTTCAACACAATAATATATACCAAATAGTGTTGTGTCCCAAGTTTCGTGCCAAACGAACGAAGTTCAAATTCCTTTATGCAAGAAAATGACAAAAACACTTAAAAAAACCTTTAAAAAGGAACTTAACACGTAATTTTAAGCATATAACTATTGTTTTGGATTTTAACCATTTCAATACAATAATATATGCCAACTAGCGTTGCGTGCCAAGTTTCGTGCCAAACAAACCCAGTTTGATCCACTTTATGCGAGAAAGTGCAACAAACGTTAGAAAACACCTCAAAAACGCAACTTAGCACGTAATTTCTAGCATATGACTATTGTTTTGGATTCTAACCAGTTCAACACAGTAATATATACAAAATAGTGTTGCGTGCCAAGTTTCGTGCCAAACAAACCAAGTTTGAACCACTTTATTCGAAAAAGTGCCGAAAATGCTTACATAACCTCATGAACGCAACTTTGCACGTAATTTACAGCATATGACTATTTTTCTTGAATTCTAACAATTTAAACACAATAATATACACCAAATAGTGTTGTGTGTCAAGTTTTGTGCCGAACAAACCCAGTTTGAACCAATTTATGGGTCAAAATAAAAAAAATGATTAAAAACCTAAAAAACGCAACTTAGCACGTAATTTCAAGCAAATGACAATTTAATTTTGGATTCTAACCATTTCAACAGAATAATATATGCCAAATAGTGTCGTGTGCCAAGTATCGTGCCAAACAAACCATGTTTGAACCACTTTATTCAAGAAAGTGATAAAAACGTTTAAAAACCTCACAAACGCAACTTCGCACGTAATTTCAAGCATATGACTATTGTTTTGGATTCTAACCAGTTCGACACAATAATATATACCAAATAGTCTTATGTGCCAAGTTTCGTGCTTAACAAACAAAGTTTGAACCACTTTACGCAAGAAAAGTGTCAAACATGCTTAAAAAACCTCAAAAACGCAACTTAGCACGTAATTTCAAGTATATGACTATTGTTTTGGATTCTAACCGTTTCAACACAATAATATATACCAAATAGTGTTGTGTCCCAAGTTTGGTGCCAAACAAAAAAAGTTTGAACAAGTTGATGCGAGAAAGTGCCAGAAACGCTTAAAAAACTTATAAAACACAACTTAAAACGTAATTTCTAGCATATGCCAATTTAATTATGGATTCCAAGCATTTCAACAGAATAATATATACCAAATTGTGTCGTGTGCCAAGTTTCGTGCCAAACAAGCCAAATTTGAAGCACTTTAGTACACAAAAAGTGCATTAAATGCATAAAAAAACCTAGAAAAAGCTACTTAGCACGTAATTTCAAGCATATGATCATTGTTTAGGATTCTAACCGTTTCAACACAATAATATATACCAAATAGTGTTGTGTGCCATGTTTTGTGCCAAACAAACAATGTTTGAACCACTTTATGCGAGAAAGTGCTAGAAACGATTAAAAAACCTAAAAAACGCAACTTAGCACGTAATTTCAAGCATATGACTATAGTTTTGGATCCTCACCATTTCAACACAATAATATATACCACATAATGTTGTGTGCCAAGTTTTGTGCTAAACAAACCAAGTTTGAACCACTCTATACGAGAAAGTGCCAAAAATGCTTACAAAACCTCAAAAACGCAACTTAGCACGTAATTTCAACCCTATGACTATTTTTTTGGATCCTAACCGTTTCAACAGAATAATATATACCACATAGTGTTGTGTGCCAAGTTTTGTGCTAAACAAACCAAGTTAGAACCACTTTATATGAGAAAGTGCCAAAAACGGTTGAAGAACCTCAAAAATGCAACTTTACATGTAATTTAAGGCATATGACTGTTGTTTTTGATTCAAGTCATTTCAACACAATAATATATACAAAATAGTGTTGTGTCCCAAGTTTGGTGCCAAACAAACAAAGTTTGAACCACTTTATACGAGAAAGTGCCAAAAACGCTTAAAAAACCTAAAGAACACAACTTAGCACGTAATTTAGAGTATATGACAATTTAATTTTAGATTCTAAGCATTTCAACAAAATAATATATACCAAATAGTGTCGTGTGGCAAGTTTCGTCCCAAACATGCCAAGTTTGAACCACTTTATTCCACAAAAAGTGCATAAAACGCACAAAAAACCTCAAAAATGCAATTTAGCACATAATTTCAAGCATATTACTATTGTTTTGGATTCTAACCATTTCAACACAATAATATATACCAAATAGTGTTGCGTACCAAGTTTCGTGCGAAACAAACCAAGTTTCAACAAATTTATGCGACAAAGTGCCAAAAACGCTTAAAAAACCTCAAAAACGCAACATAGCACGTAATTTAAAGAATATGACTATTGATTTGGATTCTGACTATTTGAACACACTAATATATACCAAATAGTGTTGCGTTACAAATTTCGTGTCAAACAAACCATTTGCACCACTTTATGCGAGAAAGTACCAAAAACGCTTAAAAAATCTCAATAACGCAACTTAGCACGTAATTTCAAGCATATGACTATTTTTTTTGATCCTAGCCGTTTAAACACAATAATATATACCACATAGTGTTGTGTGCGAAGTTTCGTGCAAAATAAACCAAGTTCGAACCAATTTATGCGAGAAAGTGCCAAAAATGTTCAAAAAACCTCAAAAACGCAACTTAGCACGTATTTTCAAGCAATTGACTATTATGTTGGATCCTAACCATTTCAACACAATAATATATATACCACATAGTTTTTTGAGTGCGAAGTTTCGTTCAAAATCAACCAAATTCGAACCATTTTATTCGAGAAAAAGTCAAAAATGCTTAAAAAACCTCAAAAACTCAACTTAGCACGTAATTTTAAGCATATGACTATTTTTTTTGATTCAAACCAGCTCAACACATTGATATATACCAATTAGTGTTTCGTGCCAAATATCGTGCCAAACAAACCAAGTTTGAACCAATTTATCCGACAAAGTGCCAAAAAGGCTTTAAAAACCTGAAAAACGCAACTTAGCACGTAATTTCAAGAATATGACTATTGTTTTGGATTCTGACAGTTTTAACACAATAATATATACTAAATAGTGTTGCGTGCCAAGTTTCGTGCCAAACAAACCAAGTTTGAACCACTTTATGCGAGAAAATGCCAAAAACGCTTTAAAAAGCTCAAAAACACAACTTAGCACGTAATTTCAAGCATACGACTATTATTTTGAATTCTAACCACTTCAACACAATAATATATAAAAAATAGTGTTGTGTGCCAAATTTCGTGCCAAACGAACCAAATTTTAACCAATTTTTATGAGAAAATGCCAAAAAAGGTTAAAAAATCTCAAAAATGCAACTTAGCACTTAATTTCAAGCATATGACCATTGTTTTGGATTATAATCATTTCAACACAATAATATATTCCAAATAGTGTTGTGTGGAAAGTTTCGTGCCAAACAAACAAATTTTAAACGACTTTATGCGAGAAAGTGCCAGAAATGATTAAAAAACCTAAAAAACACAACTTAGCACGTAATTTCAAGCATATGACTATTTAATTTTTGATTCTAACCATTTCAACAGAATAATATATACCAAATACTGTCGTGTACCAAGTTTCATGCCAAACAAACCAAGTTTGAACCACTTTATTTGAGAAAGTGTTAAAAACGCTTAAAGACCTCAAAAACCCAACTTAGCACATAATTTCAAGCATATGACTGTTGTTTTGGATTCTGACCAGTTCGACACAACAGTATATACCAAATAGTGTTATGTGCCAAGTTTCGTGTTAAACAAACCAAGTTTGAACCACTTTATACGAGAAAGTGCCAAAAACGGTTAAAGAACCTAAAAAACGCAACTTAGAACGTAATTTCAAGCATATGACTATTGTTTTTTATTCTAACTGTTTCAACACAATAATATATACCAAATAGTGTTGAGTCACAAGTTTGGTGCCAAACAATAAAAGTTTAAACCTCTTTATGCGAGAAAGTGCCAAAAACGCTTAAAAAAACCTAAAAAACAAAACTTAGCACGTAATTTAGAGTATATGACTATTTAATTTTAGATTCTAAGCATTTCAACAGAATAATATATACCAAATAGTGTCGTGTGCCAAGTTTCGTCCCAAACATGCCAAATTTTTACCACTTTATTCCATATAAAGTGCATAAAACGCATAAAAAACCTCAAAAATGCAACTTAGCACGTAATTTCAAGCATATGACTATTGTTTTGGATTCTAACCATTTCAACACAATAATATATACCAAATAGTGTTGCGTGCCAAGTTTCGTGCGAAATAAACCAAGTTTCAACCAATTTATGCGACAAAGTGCAAAAAACGCTTAACAAACCTGAAAAACGCAACATAGCACGTAATTTCAAGAATATGACTATTGATTTGGATTCTTATTGTTTGAACACAATAATATATACTAAATAGTGTTGCATGCCAAGTTTCGTGTCAAACAAAACATTTGAACCACTTTATTCGAGAAAGTGCCAAAAACGCTTAAAAAACCTCAAAAATGCAACTTAGCACGTAATTTCAAGCATATTACTATCGTTTTGAATCCTAACCGTTTCAACACAATAATATATGCCGCATAGTGTTGTGTGCGAAGTTTCTTGCAAAATAAACCAAGTTCGAACCACTTTATGCGAGAAAGTGCCAAAAATGCTTTAAAAAACCTCAAAAACACAACTTAGCACGTAATTTCAAGCATATGACTATTGTTTTGGATCCTAACCATTTCAACAAAATAATATATACCACATAGTGTTGTGTGCGAAGTTTCGTGCAAAATAAACCAAGTTCGAACCACTTTATGCGAGAAAGTGCCAAAAATGCTTAACAAACCTCAAAAACGCAACTTAGCACGTAAATTCAAGCATATGACTATTGTTTTGTATTCTAACCAGTTCAACACAATAATATATACCAAATAGTGTTATGTGCCAAGTTTCGTGCGAAACAAACCCAAGTTCGAACCACTTTATGCGAGAAAGTGCCAAAAACGCTTTAAAAACCTCAAAAATGCAACTTAGCACGTAATTTTGAAGCATATGACTATTGTTTTGGATTCTAATCATTTCAACACCATAATATATACCAAATAGTGTTGTATGCCAATTTTCGTACCAGACAAACCATGTTTGAACCACTTTATGCGAGAAAGTGCCAAAAACGCTTAAAAAACCTCAAAAATGCAACTTAGCACGTAATTTCAAGCATATGACTATTGTTTTGGATTCTAACCATTTCAACACAGTAATATATACGAAATAGTGTTATGTGCCAAGTTTCATGGCAAACAACCTAGTTTGAACCACTTTATGCGAGAAAGTGCCAAAAGCACTTAAAAAACCTCAAAAACTCAACTTAGCACGTAATTTCAAGCATATGATTGTTGTTGTAATAGCACTATTTTTAGGTCTCTTTTGATCTTAGCTTAAACAGCTTTGAGTATGGATTAGCGATAGTGACCAATTTACTTATTTATCCAAAAGTGCCAAATGTAATGAGGGTTTAAATTTTTTTAAAAACTTTTTAGTTTGAATAAATCAAGTGTTGTTTTGTTTAATGTCATATTATCATACTAAAGAAATGTTTTCCAATGTACTTAGTTTTATCAAAGTTTATTTGATTTACTAAAATAATATTAATTTCCTTCTAAACTTGGTTGATTTGATATTCATATCAATTTGGTTTCTTATTATAAAACTTTATAGTATTTGCAAATAATTTCATAAACTAAGTTCTATGTGATTTAATAAAAGTAGTTATATTTGAATATAAAGAAAAAAAATATTTATCTAATTAGAATATATTATGAAAAAAAAGGCTTTTATAATGATATTATAGTTATTTGGTATTGAAAAACAAGTTTTGGTTATGGATATATATTGTTTTCAAACAAAAGTATACTTTTTCCTAAAAACAAGCATTTTAGAATTTTTCTCAAAACTATTATCCTAATTCTAAAATTATTTAAAAATAGTACATGAGTATATTTTGACCTCATCTTTTACAAGATCATCCCCATGCATGTTATTGAAGATACCAAACCATTAGATTGGGGTAGCTTGAGGTATAATGAAAGAAAAGAGTGTAGATTTGTACAAAGGTCAGGCTGAATGGCAGTTTTGCAGGGTCTGAAAGATACCCTAATTTACCTAAGATATACCCTATGTAATTAAGTTCTACCACTTGGAAACTTCTCCTAACACTCTAAGCTTTCTATAGGTACCTTATACACCCTTATATCCCTCCAGAAATGAGAGATCCATCCCTATCTTTGTAGACCTTCATCTCAACAGTTTCTGGCAGCTTATATACCTTCAACAAATCATCCTTTTTCTCCCAAATTCTCTTAATAAGTGCCTCATGTTTTTATACTATGACATTTTAGACATCCTAAACTTTTTCATTGATACCTCATATGCACATATACAAGCTCTATAAGTCCCTCATCCTCAAGCAAACATTCACAATATGTTGTTCTTTTTTTTTTGGTCAGCTATATGCATGGACACAATTTGAAGTGTTTACCCATCTTTCTCTTCATGCATGTATAAATAAACCTTATAGTGATCTTATACACAAAATTCCTCACATTTTAGACCCAAGAATTGCATCAATTGGAGCATGAAATGTTATGTTTTGCCCTCAAAGATTTTGGACAACTAAGAGTAAGCTAATTTTGAACACCTTCTGTTTTGTGAATTTACGACCATCTTCTACTCATTTTAACACTTGTGAGCAATTAGACGCTTGAATCATTGGATTTGGAGTTCGGAGCTAAAAGTTATGAGCATTTTAGTAAGACATGCTGAAAATGGACTTATGATAGTGAGAGATTTGGACTTTAAGTTGAATGCGGAATTTATAATTGGAGTTAGAGATAAAGATAGAAAATAGTTTTATCATTTCCTAAGCCAAAATCATCAACTTTTGTAAGGTACTAGTAATTTTATTTTGGGAGCTTGGATTATTATTTTTGAAACCTTGAAGATTATTCTTGGAGCTTATTTTCTCTTATTTTGGAGTTCTTATTTCTTATTATTTCTCTTGCATCCTTGGTGGCTCATGGTACACACTTCTTAACCTTCTTACTATGTGACATTTATATTATATTTACTTGAATATGTGAAAGAATGACAATATGTTAGATTGATTAAATTTTATCTTGCATGTTCACTTAAAGTAAGAATAACACATTTTTTGTGTTAAAAGTAAAAAAAATAAAGTGTACTATAAGTTTAAGTATATGCATGTTATAAATTGAAAACTTATGATCTTTTTATATATATTGATATTAGAAATGTTATTTATATGTTTATATTATAAATTTTCAAGTATGTGGTTATTATCCGAAATCGATATTAAATTAAAGTCACAAAAGAAAAATATATAAATCTGAAAATTTTTTTCTTTAATTGATATTATTGAGGGATATATGTTTTATTATGTGTAATTTCACTTAAATGTTCACGCATGTAAATTTTTTGAATTTCTATCATGTAAAAATGCATAAAAACGGTGTTTTGTGATGTTTTTGTGAAGTTTTTGTTGTGAATAAATTTGTAAAGTTATTTCATTAAAATGGTTATTTATAGAATTTTAAGTAGTAAAATATGTTCTACCATTTAATAGGAGGTTAAATATAATTTTAGTGGATAAAATAATTTATAAAATCAACATATTATGTTACCTAAAAGATAAAATAATTTATAAAATCAACATATTATGTTACCTAAAAGTTTGGACCAGAATATAAACTTTTGGTATTTTTCTATGAATTTTCCTATGTGTTTTACTACTTACCGATAAAACGTAAAATGTTAAAATTATTAAATTAATTACTAAATGAAGTTATTTTGAGCTATAATTTTTATGAGAATCTTACATGGGCAGTAGGTTTATAATTTGATTATTGGATAAGTTTATATGACCATCTATGGACTATTGTAAATTTTAAATAAAACGATAATTCTAAAAACTATAAAATATGAAACAAATACTAAATGGACTATTTTGGACTTGAAATTTTTATGAGACACTCCCATATACAGTAGGATCATATGAGGACCCTTGGACAAATTTTGTGTGGACCTTTGAAGACATTAATAATTTTATGTCGGTATATCGGTAAATGACCAAACAATTTAGATAGAATCCATAGGCTTGTTTTTCTTTAACTTTATGGTCTAAAACTAACTTTATATAGCTTCTAGACCTCTAATATATTTTAGAATATTTTATTGGTTATTAT
>NC_080058.1:16331711-16351711 GCF_026212465.1 Amaranthus tricolor
CTTCAGGTCAATGCAGATGTCGAAACATAGGGCTGATGCCGTCACAGTATCAAGGGTACTCGACATTTGCATCGAACTACAACTGTTAAAACATGGAAAAGAGATCCATGGACAAATCTTGAAGAAGCATATTGAACAAATTCCTTTTGTTTCAGCAAGGCTGGTGAAAATGTATGGAAGATGTGGACTGACTGAGAAAGCAAAGTTGGTGTTTGATCTTTACCCTTGTGAAGGTTCAATGGCGCCAACGGCCATGATGGTGGCTTATGGTTATAACAACTGTTTTAGAGAAGCCATTGATCTTTTTTACAAGATGTTGAGTGATGGTATGCCCCCGAACATAAACGCCTTTGATGTGGCTTTAAGAATTTGTGAACAAGCTGAGTTCGTGGAGGCGGGTTGTAAAATCTTCCAACTCATGGCTCAGAAATATAAATTAACAGCATCTAAAGCGCATTACTCTCTTATTGCTGGACTGCTTACTCGTTCAGGCAATACTGAGGAGGCTGAAAGATATATCCAGTGGGGTACTATGTTGGATTCTTAACATTGAATTAATGTGTTTTATGCGTGACATTCTGTACTACTGTTGATAGGTGCAATACAAGCAAAGCTATTGCGTATATCTTTGTATAGCATGATTCTTCAAATGTTATGTAAATTTTATTTCTGAATTTTCCATTCTTTGGATGACGTATGAGAAGATTTTAGAACGGAAAAGTAACAGCCAATGTTAATCATTTTCCTCCCAAAACCAAATGAAATCGCGAAGGATTAATACGGAGATGTAAATTATACATTTAATATGCTAATGTTGTTTGTTAGGAAATAATGTACGTTTTTGGCTAATAAAATTAGACTAATTAGACTTAAATGTATAATTCTAAATGGTCACACAAAATAGATAAAAGATCAAATTTAACCATGTGAATAATACTATGGTGAAAGTACTCAATTATTCTTAATAGTCAAATATTATAATTTGTTTTCAATTAGGGTTTTGACCTTTATTATAAATAGTTAGTATTAAGAGACTAATTGAAAGAGAAAATAGAAAATGAAAAGATGTTTCTTATTTTATTGTTTTTCTCAATGCTAACACACTATTGATTTATATTTAAGTAGATTGATCAGAGGTATCTAATTCGATATTAATCTCTGGGTCAATAGTTTGCAGTATTCAACTCTCACATTGCCGTGTAAGTTAGGCATCAAAGGTTGTTAATTCTTTACTCATCTTATTGATTCATATAATATGATATACAAGTTTTTCTGAATTATAGATATTTAAAAATTATTATATTCCGCACATCTATGAATTCCTGCACACCAAACCAAACAAACAAAAACTATTCTTTTTTTTTCACAAGTGCTATCTCTCAAACCAAACAGAGCCTTCCTAAATGGAATATAACACAGCATGAACAAGTAAGCTGATATATGTATCATTCAGGAATAAACCAATTGAATGATTGGAGTATGCAAAGTGAAGATCCTAACATAAATGTTGTAATACAATATGACCCCTCCCTCTTCTAATACATGGGTAGAGATATACTTCCATCAAACTCTGCTTTTAACAGATCAAAACCTACCTTCACGGAAACCTATTACTCTATACGCCAAAATTTCATTTCTGTTGATGAAAATCTTCCACGCCAGAAAACAAGGAAATGAGAAGAGAAAACCAAACGGTATTATCTATCGAGGAAACTTGTTTACGGAAATTTCGGACCTAAAATCGGAACAGGATGCATGGAAGAGAAAAGCGGTTGGATATGACTAGTAAATGGCTGCGCTCCATTGGCCACTAAAGGTGGAGTCATCGAGACTGGCATTGCTTGATCAGCTACTATAGCTGTAAATGAAAGCCAAAGCATAACAAGGGAAGATTCATTATCAGACAAGGGCTCATTAATCAGATAAATCTAATTTTGACAAAATACGTAAATACTCATTATCAGACCAGTATTTCAGCTGTGCATCTCACATAATAGAAGTACTTCCATAATTATCATACCTTCGTTTTTGGCAACACCAACATGGATCGGATGTGGGGTCATATAGGGATGAGGAGCCTGTGAGAGAGCTACAGGAGCCTGAATCACATCCTGCATATCATAAGCAATTAGCAAAAGCAAATATCAAAATGACAAAGAAAATAAGAATAATGTCCATGTTATCCATGCTCATACACTTTATGTCATCACCCTAATGCGAAGTGGCTCCTGTCTAGGTGAAGTGGGTCAGATGTATGCAATTTAACCTTGTAATAACGAAGAGTTTGTTTCCAATTATTGCAAGGGTCATCGTAATTTCACATAAATAAGAGCATATAATTTATTGAGCCTATAATCAGTTCACTTTAGCTTATAGGAAGTAAAAAAATACATCCCACTAAATGAAAAATAGAACAAAAACATTGACATAATCGATATAAAAATGCTGTTGCAGTTCCATTCCATAGTCAAATGAAGAAATAATTTAGGCAGCCACATCTTTGTTTGCCTTACCCAAGACCTATCATCCCACCCCTAACACCTCTTCCTAGAAAAATCAGGTACAATTACAAAGTAAAATATATTGCATGCAGAGCCAACATATTTCCATAACTTACATGAGTTACTGGATGTACATATACAAGCTGTCCAGGCCTTGCAAATATGCCCTACAGAAATTGAGAAACAAATTGTTCAAGCAAATCTCCATAAGAAAATCAAAAGCACCTTTCAACGTTTTTGCACAAAGCATATACAGCAACCGTACAAAGAAAATGCAACGTAAACATCTTAATTGAGATAATAGCTACATTCAGTACATAAATTACACACATTTTGAGGACTATGATGTACATATGGTGGCACAGCTTGAATCGGTTGGTATTGTGCAACATGTCTAATAGGTGGTGCTCTTGTTACAATATGACTAGCAACCTGCTTGCAAAAAACAAAAAACTGAGTTAATAGGTAATCAAGCAATCTCCTTGCCTATATTGCAAAGGGGAGGACTTTTCTATTCCTATAAGTGAATCAAGCAAACCTTATAATACATACAGGTTGAGTATATTGAAGACCATTTTCAGCAGTCACAGCGGTTGAAGTAACATAAGGAAAAAACTTAACAGGCCAAGATGTACGTGGAACAATGGGTTGCATTTCCACTTCTGGCTGTGCACCAGCTACCTCTGCTGCGGGAATGCTATTAGTTACATAAGCAACACTTGGAGCTGTTTGCACTAAAGGTGGTGTAGATCTCAAGTTTGGAAAAGAAGGGGAGAAAACTTTTGCACTTGGATTGAGCTTAGATTCCTGTAAGGTATAGCATAGAAAAAAAAAATAGTAAATTTATCATGGAGATCATTATTAAATTGGAAGACTGATGTTGAGATGTGAAGCTATTCAAGAGAAAAAGAATGATAACTTGCATCATCACTATTGCACAATATCAATTAAACCCAAAATCATAATTAAAAGACCCATGGAAAAGACTTTGACAAAGGAAAGCAAAAGAAAAACTGAAAGATAACACGAGTACAATATAATAAGTAAAAAATGTACCAAATTTTACCTTAGCAGTCCTATTAACAAGTGTGTTCTGAGAACCCATATCTGCTGGAACTGCAACAGGACTACTAGGTACATCCAACCTTGTTTTGGCAGAATCTGTGACATCTGAAGCAACAGAATTTGTGCTAGTGAATTCTTTAGCGTGGACCAGATTTACATGTTTGACCTCCAATGATGCATCATTGGCAGGTTTGTGATTCTCCTCGCAAACATTTAGATTACTGAAGCTATCATCCACTGAAAGCATTGCATTACAGATTGAATTAGCCATCACACAAGACAACAAGGAAAAGCATGGCATAAAAAGAGCAAAACAGAATAATACTGAAACAATATGATGAAACACAAAGAAAATAGAATTAGCAAAATGACTCAATCCATCATAAATAAGGACCACAAGTTGAGACATTTAGACTATAGTACCTATGGTGAGATTAACACAACAGAAAAAAGGGACAGGGATCAGGAGCTAATTATAGAGAGTAGGCAAGCTTATCACCAAGGCCAAAAATATTGGTGTTTAATTAGATAGACACAGGAATCAGAAAACTTTCTATAGCCTAGAAAATGTTCAACAAAAAAAGACAGACCTGTATTGTAAAAATCAGAAACAGGTCCAGTACAGAATACAGATCACCATCAGTAGCTATTGAAGATTTTAAAATTCAGAATATATATGAATATACGTTGTTGATAATTACCACCCATCGGGCCATCCATTTATCTCCATTCATATGAACTCAAGTTAGGTTACTTATCAAGTATTCACCCTCCTAGTGACATAGTCCAAGCACCAGTTTCAGGTATTCCAAAATAGGTTTTCTGATTTCTTGTAAAAGAAAAGGGTCAGCAATGTTGCACTCTCATAAAAATAGTTTCTTAAAACATAGCAAGTTCTTCAGGAATAAAAGAAAAGAAGCTTATACTGATGAAAGTTTTTTATAAACATTGCACTTACAGCTTGTACTTGAACCATTAGCTTTGGGAACCTGCATAAATATGATCTACTTCAGTTACGATCCACTAGAAACACCGAAACAGCTAAATATAAGAAACGGAACATTATATATTTGCAAATGTACCTCCTTGAAAGCCTCAGCATGACAATGGTAACCATTTTCTTCTTCTTGAGGCATGGCTACCCCAACCTGTCTGTCAAAGAAAAGCAAATCAAGAATCTGTAACCACAAATTGGTATGAGAATATTAATCTAAAATAGAACCACTAAAACCTTTAACTAAACGCCAAACTTATCTCCCAAAACTGTATTTCCCTCTCCCTCTTTTCCCAAACAGAAATTTTCCGACACCAATTCACCAAAACCTGTGCCAACAACCTCAAAGTAACGAACACAATACCATTCTCATAACCCACAAATGATTCCTCTTCTCCTAACCTTTCCAATGTACTTATCATATCTACCACTAAAAAGCCTCTTCAGCCTCAATAAAGTCTTCTTATACATCCAACAACCTTAAATACAATAGCTCCAAAATGCACTCCATATAAAATGTGTCCTAAATGCACTGCATGTGGAAGTGCCCAATAAGGAAAATAATATAGGTGAATGCCAATTTATGAATGGTACGCCTAACTATGCTCCAAAGAAACTCTAACCATGTCAATGGGATTGATTACTCCCTATTAGATTATCACTAGAAATCAAGAAACTAACCCTAGTCTCTAAGACCAAAGAGCGAATCAAAATCTAAATAAAAGTCAACACATTGTTAGCATCATCAATAAACAGCAAATCGATAAGAGACACCATAACCTCCATCCAACCTATGGCCAAAAAAAAAAAAAAAAAAAAAAAAAACAACCAACATCTCCTTAGAGCATCCTCTGTCCCACTCAAGACACTCTTACCAAATACTACCAAAATGGTCAATGAGAATCATTATGAAAAGACTAAAGCAAACTCATTAGAAAAATCACCAAGCTAAATAAATTGATATCCATCTCGTACCCCTTAAGACCAAAGCCCTTAATCCCTTGCCAAAATACGACGTAAAAATGACACTAGCATCCAACAATGTGTCTACCTTCCGCCCCATAAACGAATTCAAATTAACAATGGGGCATCCCCTACTCAGTGTTACACTTTTTGATCCAAGTAAGGTCGTCCCCAAACGTGTCTCGCCACATTGCCGAAATTTGGTGTCAAATACGCAAGGGTATTACATTGTAGCTCTCAAACATACCTCTCAAACAGAGTGTAATGCTAAGTATGCTTCCTTGGACTCTATAATGAAAATGACAACCCATATCACTCGACTATTGCACTAATTGAGAAAAATCATTTGGTTTTAAGATTAAGAGACCAAAAAATGATTTGAATCAATGCAAGAATAGCTTCTTGCATGTTTAAACTTTTTCAAGGAAATGCTTGAGTTGGTATGTGTTATGGGAAAATGTAAACTTTTAGAAAATTTAGATGATGTCCTGCAAGATATCCCAAAATTAGGAAAGTTATAGATATGCGATGATTTGATCAATCATGTTGGCATACACAAGGTTTATTTGAGAGTGTTCAAAAATTTTTCGATATACAACAAAAAAGAACAAATTTTGGATTCTACACATGCATATCATTGATCAATACTTAGTACATGATATAGAAAGGGTCAAAATCATTTGGTAACTGACAGAAGTAGAGAAAATGCTATCCAGAGTGATTATACTTCGTCTAGGAGAAAACGTTGCCAAAAATGTAAGCTCGTGTTGGGTGATCGTGGCACAAACTTAGTCATCGATGTTCATATGCAATCAAGTCTGCACAAGAATAAAATCCAAGAGCCATGAAGAATCTAATGGAGAAACCTAAAATAAGGGAATGTCAAAGTTTTTCTAAGAGGGTCACAAAGAAGTTAATTGGATAAACAAGGAGGATGTGGATTCAACTGGAAAAAAAGATAAACAAAGACGAGCAAAGAAAAGCAAGTAGTTGTATCACTCGTTTCCATTCTTGAAAAACCAAAGGATCATGTGATGGTGAAAAGGACACAACGTGGTGAAATGAGAAAGTTAAGTTCACAATAAAGAAAAAAAATATTATTTTGCTTTAGCAAAAAGTAGAAGTGGAGAGAACATTACAAGATACAAAAAAGTCAAAATTAAGATAAAAACAAGCACATGAGGCAAAGTTAAGTGTTTAAACTCGAGAGAGAAGAGAGAAAGATCTTTATAAGGATGGTCAAAAGAATATAAGTTGTTCAAAAGGATCTTAGTGGCACGATGTGAGTCTAGGATTTATGATGAGTAAAGAGATTAATAAATTTATGAGATGAATAAAAACAAGTTGAGGTGGAAGAAGTTTTGAAGTTAATGAAGCAAAAGAAATGAACGGATCCTCAAGGTAATCCTACTGAGACTTAGAAAAGTCTAAGGATGATGAGACTGAATTGAAGAAACCACATCTTCAATAAGATGTGCAGAACAAAAAAGATGCCACTAACACCATAGTACTTATGTACAAAAAGGAAAGGGAGTGCAAGAGTGTTCAATTACCGAGAAATTCAGCTTATGAGTCACACCATGAAGTTATGAAAGAGAGAGGTTTAAGAACTTAAGATGTCCAAGCATTTTCAAAAACCAGTTTGTTTTATGCCAAGATGATATTACATGGAAACTATTCATCTAATGCGAGAAAAAAAAGGGTACCATAAGGTAAAGGTCTAAGGGAAAAGGAGTAGAGCAAACGAGTTACTTTTTTAAGGGACAAGAGCATGTGGGTGGGGTAAGGCAAGTGGGAGGAGAGAGATAAATAGACGTTAACAATCAACCTTCATAGCAACAATCAACCTTCAAAAATAAGGTAAAGCAGTAAAATGAAAGAGACAACCAAAGTGGTAATTGGGACGCAAAGAATACAACATAATCAACTGCAAAGTAAAATACAAAAGAGCATTCCTCTCATAAATCCTTAATAGATCTCACAAAAATGAATGCGAAAAGAAATCAAAAATATCCCTCATTTCTACAACTACAACGTATGTACAAATGGTATAGTAGTGCAATGAACTAGTATTCTGAATAATTAGTTTACATAAGGGTATTAGGTAACCGCTAGGTTAGGGAGACTTGAGAAATAAGTTAGTAGTTTCATTATAAATAGAGGAAATTGGGAGTGATAATAATCATGAAAATTGTAAACACATATTGGGTGAGTTAATTCTCAATTTTAGGAGATCTCAAACATCTCAAAGTGCTTGATTTATCTTTTGTTAGCTTGTAATCATCCTTTTATCAGCAATATTTCAATATAATTTCTCTTTGTCTCTTTTAATATTTTATTTCCATTATACAGTTTTAGTTCAATTAATCGGTTCATAGCAAACATGGTATCCGAGCGATACGATTCCGATGACTGGAAACGTTCTGGTGGTCATGAAGATGCCGAAAAACTCGAAGTTTCTGATGATTGTCAAAAGGTAAAACATTTGGATACTTTTTTGGAGGGATTAGAACCTGAAATTTCACCACTAGAGAAGCTTAAACTAGCAGTAATAAGTAACATAATCTCCTCATTTAGATTAACCTCTATGGATGAAATTAACGAAAAATGGGGAAGGGGATGTTGTGAATGTTGTGATGAACAAGTGGTTGAAATGAGTTTTTCTAGCCACATGTGTAAAGAAACTAGATGTTTGTTTCTCATCCTTAATATGGGTTGGGTCGATGAATTAGTTGCATTTGTATATCATGAAGAACCAGAAAATGAAGAAAAGAAAGAATAAATGGTAGATTTGGAAAACGATGTGCAAATAAGAGGTAAAACAAAATCCAGAAAAATAAGAACAGTCATGAAAAAAAGAAGAGGACCAGGAAATAAAGAAAAACAAAAGAAAAAAGGAGAAAAGTTCAGACGCTTAGGAACTATGGTAAAAGAAACTTGAGAAAAAAGAAATTTAGGCAAAAAAAAAAAAGAAAACAATAATGAAACAAAGCAAAAAGGCAAAAAATCAGGAAGAAACAGAGCATGAAGTTTCAACAAAAAACAGGGGTAAAGAAAAAGGGTCAGTAGATGGAAAAGCATGTGGCTGTGAAGGCTGGCCGGATTCCGGTGAGGCCAGTGGAGAGTAAGTGCGCGGTAAAAGTAAGATTGGTAGTTAGAGAGAGATGGAGAACATGGACAAGTGAGTTGCGGATGTGGGGGAGGTCTGGAAGAGGTCCGGGCGGGTATTGGATCCGAGAGAATATAGGGAACTGAGCAGAGGGGGGAAAGGGGGAGGCGGCGCCTGGTAAACGGGCTTGGAAAAGGGCGATGACTGGGCCAGAAAGAATGTTGCCTGGAAGTTGTATGGGGTTGCTAGCAGTGGCGTTAGGAAGTCAGAGAGGGAAGAGTTGGGTGGGAAAGAAAATTGAGTAGAGAGGAAAAATTTGGAGGTGAGGGAAGCAGTGCTTGGGCAGTGCAAGGTGTTGCCAGAAAAGCTTGTTGGCTCGGTGGCGTCGAAAAGAACGGACAGAGAGGAAAAGGTGACTAGCCGGCGGCGGTTTGATAAAGAATTCAGATATGGAAGTAATGTTTCTAGGGTTTTGGTATGAAAGAGGGATTATAGTTTTAGGGTTTTTCGGTTTTATGGAGAGAGAGTGGGAAAAGAAGGAATTTTTGTTTTTTCTCCTCAACATGGCTGAAGGAGAGAAATGGAATTTCGGTTTGGTGAAGCAGGCTGAGTCTGTTAACAGAAGTTGGCAGCGTTTTGCTTATGGGAATGACGTCATTGATGATGTTAGCAATTCTGGATTAAGCTTTAAGAGTACACTGGTTTCTAATGCATTTCTCAATGTCACTTTAAGAGTACATCAAATCATTTTCACTCCATTTTTAAGCTTTGACCCATTTATTTCTCAAGTTCACTCACCAATTTCTGTGAATCCCAAAATCATTTTTCAAACTGAATTCCCTATCACTCGCTCAAACCAATTAATTACAAAATATCATTTCTCGACCATTTATCCTTCTCTTTTTTATTGTTGACGGTGGAAAGCCAAGCTAATTCATATACTATTTCATATTTCCTTATAACATTAGTGAACAAGACAATCATGCCCCTAGCCCATAGGTAACAATTCTACAAGCACTCATTATACTAGCAACACCACTAAAGTTTAGGCGCACTTATCCTACTGTACTTTCAACAAATCCAAAAATCTAAACCATATTCTTTGTCATTTAGTTTCATCTTGAGCTCTTTTTTAAGGACATACACTGGTTGCATAATGTACAGAAAAATTTTAATCCTTGGAAAACATGATCTTCAAATGCTTTAGGCCATACTCCCATAGTTAAGCTGAAAAATGGTTACCTCTCTTGATTCCTTTGCTCATTGGTAGACACAGCTCCGTTTTGAGAAGCAGTTCCTTCTTCATCACAAGTAACACAAGTAGGAGCATAGTCCGCTGGAAGCGTGACACCCTGTACAGATAAACTAACACCAATGAATCCGATGGTTACAGCAAATATACACTTGAAAAAGATCAAAAGGTAACAAATTATAAGACCTTGGCAACTATTTGAACAAGATCTCCCGGAAGAACCACTAGGGTGTCTATTAGGCCACCATTTGACACATTTGCGTTCTGTGTACCCTTTTTTATCATCTTAGCTTTCTTCAAAGCAATGCCTAAACCAACCAACAAAAAGCCGAAACAACATTACTCAAATCAAAATATCCAAGAATCCAGACACATTAAAGCATGTCTAAAATCAATTTACAATTACATTCTAAGTTCATCAATAAACAGTAAATCCAAATCAAAAAATACACCAAAAACCGACAAAATAACTCACAAAACACAATAAATTCTCCCTAAAATCAAAAACCCAAAAGCAAAAAGTAATCAAGAAGACCACAAAAAAAAATTTTAAAAAAAAATAAAACAGTTTGCATCCATTATGTATATATTCCTAAATGGCACCGGTTCAGGTGTGGGTGTGTCACTGAAAGTCGGTTCTTGGAAAAAGTCTCTTGCAAAACATGCAGAGCACTACACACCTCTGGTGAGACCCATCCCCACACGTCGCTCCTGAGGAAGCTCTGAGCATCCGGCAGCCCAATGTAAAGTAAAGAACAAACCCGGATCCAAAAAAAAGCATGATCCAATAATCGAATAAATTACAGCAATTCCTCCCTTAACTAAAACTCAGAATCGATACATAACAGCAAACAATACCCAGACACTAATAGCTTTCCGTAAAGAAGAACATCAAAAAAGGAAGAAACAAACCATAGCCGTTTTCAACAGAGGCAGTGTGGAAGATTCCAGAAAAGATTGAACCATCTATGATGTGAACTTCAACAGGAAGACCAATAATGGACATGGTGGTCAAAAGCAAAGATTCACCGAGCAAGGACGATGTTGCAGTTTGATCTTGCGTGAATTCTGTCATTCTTCCCATCTTCAGATTGGTGATCTCTCGTGCTATTACTTCTCTCACCAATGGTGATGCGTTGGGTCTTGCCAAAATGTTGATCTCAATTTGCCCTTCTAAAAACATCTCTTCATTAAAAGGATAATTTAAAATTAAATTTTTGTTACTAGGAATTTAAATTGTTACTAGAACAATACCCTAGATTCAACATGAACCTAATTCAACACTTTGGATTAAATTGAAAATTAGAATAAAATATTTTTAAAAAAAAAATTCAAAATAAGAAGGCGAAAATTTTATTTTCCAATGTAAACATCTATTAGTCCGAACCTCAGATATGACATTGTTCACCTTTATTTTTAATACCGCAAGTGTACGGGCATTGTAGTACAATTACGAGGTCGAAGCACAAGGAGGTTATGTTTCAAGAATAATATAGTTTAATCAATGACTATCAAACAACCAAATATGCTGAGTTTTAACTAAACTAAGTTAAGAGTTAATTAGGCTTTAGGTGAAGAGTTAATTATTCATTTTCGGAATGTTAATAAACTAATCGTGGATTGAATAACATTCTCTTTTAATCTCAACTTTTGTGATTTTGATTAATTCAACCTTTAATAAGACCAATTAACAACCAACTCTCAACTTTCATGATTTTGAATGGCAATAAAAATGTTCAACACATTTTGCACTTAAGACTAATACACATATTTACCTCAACTTTCGTATTTCGGAATATGAAAAGTATAAAAGACTTTAAGTTAAGTGGATTTTAAACAATTTAATCATCCCCAGACAACAATAACGAACAAATTCCTCAATAAACTAATCCAAATGCATATTAGGGTTCATACTAAGCCCTAGAAAGAAAACTACTCACTAATTGTTTTCATGAAAGAAATAAGATTTTGTAAACAAACATAAACAATGATAATAAACATGATTAAGAGATTGAAGTGCAATAATACTTTAATAATTAAAGTTCCGACGAAGATTGATGGAAAACAAAACAATAAACCTACAAATGAGAAATTTCAATGGAGAAAACAACGTTTAACAACGTTTAAGATTAAAAGCAAGATTAAGAAAAATGGTTTCCAAAAGCATAAAAATGAAAGTTAAGATTCTAAAACTATGAAATGATAAATGATAACTTCCCTCAAAACCTAATGATAAACTTTATACATCATGAATTATTGAAAGGTAGAAGCAAATGAAGTGCAATAAGCGGCAAAAAGCATTTTCGCCCAAGCTGGGCTTCATCTTGACTGAAACTATCATCAGCAATTTCCAGAATTTTTTCAACAACTTAGCTTCGGTCGAATTTAGAAGCAGATCAGCCCTGAACTTATGTGCAGCAATCACTTTGACTGTAGCTAGAGAATTTCGCCCGATCTCGCCCGATATCATGCTAAATGACTTCAAATCTTATCAAATGATCTTTGAACCCCTTATCTTCAATGGAAGCCTTCATGTATATATATAGTGTTCAAACATGTAATAACGCATCATTGAAGTTCGATATACATGATTGAGGACCGGGATAGCTAGAAACTTATTGAATCACTCAAACATGAGACAATAAGGCACAAAAAGGCATATAACGACAAATGAACTCAAATACGCGAATCACGACCACATTCAACCTCAAAACACTAACTAAAGTTCTCGATAAACCACGAAGAAGGTGCAATAAGTGTAAAATACTACATTTATCATCGTCGTTACAAACAGTGGACGAATATTAAACTGAATTCAAAAGTTAGTACAATATTTGTCTGTTGTTACTAATAGCAAGCGATTGTTCGGCTAACTTTTAGACTCAGTTGACTTTCCTTAACTTGGAATTTAATGGCACATTGTTGGCAATTGTTTTCACATTAATCAAAGCTTGATTGATTAAATTATTTAATTCTAAGTCTAATTATAATGACTATAATTTAAAAATTAGATATATAATAACTCAACAATATATATATATATATATATATATATATATATATATATATATATATATATATATATATATATATATATATATATATATATATATATATATATACATATATATATATATATATATATATATATATATATATATATATATATATATACATATATATATATACATATATATATATATATACATATATATATATATACATATATATATATATATATATGTATATATATATATATATATATATATATATATATATATATATATATATATATATATATATATATGTATATATATATATATATATGTATATATATATATATATATGTATATATATATATATATATATATATATATATATATATATATATATATATATATATATATATATATATGTATATATATATATATATATATATATATATATATGTATATATATATATGTATATATATATATATATACATATATATATATATATATATATATATATATATATATATATATATACATATATATATATATATACATATATATATATATATACATATATATATATATATACATATATATATATATATATATATATATACATATATATATATATATATATATATATATATATATATATATATATATATATATATATATATACATATATATATATATATATATACATATATATATATATATATATATATATATATATATATATATATATATATATATATATATATATATATATATATATATATATATATATATATCTATATATACATATATATATATATACATATATATATATATATATATATACATATATATATATATATATACATATATATATATATATATATATACATATATATATATATACATATATATATATATATATATACATATATATAAATATATACATATATATACATATATATATATATATATATATACATATATATATATATATATATATATATATATATATATATATATATATATATATATGGGAGGGATCAACAGGAAGGATGGGAAGGAATAGTTAGTGTTGATCCAATTAAGATCTAACGATTACAAAAAGCGAAAAAACAGGTTAACGCAATATCTAATACAAAATGTTTTCAAGCAACAGGGAATTTTCTCTCTTTTCAAACACGAGCAGATCCCTCTCATTCAAAAACTCCGTGAAATCTATATGAAAAAAACTGTTTGAATTCGTTTATTTCTCTATCTCCTCTTGGATTTTTTTTATTTAAGGTTTTCGTTCTTGTTCCTACAAAGAGAAGTGACGAACACACTTGTGGAGGAGAAGCGACAATTAGCAACTGAAATCAAGATTTTGACTTCAAGGATTTGTTGCTTGGAACATGAAAAGGAACAAGCGATTTCAGAATTTAAAACGATTAAGAAGAAATTGATGAATAAGAGCAAGCATGGAAATCAAATGTCAAGCTTTGGATTAGTATTTTTCTTTTGTTTTTTTGTTGGTGTTGGTTAATCAAGGCTAGTAAATGAAGTGTATGAATTATTCTAGGATTTGTATTAGTGATTTTTGGATATGCAATGGGAGGATGTTTTCTTTTGTAAGATGATTATGACGAATGAAATGGGTTTTTATTTTGTCTATTTAATTTTTTTTTTTTTTGGTATTGCCTGCTGCATCTTCAATCATATATATTGCTGCATCTTCAATCACATACTAACAACAACACACTAATTCAATATTGATACACAATTTAATATTTGGATAGAGTGAGTATAATAGTGTCAATAAGGTCACGATCTTTGAGTTAATTCCTTAGGCTTAAAATTGTTAAGACACCTTCTTGAGTTATTAGAAATATAAATTTTCATGATTTGTACCTTGGTTACTCTAGTTTCGGGGACGAAACTCCTTTTAAGGGGGTAGTCTATAACACCCCGAGATTTTAATAATGTAATTATTTAATAATTTTAATAACTTTTAAAGATTTTTCAATTATATTAAATTATTTCTGAATTAGTTTTAATAAATTTCTTTCATATACGAATTTAAATGTTAACTTATATATATATATATATATATATATATATATATATATATATATATATATATATATATATATATATATATATATATATATATATATATATATATATATATATATATATATATATATATATATACATATATATATATATATATATATATATATATATATATATATATATATACATATATATATATATATATATATATATACATATATATATATATATATATATATATATATATATATATATATATATATATATATATATATATATATATATATATACATATATATATATATATACATATATATATATATATACATATATATATATATATATATATACATATATATATATATATATATATATATACATTTATATATATATATAATATATATATATATATATATATATATATATATATATACATATATATATACATATATATATATATATATATATGTATATATATATATATATATATATATATATATATATATATATATATATATATATATATATATTAAAAATATAGTTGCGATTTCTCAAATAAAAAGGTTTGAATCAAAATGATTATTTTATTAATATGTGTGAACCCACAAAGGTGAGTCTCTTAGTTGGGTATCGCAAGAAAATGAATCGAGATAAAAATAAATAAATAAACCTAATAAATAATAATAATAATAATAATAATAATAATAATAATAATAATAATAATAATAATAATAATAATGATAATAATAATAATAATAATAATAATAATAATAATAATAATAATAATAATAATAATAATAATAATAATAACAAGGATAAAAACCCATGAAGCCCTAAATGCTCAAACCTAGTCGTCACCTCTACTCCCTCTCTTCTCTTCTCTCTTTCTCTCACTCCCTCCTCCCTCACTGTGAGCAGTCGGCAGCCTCCACGAGTAGCAGCAGCAGGCGTGCCTCCCCTCCACGAGCAGCCAGCAGCAGGCTACGTTGCACCCTCACAGCAGTAGCATAAGGCTGCGTCCCTTCTCACCCACCCACAGTAGCTGAGCTGCGAAACAACCACCAGCAAACGGCCCACAGCAGCAGCCGCTCCTCTCTCTCTCCTAGCAGCAGCCACGACTGCCTCCTTGGTCCCCTAGCAGCAGTGGGTTGCTGTAAAGCCATAGCACAACCACAGCACCACTTAGTCTTCACTCCTTTTTCTAATTGCCCCATTATAAGCCTCTCAAGTTTTCTCTAAGTAATCTTCCTAGTATTTAATTAGAATTATACTAAGTTTATGAGTTTGGTGTTAATTTTGTACGATTTTCATTAAATCATTTTATGGGTAAGAGTATGTTTGATGAATTTAACATATTTATGATTTAGAGTTTGAAGTATGAATGAAAATAATGGTTGTATGCTATTTTGATGGTGCCTTAGTACATGAGTAACTTTATTTGTGTTGAATGTGGGAGTTTTGTTAGGCATGGTAGTCTTAATTGGCCGTGTTGAAGTAAAAGAAATTATTAATGTTGATTACAAGTACTCTCATTAGGGTATCGAAGTTATAATTAAATGATATTAGTAAGGCCATGAACATAGTGTCAACTTGTTGAGAATTATTAAAGTTACTTGTCTTGTTATGATGTCTTGATTTTAGTTCTTTCTAACCTTGGAGAATATGATAAATGATATTTTGCAATGCGATAACCTTAAGATTCGTTCTTGTCGTCATATTAGCACTACACTAACATTGTGAGACTTAAGTGTAAATCGTCGTTTTATTTTGAGATAATGTGAATCGTTATAAATCAAAGTTTTAGCTGGTGGAATGAAACACTTGACATAATCCTTTTATTCTTTGTCGATGGAAAAAAAAAACTTGTGTTATTGTTGAATTGACGATTATGCTTGGTGTTGAATGAGATGCGTACGTGCTAGAAGTAATTGAAAATTTGTCGTGAATAGATGATAGTGGTTACTTTGGCTTTTAGTTGGTATGACAAAGTAGTTAAGGGAACTTATTAGTTCTATTCCTAACGTGTATAGGTTCCCAATTCATAAGAGGAAAATAGAACCTTAGTTGGGTAATTTTGTAACTTTTGGTCGTGCAGTGACGCATGTAGGTACGTACACGCAGTAATTAATTATTATATTCATCGTTTCAAAGTATTATCAATACTACATGATTAATTACATCGCATTAGAATTATAGAACGCCAGAAAGTAAACCATGCTAGTGAATAGTCATAATAGTGATATAGGCAAGTAGAATGAAAGCATTAGGAGACTATGAGAACAGATTTCTAAATAGTAGAGAACGCACCATGGTTGTGTGTGGTATCGAAGTGATTTCCTACTTATTGAGCCTTAATTTATGATTAGTTGGCGTGACTCAACTGGATTATGTACAAGTTGCCTATTGCTTGTAGCTTTTACATTACCTGTAAAGTTTTGTTTTTGGGATTGTATAATTCTTTTGTATGGCGTTATGTGACTCCTTGTATGATCCATAGTTCCGCTGCGTAGTTTTTGGATGTATAGTAGTAAGAATACTCTTTTGTTTTCCGTCAAATCGATGCGTTAACACTGGAACTACGATCCTCGTTAGAGTTGATGATTTGAGAAGCCGATGATGATTCATTCCGTCGTGACGTAGTTTTGAAAGGCATTAAAGGCCTTAGATTAGTTCAATTATGTTAATCATTTATATATTCTTGTCACATCCTCAGTTTTAACCGAGATGCTGCCGAAATTTCTACTCACTCACCCCTTTAATTAATATTTAGCGTTTATTTAAATTATTTTCTTTTTTTTATGTAACACACGAATTTCCTCCCTTTCTTCGCGATTTCTAGTTTCGTTTAAGTGGTTGGAAATTCAGGGGTGTTACAGCTGCACTGATCAACAACATACAACAATGAACATATACTAATCAACAACAATACAACATACAACAATGACACACTGATTGTACTGCTTGCTTGCTGCACTAATCAACTGCATTATACACAGCATACAGCAGCATACAACACATACACTTAACACATACAATATACTAATCAACAACAATGAACATATACTCATTCCTTGATACACAGCATACATCACATACTCTTAACACATACAGTATACTAATTCATTGATACAACAGCAATGAACATGTACATACACAGCACTGATACATAGCATACAACACATACACTTAACACCAAGACTAATCAACAACATATACTCATTCCTGCACTAATCAACAGCACTAATCAACACTTGTAAATTTAACACATACACATTCACTTAACATTAGGCATAACACTTGATCCATTACACATGAAGTAGATCCAGTTGTTATATATTGTGTTTGTTATTGACTGCTGGAGCTAGGAATATCAGTTGTTGTTGACTGTTGAGTTGAAGAAGAACCCTTTTTGAGCCTTCTACCGCTTGATTTCTTCTTTGTTGTTGGTGGTATGGGTGGATTCTTGCAGCCCTTTTGTTGTGACCTAGATTACCACAGTTACCACATCTCTTTTGCTTGAATTCTCTAACAGCACATGCAGGCTTCTTCCCTCCTTTTCCTTCAGCAACTTCCTTCTTTCTTTTCCTCTTTTTTGGCCTCCCAAGCATCTTTCCCTTCTTTTCCTTCATCAGCATGGTACCTTAGTGCTTTTCTAAACACATATGTTGATGGAAATTTAAGGCCTAAAGATAAATTGATCTTACCCTTGAAATCAACCTCAGGATTGAATGTAGGATACCTATTTATACCTTCCTCATCATCATTCAATGCACCCAAATCATCATCATCAGATTCCAGTTCATCCCCTTCTCCATTATAGTATATGGCTATATTGTTTTCTTGATCAATCTCCTTATCTACTGTCAATCTAATTTCATCATCACCTATAAACACATCATCAAGACCATAAACTACATTTTCTGCAAACAAATTAGCATCATCCTCAGATTCATCCTCATCACCACCACTATAATCTTCATCACTACAATCATCAAAATCAGAATCTTCCTCCTCTATGTGGGCTCTCTCATTTGCTGTGAGGTTTAGGGTGGAAATAGCAGCTGAGTTTTCTGTTTTAGATCTAGGGTTAGCACTCAAAGGTTCTTTAAAACCCATATCTTTGACTGGTGGTCCCTTTTCCTCAACATCAACATGTGCATTTGCACTTTCCAACTCATCCACAACCTTATCTGTCACATCAGCACTTTCAATTTTCACCTCATCTACCCTAAAAGTTCCTACATTACCTACTAATTAGCCAACTCATACCCCTTCCTTTTCAATTTAATAACCTTTTTTCTGATTTTCAATTTCTTCATCTTATTGATCTAGCTAATTTTATGAACTCAAACAAATTTTTCAAACACAACAACAAGCACTTCATAAAGTGCAAGATAAAAAAACATCAAATTAAGAAAAAAAACGTGGCAATCGGATTGAAAATGCTTAAACGAAAAAAATGAAGATTAACCCTAAAGTATAAGAATGAACTAGAAAACCATAATTGAGAAGTAGTACATACCAGTATATGAGGAGGATTTAAATAAGATGCAATTAATGTAGAGGAAGTAAAGAGAAGGATGGGAGAGAAAGTAGAGATGGAAGAGGAAGGAATTATATGTCTGTATAGGTTTGATCTTTCATCAGAAGCATTGATGGAAGAAGAAGATTGTGTTTTAATAAACTCACGTGACACTCCACGTGTTGGTCAAAGTGTAAAGTTAACGGTCAATATACGATAACCATTAACTGGTAGTCATTTACAAACTTTTGTGTTACATTAGGTAGTTTTTTGCAAAAAAATTTAGATAAGGTAGTTTTTTGAAAAAGGGCATATAAATTAGGTAGTTTCTTATAATTTTTTATTTTATTTATTACAAAGTTCCTTAAAATCATAGAACTAAAACATATGTCACTCCCAATGGTTCTACATAGAGTGTAAGTTATTCTGTATTGTGAACGAAATTAGTTCTTAATTTATCAATTGCATCTTTCAATACCATAGTACCTTGATTTTTTAATATAGTTGTTAGTGAATTTTCTTCATAACTTATTGTTTATGTTGATGTCCTA
>NC_080058.1:16359211-16371711 GCF_026212465.1 Amaranthus tricolor
CTACTCCGCAATCACGATCCTCTGTTCTCTTCTCTTGTTCTTCCTTTTTTTTTCGTTTGAGATTTTAAAGTATTCCTTGTTGTTCTGTTGAATCTTTTTGTTTTTGGGAAAAAAAAGGAGATTATCAAAGGAAGAAAGGGTTAATTTCAAGTGAGTAACTAAGCAAGGGAAAATTCCTCTTTTTCAAAACCTTTTAAAATTGAATTTATTTTCTACGGTTTCTGATTGCATTTTATTTGCTTGAATTTAATGATGCTTGCTGATTGTTGTATATGTGTTGTGATCTAATATCATTATGTTTTGTACTGCAATTTCATAACTGTAGAAATTTTACACATTATTATTCTACATACGAGATGATGAAGCCAGTGAACATTCGTTTATATTTTGGTGGGTTTTTTGTTACCAAAAACTGCAAAACTGAATATAAACATTTAGGACTTAGCTTGCGCCCAAATGTAGAAGAGGTTTGTTATTTTGAAATGGCTTATTGGATTAGATATGGGCTAGGCTATGCTGATGTTGGTAGAATTTGGTACAAGAGGCTTGGCTACACTATGTTTGCAGGTAGGTTAGAAATCAAGGATGACAAGAGCATCCCACATTTCCTTCAAAGCCCTGAACCTGATGGTTGGTGCTATCTTTATGTTGTTCATGGAGGTGATGACAGAGTTGAAGAAATCAGTAAGAAAAAATCAAAAAAGAAAATGCCTAAAGAAGATGTGGCAGATAACATGGACATTGATGATGATGTGTGCATATTGGGTGATGATTTGGACGATGACTTGGACATAGATAAGGGTGAAGTGGGAGACAAGGTTGGTGGTGATGTGGAGAGTGACTTCCACAAATACCAAATACCCAAACAACAAGTGCACAGACTTCACAAAATAGTGACTACAGAGCTGGTTCTGGGAGTGAGTCAGAGGATGATGATGATGCTGATTTGTTTGCAGAGAATGAAGATTTTTGTTTGGATGATGTAGGGTTTGGTGATGAAGAAGATAGGCGGACTTTGGATAAGGAGGTGATTGTGGAAAGCAATAGGGATGTCTACTACAATGAAGGTGATGATGAAGTATGCAGTGACCATGAAGAGACTTTGAAGGACTGTAAGGAAGGGAAAACATCATATCCACCTTTCAATGCTGAGGTTGACTTCAAAGGTAATAATATGTCCCTTGGCTTGAAATTCCCTTCCAATTCTGTTTTTAGAAAAGTTTTGAGGTATCATGCCATTGAAAGTGGATATAACTATTTTACTTGCACAATGGTAGTACTAGGGTGACAGTGTATTGCTACAATAGATTTGATTGCAAAAAAGAAAGAGCTAGGATACTTATCTGTGTTTGTGGGAAAGAGAAGAAGTGCAGCTTTAAGGTTCATGCAATTAAGTTAAAGGAAGAAGAGATTTTTCAGATCAGGACATATATTCCTGATCACAGTTGTTGAAACAGTCGTATTATTAGAAGATTTCATTAGTCGTTTTTAACGCCTAATTTTTCTTATATATTTGTTCGTTACTAATTATAATTTAATTAGTGATGGTAGTAATTTGAAAAATCTCTACGATGATTAGAAACTTGTTAATTCGTAACATGATTATGAATCGAAACAAGTAACGTAAACTTTGGAGGTAAAAACTTAAAATTGAGCAACTACCCATAACAGTTCAAAAAAAAATTTTTAATTATTACCCAAGCATATTATATAACCATGATGGGAGTAAATTAAATATTATTGATTTTTGGATAAATGCAATAGGTTTAGTTGAAGAGTTGGAGTTGAGACTTGAAGGGCAAGGACCCAAAGTTAGAACCACTTCTAAGAACGCGTAGGAGCTTACGTGGGAGCTTACGGAATGATTATATAGGCTTGGAGTCGAGGTATGTCACATGGGGTGATTTTTAAAGGATTTAAGAACAAGTTGGGAAAGTTTGTGTATAAACTTCTTTTTTAAAAAAAAAAAATAAATTCCCAAAGTGAAGTTCTTAAATCTTGAAAAATGATGTGAAAATGATAAATTTGAGTATGGAATAATTTATTACATGTATTATTATTGTGGGCATCATGCATGTTGATTTTATAAATTATTGTATGTTTAAAGACATGTTTAACACTACTTTGTGAAAGTTATTGTGATGGAAATGATTATATGAATTTGAAAACATTTTAAATTCATTTTAAGAGAAATTTTCAGTAGCCATATGTTAAGAAAATTTCTTGGATACTTTTTGTTGAGATTATTCGTTAAATTGATATTTTAATTGATTTTAAGGTGCTAAATACTCTTATTATAAAACATGGTATTAGATGAACTCTTCATCATCAAAAATAATTAATAAAAACATATTATAATGTCTCTAACAAGATTTGGCCAGAATATATTTAGTTTTGAATTTTTTTTATAATTTTTGAATAATCGTTAAATTGTTTAACGGTAAATTGTAAAATGATAAAATAAAAAATAATTACCAAACAAAGACATATGGACTTGAAATTTTTATCACATACTTATATGGACAGTAGGTAAAATTGGTAAAAGTTTGGGAAGATTTCGTTGACATTTAAGGACCTTAATAATTTTTACTCGTTTATTAATAATCGGTAAGTTTGAAAACGGTAAAATATAAAATAAATACTAAATGACGTCTTTTGGACATGAAAATTTTATGAGACACTTATATAATCAGTAGATACATGTTAAAAAATTTATATGGATTTTTGTGACCATATATGGATTTAAATAAATTTTATTCGGTTTATCGGTAAAATAACGATATTAATTATTAAAAATACTCCACATGATTTTTAATGGTTATGTAAAATTTTATACTCCTTAAAATAGCTTCTGGAATATCATATAATTTTTTTATAATATTTTAATCGGACTCAAATAATTTTAAAGCTATTTTATTTTATTTATCGATAAAATGTCTATACAAATAATAAAACATCATACATGAGTTTTATAAGTTCAAATGGCCTAATAAACATGTTATATGACTTCTGGAACTTTGGTATAATTTTATAAAATAAATTATTGATTATTTACTAATTTATCAAATTAATAGAAAATGTTTATTTATTAAAAAATGTAATATTGTTAATTAAATTTGGGTAAAAATAAACCTATATAAAAAAATTATATTTATATTAATAACCTACTGCCTCATAGTATAAATTAAGTTTAAATTAGATGGTTTATAAAGTTTACGGATTTAAGACACCATTTAAATAACGGTAAATACCCAAATTGTCGAAAATAATTGTAAGATCGTTATAAATTCGCGTAGCCAATTATAATCTGATGGGACAACCTTAAATTCATTTTAAATAAGGTATTATAATGACTTGATTAATTTGGGCCTTGTTGGAGAATTAATATGTACTTTGTAAATCAATTACCGATTTTAATACCTGCAAAACTATCTCGTATTTAAGAAAATAGTGTTTTATGAAATCTTCTGTCGTAACGATTTTATAGACTTATGAATCATATTCTAGTTGTTTTGAATGAATTTCAAAACCCTTTTAGTTATATTTACTTTGAGAAGGATTGAAACGAAACATTTTAGTGGTTTCCTTAAAAAAAAAATCATATTGAACTTTAATTACTTTTTGTTACGATGCATTTCCATACATGCTAGTGATGCCCCAATATAATACAAAGGTTATGTTTAATGATATGATTATGCTAAGCATGTTTTACCCATGTGGGAAATATTATGATTTGATTTTGCTAAGTTGCAAATAAAGTATGTTTTGCTATGTGCAAATAAAAGATGTTTATCATATGGAAAAAGTTAATATTTTTGACTTTCAAATGCTATTAAGATTACAAAATATATATTATGTACAAAAAAATGTTTTAGCCTAAATGGCGGGTACATATGCCACAGCAAATGTTGTGTGCATGATTAAACGGCTCACCAATGCTGAGCGCGTATTGTTCACAATACCATTGTGTTACACTTGCCGGACATGTCGCGGACGGTAGACCGACTACCAAACGAGTCACAGGATGACTCACAGAGTACCCATGTAAACTTATGATATGAGTTTGAAATTGATTTGGATCCATTGAGATCTTATGATTTATGATGAAAAATGAGAATTTGAAATGACTATAGAGCCATTGAACTAGATTTGAATCATAATATGATTTATCAAATGAAAAAGCATATTTCAAAATGAATTTACTCAAAAAAAAAAAAAGTTTCAATAACTTGTTTGACGGACACCAGTGTGTTTATACTCAGCCTTTTTGCTGATACTATGCTTTGTATGTTTTTCCAATGGTTTTGTTTTTAGAGTAAACCCCTATGGCACCTCGACGGAGAATGGATATGCGAGCGGAAGATGAACCTGAGTTGGAATATGACTCCCCTTTGTTTAGATCTCGTTATTTATTTGAGAGACTGTTAGTTTAGATTTAGACTATTTTAAAGATGTCATTTGAACTTTGGACTTATTTCGATTTGGTTGTAATTTTCCTATATTTTGGACAGTTAAGACTTCCGTTATATTGCTTTGGTTTGGTTCAAGTATTATACTTGAATATTGGTTTGACCTTTAAGTAACCCCTTAATTGTGTTGGCAAAAGTAAGCTTCCGCTTGATTAATACTAAATTCCAGTTAGTGTTTGCCTTCATAATTCGAGGCGGTTACAGTTGTGGTCACCAACATCACAATAATAAGGTTACTGCATTGTACTTAGTTGAGAAGTATTTAGAGGATTGGAGGGAGAATCCTTGTTGGGATGTGAGGGCCTTTCAAAAAAGGGTGAAGCTGTGAGGTTAAATATTCTAAGTGTTATATGGCAAAGAGGATTGCAAGGATTTTAATATTTGGAGATGCAAATGAGGAGTATGGTAGAGTGTGGGATTATGCAGAGGCTATTAGGAACTATAACCCAGGTAGTACAACCATAGTCAAGTGCATAGGTATTGAGAACCCACCTCCACCCTTCCAAAGAATGTATGTGTGTCTACAAGCATGAAAAAAGGGTTTTATGGCAGGTTGCAGGCCAATTCTAGGAGTTGATGGAGCTCATTTGAAGGGTGAATTCCCTGACATCTTGTTGACAGCTGTTAGGAAAGATGGAAACAACAACATCTTTCCTGTTGCTTGGGCTGTTGTTGAGACAGAGAATGAGGGAACGTGGACATGGTTTTTGCAGCTACTAAATGATGACTTAAATTCTATTGCATCATCCACTAGCTAGGTTGAAGAAAGGGGAGAGTCTGTTACTTTCATCAGTGATAGGCAAAAGGTACAGTTGTATCCTTATGTTTAATCTTACTAAATTACTTCTAAAAGGGCTGCCAATCATTTGTTTGTTATGATTTAATTAGCAGGGACTGTTGGAGGCTTTTAATTCAGTAGTTCCACATGCTGAGATCATATTTTGTTGTAGACATATTTGGGGAAATTTCAAAATAAAGTTTGTGGGAGAATTATTTAGGCAACACTTTTGGAGTGCAGCCAAAGCTTTCAACAAGGTATCAATGTTCTTTAATTTCTTAAGTGCATTCACTGAATTTCACATACTCTTTGATTAACTATTAGTTTTCTTTGACAATCATCTTTTGATCATGAAATGAATGCAATAAAAAAGATTTCTGTAGATGCATTTGAATACCTAAATGCAATTCCCCCAAAGCATTGGTCTAGAAATGCCTTCCCAAATAGGAGCAAATCTGGTATGCTATTGAATAATTGTTGTGAGTCATTCAACAATGTGCTTAGGGATGTAAGGGGAAAACCAATAATTCCATTGATGTAATGGATTAGGAGGTATGTAATGCAGAGGAGTGCAGTTAAGAGGGAGGGGCTGAGTAAGTTTCAGGGGGTTGTTATGCCATCTGTGGTGAAAGTAATAAAAAACAATAAGAAGTCATGTCATGGTGTTAGGGTTATCCCTGTTGATGTTTTTGAGTTTGAGGTTGATGATGGAGAGGGGTCTTATGTTGTGAACTTGACAAATAAGACTTGTCATTGTGGTAGGTGGATCCTAATTGGAATCCCTTGCAAGCATGCCATTGCTTGCATTGTGCATAGAAAATTGGAGTCTATAGAGTTTGTCCATAAGGCTTACCATGTCAAGACATATGCCAAGACATACGGACCTAGGTTCCATGGAATGCCAGGGCATAAAATGTGGCCTACCTCCACAAACCCTACGCCATTACCACCTCCCTTTAGAAAAATGCCTGGTAGGCCTAATAAGAGGAAGAGGAGGTTAGAGGTTGATGAAGCTAAGGATGGGAAAAAAACAAGGCTCTATGGTGAGGGAGTATAAGCAAAAGAGGTGTGGCAATTGTGGCACACTAAGACATAACAAAACGAATTGAAAAAACCCTCCCAAACCCCTTTCCACCATGGATAAATCAAAGGAGGAAGGCCTAAGAACATTTCAGTGTCCTCATCATCCACCACACCAATGGTGCCAGCAGCAACTGCAACAACAGCCCCACCTGCAACAACAAGCACAACCCCTGCAGCAACTCAAAGCTCCACACCAATGGTGCCAATAGCAACTGCAAGTTCTATTGCCCCTGCAAACACTGATGCCACCTCATTTCAATCAAAGGGAGGTAGAAAGAAATCTTAGGCGTATGGATGCAACAAGAAAGGAGCAAAAGGTGCAGCCCCAAGGGTGATTTCAACCCAAGCATCTTCAAGTTCTCAAAATCAAAGTAGAAAAATGTAGTTGCAATGTATGTAATGAAGAATTTGTAACTTTTTTTGTTGGAAGTACTATGGTTAGGTTATGAAACAACTTTTTTTGACTACTTTAGTTTGTTTATGTTAGGATATGGAAGTACTATGATTAGTTTATGCATTGTATGTAATGAATATCTGTTGATATTAGATAATTTACAACAAAGTAATGAAGAAACTTAGCCTCTTCATTCATCATAATCATGTTTACAAAAGCTTTCAAACAACAATTACAATCCCTGCTCACTATTACATAACACTGATGTTGGTATATTGTTTGAAGGTTACATAACCTTCATTAGTACAATCAACACCAAGAAAAAACCAAATAAAAAACCTAATACAAAGCTTGATATCTCTTTTCCATGCTTTCTCTCGTTCATCAATTTCTTCTTTATCCTTTTAAGTTCTGAAATTGCTTGTTCCTTCTTATGTTCCAGGCAAAAAACCCTTGAAGTCAATATCTTGATTTCTGTTGATAAATGTCGCTTCTCCTCAACAAGTGTGTTCGTCAGTTGTCTTCGCCAATTAACCAGTTCAGGTTCATCAATCCACTTGAACTTGTTGCATCCCCTCCAATACATGTTAGGATCGAAAAATTTGCAAGTGTTGAACCGTCTTCAAGGATTTTCCTTAGTCCACGAAATTCTCTGTGCAAAAGGAAATCCGCAAGCACATCTGTCGAACTTCGAGTTTTTTGTGTGAGAAGCTATAATTTAGTATGGGAAATAATTAGGGTTCTTAGGGGTTGAAAGGGAAGGCGAAAGAATTAAGGTTTATATGATTTCAAGGGAAAATAGGAAATAATTAGGGAAAATCGTGTTTTCAAACAGAACAATCAATGCCTTAAGTGAATCACGTGAGACACGTGCTGGTCAACTAACTGTTTCCGTCATCAGGTAGTCTTTTGCAAACTTTTATGTCATTTAAGGTAGTTTTTTGCAAAAAAAATTAGAATATGTAGTTTTTAACAATTTTCTTTCTCTCTCTCTCTCTCTCTCTCTCTCTCTCTCTCTCTCTCTCTCTCTCTCTCTCTCTCTCTCTCTCTCTCTATATATATATATATATATATATATATATATATATATATATATATATATATATATATATATATATATATATATATATATATATATATATATATATATATATATATATATATATATATATATATATATATATATATATATATATATATATATATATATATATATATATATATATATATATATATATATATATATATATATACATATATATCATATTTTGTTATATTTTTAAGTAATTTCTTCATTTTATTTATGAATGTGTGTGGTTTTTAAGTTTTAAATTTATCGTAATTTTTTTCTAGTTTTTAAATTAGGTTTAATTAGGGTTGTTTATAGTTAAATGAATGAGTTGTTGATATGAATGTTAATTAGTTGTCTAAGTTTATGAATGTGATTTTATTTTTATTGTTTTTATATGTTGTTAATATATATAAATATTAATTATGGTTACTACAATAAACATCATTTGGACAGTTTAAAAAACATTGTGTTATTATTTGGGTTAATTAGTGCTAAATGAATGATTATTACTTAATTTTATGGTTAGTTAGAGTTCGTTAAGTATATATGTTTAAAAGTTGTGTATTAATTTTGTTTTGAATCAATTAATCACTCTAATTAGGATGACAAAAGATCGTTTTTGGATGTATGGAAGCATTGAATCGTTGGAATTTATTGATGGCGTATTAGAATTTTGTAGTATTGCGGTTGAACATCAAGTTAGGACGGGGGGAGTTGGTTTTTATTGCCCATGTGTCAGTTGTGGCAATGTATCAAAGGTAGATAGTGTTGATATCCTTAGGGAGCACATACTTCGATGTGAGCTTAGGCCTTAATATCATGTTTGGGTTTGGCATGGTGAGGAGGGAGTTTACAAAGAGAAAAGTGTTGTTGAAGACGTCAATAATGTGGCCGATGTCAATGAGGATGTAGTAGATCATGTTGATGGGTATGAGACAGATGAAGAGAATGTCGATGAGGATGTGGATCTTGTTGATGAGATGATTGAGGGAGTCGAGGATGAGTTAGGAAAACGTCCTCGTGTTTTTGACTTGTTGACAGAGGCTTCTCAAAAGCCTTTGTACCCTTGATGTACAAAGTTCACCAAACTAACAGCAGTGTTGACAATTTTCAACATTAAGTCAAAGTTCAATTGGAGTGACGCTAGTTTCCCAATGTTATTAGAAGCGTTAGGTGAGATGCTTCCTGAGGGAAATGAACTTCCAAAGTCGACATATTATGCCAAAAAGCTCATGTGTCCTTTCGGCTTAGAGTACCAGAAGATTCATGCGTGTCCGAATGATTGTGTGTTGTATCAGAATGAATACGAGAACTTAGAAGAGTGTCCTAGGTGTGGGTTATCGCGCTACAAGCGTAAAGGGGCTCGGGATGCTAAAGGGCCCCCGGCTAAGGTATTGTGGTATCTTCCAATAATACCTAGATTCAAGCGCTTGTTTTCTATAAAGAAAGATGCGTTAAATTTGAGGTGGCATACAGATAGGGTGAAGAAAGGTCACTTGCTCACACATCCATCTGATTCTTCGGAGTGGAAGAGTATGGATAGGTTGCATAAGACTTTTGGGGATGAGGTTCGTAATTTAAGGCTCGGACTGTGTACGGATGGAATGAACCCATTCGGCAATCTTAGTTCTCAACATAGTACTTGGCTGGTACTTTTAGTGATCTATAATTTGCCACCTTGGTTGTGTATGAGGCGTAAGTACATAATACTTTCGCTTCTTATCTCGGGTCCTAAACAACCTGGCAATGACATAGATGTGTATCTTGCACCTTTCGTTGAGGATTTGAGAAAGATGTGGGATGAAGGCGTTTCAGTGTTTGATGCATATGCTAATGATGAGTTCACCTTGCGTGCAATGCTTTTATGCACCGTTAATGATTTTCCGGCATATGGCAACTTATCGAGGTATAAGAACAAAGGGAAGAAAGCATGCCCAATATGTATCGATGACATGGAATCCACGTGGATTCCTAAGTGCAAAAACGTATTCATGCACCATCGAAAGTTCCTCCCACGAGACCACCAATATCGTAAGAAGAAGAAGCTGTTCAACGGGGAGATTGAGGGCCGTTTAGCTCGTCGACCGTTGACCGGTTATGAGGTTTATGAACAGGTTAAGGGATTTGACACTGTATTTGGTAAAACGGGGCAAGTGCAAGGGGGTGAAGACCGATTATGGAAAAAAGAATCAATCTTTTGGAACCTTCCATATTGGAGAGATCTACAGGTTAGGCATTGTCTTGACGTTATGCATATAGAGAAAAATGTATGCGATGCCATACTCGGGACTCTCATGAACATTCCGGGTAAGACAAAGGATATTAGGGCCGTGCGAGATTGGTTTGAATATAAGGGTTTTCGTCCGGAGTTGTGGACACATGTTAAGGAGAGTAAGAAAAGAAATAGAGCTGATGAAGTTGGTGGCAGTAAGAAGAAGATGAGTAATGACAAAGTTTATTTGCCTCCAGCTTGCTACACATTATCCAAAGCAGAGAAGCAAACATTTTGTGAGTGTTTGTATGGCATTAAGTTTCCGTCTGGGTACTCATCCAACATGAAGAGATTTGTGAGCCTAAATGGTGAGCTGAAGTTGGAAAGCATGAAATCTCACGATTGCCATGTAATGATGCAAGTGTTCTTACCAATTGCAATCCGTGGAATACTGCCAAAACATGTGAGATATGCTATTACCGAGCTATGTTCGTTCTTCAACACAATTTGTAGTAAAGTTCTTGATCCCTTTAAACTTGATGCACTTCAACTCGACGTGATTGTAACTTTATGCAAGTTTGAGATGTATTTTCCACCTTCTTTCTTTGACATAATGGTTCATCTTATTATCCATCTCATTCGTGAGATCAATCTTTTGGGTTCAGTTTTTTTAAGGTGGTGTTATCCTTTTGAAAGACACATGGGTGTTTTACAAAACAAGGTGAGGAATCCAGCACAACCCGAGGGGAGTATGATTCAAGACACTGTGAGCGATGAGATTAGTAACTTTATAGCCGAGTATTTGGCCATTGCAAAGCCTATTGGACTTCCCACCTTTAGACATGAAGGAAGGTTTGAGGGAAAAGGAACAATTGGCTCCAAATCGGTCACACCTCCTCGAGAAAGCCTTCTACATGCACACTTGTATGTGTTGCATCATATTCCGGAAGTTCATCCTTTTTTGAGTGAGCATTTTGATATATTGCGCGCAAAACATTCTTCTAAAGGGGATAGGGCATTGATGCAGTTGCATAACAAGACGTTTATTAATTGGTTTCATAATCGAGTAACATGCGAAGAACTCAAGGGTGTATCCAAAATTGTTAAGTGGTTAGCTTTTGGTCTTCGTGATGATGTCAACAAATATGAGGGTTACGATGTCAATGGCTTCACATTTTGGTCTGAGGGTCAAGACAAGAAGTCATCGTATCTACAGAATAGTGGGGTTTCTATTTTGGCGTCATCTACATTTTACGCGAGTGCGAAGGATCAAGCGCCGGTTGATGCTAAATTGGTCTTTTCAAATGTAAGGGGGTAGATAATAATCGACGATGCATAAAAAATGACGACCCTTGTGGATTCACTCTTGTAGACTTAGCTCGTTTGCGTGATAGTGAGGAGCCATTCATACTAGCCACACAAGCCAAGCAAGTATTCTACATTGTAGACCCGTCTGATAAAAAATGGTCTATTGTTGTACCGGGAAAAAGAAGCATCCTTGGTATAGGTGATGTTGAGGATGAGGAAGAATATGAAGCTTTTGAAGACTCCCCTCTCTTTATCAATCCAAAATCAGTGGATCAAGATGATGTAGATGTTGGTTATATGCGTGTAGATCACACGGAAGGAATACATTTGAATTAAGTGATTCATAAGGTATGAATTTAAAGCTTTTTAAAGTTTTTTTGGCACTTGGTTTGTTTTGCATGAAACTTTGCACATAACACTATTTGTTATATATTATTGTGTTGAACGTATTAGAATTGTAAATCATAGTTATATTCTTAATATTACTTAACTTATGTTCGAATATATTTCTATTCATACTCTTTCAGGTACTAATATACAATGCATCTATTCAGAGACGAAATTGTCCCCGAGATTGAGACCTCGGATAATGAGCATCGTAGTTATGACAGCGAAGAGGACCAAATTGTGAGATACGAGCGTATGGCTGAAAACGCTCCACCGATTGACAATGATTTTGAGACTGAAGACGCCCCACCAATGGATGCTCCCACTACCAATAAGAAAAGAAAAGGGCGAGGTCCTACGAAAAACCTCAAAGTCACAGAACCCATGCATTTGGAATACAATGCATTGGGTCAACCCTGCGGAAAATTGGTAGGCAATATGGAAAACAAGTGGGTCTATGTATCCGCAAGCTTTCCATATTGCACGCATGGAACGAGGTTCCAGAGGGTTTGAAGAACTTTCTATGGAATGATATTGTGGTAAGAAAATTTACTATTTTTACTCATTTAGTTTCATTTTAAAATTAATTTGATTGACAGTAATAAATATAATTTTTTTTGTAGAATCTATTCCACATCGAGAGCGATGAGGACTAGAAGAATGTGTTTCTTTCAGCTGTTGCTGAAAGATTCAGAGATTTCAAATCCAAGCTAGTAATTGGCTGGATTACGAAGAGGCGTGCCCGTACGACCAAAAAGGTCACAACGGGAAACGAAGGTGGAGAGCAATCACCTTCG
>NC_080058.1:16376711-16414211 GCF_026212465.1 Amaranthus tricolor
ATTATTATAAGTTTGTTGATTACTGACATGTACGTGTTTGTTCTTGCTGTTTGATCATGACTTTCTATGATGTTCCTGTTATGATACAATTAACTATGGTCATTATGTTGAGCAGCATGAGGATCATAGTTTGGCATAACAGGTATAGGAGCTTTTTTTGCATTGCATTGGGGAAAGAGTGGAGTACGATTATAGCAATTATTATACAATCAGCCTAATGTTTTGTAGCTCTTATATTACTTGTAAAGTTTTGGGTTGGATAATTCTTTTGTATAAAGCCATGTGACTCCTTGTATGGCTTGTAAATCTGCTACGTAGTTTATGGGTGTATGGTCGTAAGAATACTTTTCTTGTTGCTGTCAAAACTGAAGCGTTAACACTAGAACCATGATCCGTGTTGGAGTTGATGATTTGAGGAGCCGACGATGATTCATTTCGTCGTGACTTAATTTTGAAAGGCATTGAGGCCTTAGATTAATTTCGATGTGTTATTTTATTTACCTAGCTTCGTTACATACTCAATTTTTAGTAGACATGCTGCCGAAATTGCCACTCATATCTTCAAAGTTAATCTTTAATCTATATTTTATCCCATCTTTTACGACTTTGGTTTCGTTTAAAGGGTTAGAAATTCAAAGGTATTACATGAATGTTGAACAAAAATAAAGTGAGTTTGAGGAGAAATGGGAGGCAATCATGATAAAGTATAATGTTCTTGAGGATAAATGGTTTTGTAACTTGTTTAGTATACGAGACTAATAGATACCGGCATATTTTAGAGACATTACATTGGGAGGGATTTTAAGAACTACATCTAGATCAGAGAACATTAACAAGTTTTTTAAGAATTTCTCAAACTCGCACATAAGTTTCCTATACGCAGAACAGATGACATGTAAGATGAACTTTCAGAAGCACAATGGTTCAACAAGATTAATCTTAGGAGTGGGTATCGCCAAATCAGAATGAGAGAAGGAGATAACGGAAAATAGCTTTTAAAACCAAATATGGACTATATGAGTGGCTTGTGATGCCTTTTGGCTTAATGTTGTAAGATCGCGTACTCCCTAGGGGTTCTTATAGGCAAGTAACAATGAGCAAAGGGAGGAACAATGGAAGTGTTTGTGAAAGAGGAAATGTCGAATGAAAGAGCAATTGTTTTGTTGTTCTTTTTGTTGATATTTTCGAACAAACGTACAAGCAAAGGAAATGATAACGGCTAACTCAAAACTCACTATAAATGTAACACCCCTAAATTTCTCACCCCCTTGTACGAAACCAAAATCGTGAAGGACGGGAGGAAATTCGGGTGTTAGATAAAAGAAAAGGAAAAGAATTTAGATAAACGTTAAATATTAACTTTAAAAGGGTGAGTGGAAATTTCAGCAGCATCTCTTCTAAAAATCAAACATGTGGTAGAACAATTAGCACAATAAAAACACTAAACTAATCTAAGGCATTATTGCCTTTAAAATCTCACACCACGGCGGAATGATTTGTCGCCGGTTTCTCAAATCAACATGCCAAGCATAGATCGTGGTTCCAGTGTCGACGCTTGCGTTTTAAAATGACTTAGCTCCTTAAAACCATACAAAGTTATAAACTACGCAGCGGAAATACAAAAATACAAGGGAGGACACGAGGCCCCATAACAAAACATATACAACCAAAGTTTACAAAAAATAAACAAGAGCTACAAAATCGAAAGATAACGGTATGATATAGGTTATGCTTCGCCCTAATCACTCTCCCCCAATGTAAGGCAATGCAAAAGAAACTCCAATACCTACTATGCCTGTCTATGATCCTCCTGCTGCTCGACATTAGACCAAAGGCCAATGTGTCATAGTAAGACAATCATAGAAAGTCATCAACAATCAACATAAACACAAACATGTACACGTCAGTAACTAGCATCAAATATAATAAGGCCAACTACTAGATAACATTATATTATAAAACAACATAAGATGATTTCATAAGACACAAGCACAGTAGTTCCGTTATCGGCCACTTATACTTCTTAATCTCATTACGTTCTTTCCAACCCGAACCATGTGTTCTTGGGTAAAATGTAGGTATTCACACTCCTCTTCTCAAAACATAAACTCTTGTAAACCACGCATAGTATGAACTCAACCAAGGCGTTAATAGAATACCTAACACATGACCTTATAGAGCTTGTCTATCTTAAGGTAAGTGTGATCATAGTCTGTAATACCCTCCAAGTAACTTAACTTAGGCACACTTCTCACTAGCATAAACTATTCTATCAATGAGTAAACGTTCTATCAATGTGTAAGCTTTCTATCAATGAATGGACCTTATATCATTAAATAACTTTCGATCAATGAATAAACTTTCTATCACTGAATAACTTTCTATCAGTGGATCTTTTCTCTACTTCCTGGCATAGTGAGACGGCCAAGGGCGTTATCAGCCATCCGGCGCCCATGGCAAAGTATGAGCTCATGCCCCCTCCAACTGACCCTCTCGGGTCCTACCTTCAGGAAAAACTAACACACTGGGGTACTAAACCAGTGAAGAGGCCACCATATTGGGGTTTGTAAGGCCCGCATGGTAACACCTCGGTCAAGGGGCAATGTCGGCCATCCAGCGCCCAATGACAAAAGCATGCTCATACCCCCCTTACGATGGTCCCGTCGGATCTCACCTAGGGGGCTACTAAATCAATCGGACATAATCCAGTTGAGTCACGCCAGCTAATGATAATCTAATACTTTATCAAATGGAAATAACTCCCGCTTTTCACTATTAATGAGCGCGCTAGGATAGCAGAACGCCAAAACCCACCGAGCCACTCAACAAAATATGAAATTCACCTATAAAGGAGTCATTCTAACTCCAAGTAAGGCATAATCCAATTCTTAAATAAATAAGGGGGTGGTCCCTGCCTTCTACTAACACTCTCATTCTCTATAACTATTCTAAGTGCAAGGATTTCATAGTCGATAGGTCTTCGTAAAAAGTGTATTCACTAGTACCGTATAGTTTCGATACAATGCATATTATCACAATAAACAATAATGTCTTAAAGAAAATTGTGTATAAGGGTTCGTTACTGCGTGTACGTACCTGTAAGCGTCATTGCTCGACCAAAAGTTACAAATTCACCAAACTAAGGTTCTATTTTCCTCTTATGAACTGGAAACCTATACAAGTTAGGAACAAAACTAATAAATCCCCTTAACTACTTTGTCATACCAACTAAATACCAAAGTAACCATTATCACCTATTCAACATGAGTTTTTCGATTACTCTAGTACGTACACAACTTATTCAATACAAGTCAAAATCATTAACTCAACACAACATAAGTCTTTTCACCAATTAAAGGCAAAAGATATGTGAATTGTTCCTTTCCATCAACTAATTTTGAGTATATCGGTTCGCGTTACCAAAAAATAACTAATCGAAACTAAGCCTTACAATTTTAATATAACACTTATACAATAATAAGGCAAATTTTAGTGTTATCGAATCGCAATATCATCTGTTTCATTCTCCAAAGCTAGAAAGAATTATAATCAAAACACGACAAGTAACTTTAGCAACCATTGAAGATAAGGTGACATTATGCTCTTGGCTTACTAAAATTATGCATTGTGACGTCAATAACAAACTAATAAGAATACTTGTAATTTGCAACAATCAAACCACAACAATCAGTAACTATTATTCCCAATTTAACAACCAAAAAATCACTTCCATAGTCAACTAAAACTATCATCATTACTGATTATCAAAACAATAACCAAGTCTTAAAACAACTCATGTTATTCAATTAATCATAACACCACCAAAGTAGCATACAATGCACACACTATTAGTAATCTCATTTCTAAATCAAACCCTAATTATTTCATGCTAAAGGATAACACTATTCCTATTACCCATGATAAGATTAAACCAATTTAATACACAATCAACACACAGCCCATAATTTCTAATCACGCTTCAAACCCTAAATCATAAATATGTTCAATTCATCAATCAAACTCTTACCCACAAAAAAATCAATGAAAATAATACAAAAATCAATACTAAACTCATAAACTTGATAATAATTTCAATTAAAGACAAGAGAAAATCAATTAGGGAAGAGGATATGGCTTACTTAGGTGAACAAGAGAAAGGGGTGAAGAGAAGAGTGGTAAGTGTAGTGGTGGATGGAGTCACAGCTCAGGGCTAGTGCTGTCACAGCCGCTAGTTGCTAGCCACAGGGAGTGAAGCGGTTGCTAGTGGTGGAAGGCTGGACGGCTGTTCACTGTGGTGTGGCTGCCAGTTGGGAAAAAACGCAGCGTAGCTACTGTGGTGAGGGTCGAGATCCAAGGCCAAGAATTAGGGAATCTTGCAGAAGGTTTCGTGCAACTGCCTGGTAGTCACAAGGGGTGGCACAACAGCTAGCCTTGGCGGCACAGTAGAGGGAGAAGGGAAGGAAGAAGGGAAACAAAGAAGGAAGAAGGAAAGGGAAGGGAGGCATGTGAATTGAGTGAGAGAGGGAGTACTCACAACCTATACCCATCCTTTTATTTTATTTATACACTTATTTATTTATTTATTTACCTAGGTTTATCTTCTTGCGAGGCCCAACTAAGAAACTCACCTTTGTGCTCACACATTTTAATAAAATAATTATTTTTATTCGAACCTCTTTATTTAGAAATCGTAATTGTATTTTTAATATAAATATATGTTAATATTTAAATTCGTATATAAAAGAAATTTATTAAAACTACTTCTAAATTAAATTAACATAATTATAAAATCCCCAAAAGTTATTAAAATACTAATTAATGATGTTAAAAAATCTCAAGGTGTTACAATAAATCCATGCAGCAAAAAAGGAGGCTCTTAAGGCACAAGTGTATTTGCTAATTACACTAAGCATAAGAACTTTTGCAAACACGACTCTAATCGAAGAATCATACAAACAACAAGATTTGAAACAAAATGCTCCGGGTTTTCATTATCATAAATTCATCAACCTTAAAATGATTACAAGCTAAGGTATATATAGGCATAATAAAAACGCTAAAAATAACTTCTATAACTCCTAAGAAAACCGGAGGTAGAACCGGGCAAAAACTGGCTGATGGTTACCAACATGGCCGGTTGTAATCGCCTGTTTGTAACCACCACTGACACTTCCTCTATTGAAGAAAATAACTTCCCTATGATTTGTAAGTCCTTTAGTAACTCCCCTAACTTCCGCCCATGCTTTCCCATTACAAGTAACCATAAGTAACCATAAATAACTACTAGACACTAACTCTAACTTCTAGTAACTACCTCTACGATAAATAACTTCAACAAAAGATAACTACTTAACTAGCTTGGACTAAAATAAGACTATGATGATGACGGTTTAGCAAGTAATCTACACGCCTAGATGTTTGAAATTTGACCTTGAAATTTCGACCATTTTTGTGCATGATTAAAGCAATTAATTCCTCCTTGACATTGAGTTACTTTGGCGCTACAAATGGATCACATTTTGGACTGAATTTCTTTGTGTGTTTGCACAAATTTACTTGAGCTTTGACTTTATTTGCTTTCATGATCTTGTGCCTTCATACATGCCTAATGACTTCAAAGATACTTAAAATAAAATAAAGTTCAAAAGTTATCGACTTCAAACTAACAACTAAACATGTAACTTAAAACATAGAAAGTTCGACTCAAACATGAACAAACTTAAAGCTAGAAATGAAATTGAAAACTTGACTAAGACTACTAAAAAACTTGAACTAAGGATGATCTTTGAAAGGTGGATTAATGGATTGCTTGTAGTATGAGGGTGGTGCGCCAACTTTTAACAAGGGTACCCAACACATTTATGAGACTAATAAATAAAATTTAGGCTTTAGGGAAATTTTTAGTTGTTTATTTGGATGACATTCTGATCTATAGTAGCGGTCTAGAGGAACACTTGACACATCTGACACAAGTCTTAGAAACATTGAGAGCACAACAACTATATGGGAAATTAGAAAAGTGTTTCTTTTTGCATCAGAAAGTAGGTTTCTTAGGATTCATCATCAATAAAGAAGAGTTAAAGTAGATCCCAACAAGATTGAGGCCATCAAATATTGGTCTCTTCATACTAACACCACAAGCACATATCAGATCCTTTCATAAGTTAGCCTCATTTATAGGAGATTTATCCACAACTTTAGCACTATCATGACCCCTATCATTGAATGTACAAAAAAAGGGAGTTTTGTAGCTGATAAAGGCGTTCAAACTTCAAATATAAATAGAGGGAGAGATTAAAGAGATGTATCAGAGAGACTGAGGGAGGAAACTTCAGAGAATGTGGTGAGAGAGGCTCTTCTTTTTTCAAGGTTTTGGACTCTAGGTTTTAATATGATATTTTGATGAGGGAGGATAGGCGCGGGCATGTAAAGCGGTATATAGGGCTGAATTTTAAATTTCTATTCCTAAATGTCTATTGTTGTTTTGGTTTTTTGGTATGCTTGATTTTAAATACTCATCACCAACTCCAAACAAATCACCAAATTAAAAAACAACCGATTTTCTAAGAGACCATCTTTCTGAGAGACATCACTCAGGTCCAGTTTATTAAAGCTTAATACCTACTCTTACTCTACATTTTCCTTTATGAGTCAACGCAATCAGAGACGGTCTCACAAGAATTTGTGTTTAAAAAAACAATTAAAAAATTCTAATTAAAAAATAGTCTAGAAAATTTAAATTCAAAAAATAATCAAACCAAATTATTTGTTCCATTCGATTTAATATTTGGTTTTTTACCAAATTATTTAGACCCGTACTTTCAAGTTTCAATTTACCCCTTTTTTCTCAAATTATCAAACGCTAATTACCTATCGGCTCTATACCATCCACTATCCACCACTTCCACTTTCATCTCTTTCCCACGACCGCCAAAACTTCCTCAAAACCCTACTCTACCCAAAAGCATCCAACTTCTCTTCAAATAACCAAAAATGGGGAAACCCAAATCAAAACGCCGTCAACTAGGCAAAGAAAGACGGCAACAAGAAACAGAAGAAATCAAATTCCTTCAAAGTTGGATTGAATTTGGAAAACCCGCATCGGGTTCGAACCCATTATCACTCCCACCATTGCCTGGCGACTCTCCGCTGGGCAAATTGAGTGATGACACTTTCTCTAGATATAGTGGGTGTGATTTATTTAAGCAAATGCCTTTATCAAAGAAGACTAAAGATGGATTAAGAGATTCTAAGTTTACTAAAATGACTGACATTCAAAGAGCTTCTTTGCCTCATTCTCTTTGTGGGCGTGATATTCTTGGTGCCGCACAAACTGGGTCCGGAAAGACTTTGGCTTTTGTTATACCTGTAAGTTTTTTTGGCAATTTGGGTGCATTATTGTTTTATTTGTTGGTTGATTATGATGAATTGTTCTTTTTAGAGGTTTTTATGCTTAAGGGATGTTTTTATGCTTTCTAATTTGTAGTGGGTTTAGCTTAGAGTATAATGGTGGATACTAAATTGTTAGGGAAGTGTGTATTAGAACATTGTTTTGAAGGGGTTTTAAGAACAGGGCTATATGGGAAAGAGGGGAACCTCATTTCGCTTTGGTTGGAATTAGGCTTCGGGTGCGTTCTATACCTCACGTTTATTGCCTCAACTAGTCTGTCGTGATTAGACTTGTTATCAATAATTGCATAAATCTGACTCCCAAACTCAATCTATATGGAAGTCATTTAATGGCATTGGGAGAATGGAATGCATGTATTTCGGGTTGCAACATATTAGTTCATTTTACTTGTGAAATTTTTATTTTATGAAGTTCAGAATATTTCATCCGATTGAGGTAAACTAGCAATTTAGTTTCTTACTCTAGAAGTGGAAACGTCTTCCCTACATGAAAGGAAATGAGGAACTGTTTATTTAAAACTGAATAAAGCCACGTAGAATTGCTGTGTGTTTTTATGAGAATGATGGAGAGTCAGGAGAGTGGTTTAAAGACAGAAGGCGGAGAATGCTTTTAATGAAGTGATGAAACAACAGTAATATAAGCAAATCTAATAGAGAAATCCAAATCTCTCAAAACAGTTAACGGAAAATGGAATGATTTTTTAATATGAGGAGAAAGAGGAGATTTATAGGTATAACTCATTACAAAAAAAATTCACAATCATAGTCCACACATTCATTGATAGATAAAATCAAAACACTTAAGCACATTCGTAATGATAATCAATTCATCCCAAAGTTAAAAAGTACACACAACTAGTAAATTAGTAAATATAACTTGTAAATAGAAGTGAAGTTTCAAATCAAGAAACCCTAAATTTTTGGGATCACAAATCATACCTAAAGCTGGAGATAATTAAAGAAGGTAGTGGTCTGGTTGAGTTTGCGGCGATGGTGAGTAGACAACAGCGAGGTAGCTGGAAGGTCAACAATCGACATTTATATGCAGTAGCCTTGAAGCCAGTTCAAGCAACCACCCACCCTCAAGGACCATTCTTTATCAGTCCAACAAATCAGCGTCTCAACGAGGAAGGGCGGTGACTTGAGACCGAAATCCCGATCAAACGACAATTGGTGGCTTTGACTTCACTGCAGCAGCAACCAGAAGTGGCCTTGCGATTTAGGGATTTTTGAACTAGGTTTTAGGCATTTATGGATTTGCGAACTAGCGAACAACGAAGTCTAGGGGCGTGCTTTTTTCGATCTTCTTCGAGAAATAAAGTTTTTACTCTCACTTGATTTCTTGGAAAGGAAGTCCTTTTCCGAGAAAGCACCATCACGAGTAACAAACATTTTGTTCTCACTTTGGTTCTAGCAATAGTATTCCTTGGTCTCTAGGATAATCTACAAAAGACACTTATTATTTTGGGGTTTGGTTGATCGGGTTGTAAACGTTTTATATGAACTTCTCCACCCCAAATCTTTAGAAAAGATAGTGAAGGAACTCGTCGTGTCCATCTCATATGATGTCTTTTCTACCGCTTTAGACGAAACGTGTAAAAGCTATTTTTTCAAATGAAAAACTCCTAAAGGAAATATGTAACTTAGTAAGAGACATCATGGATTGAACGATATCTAATAGGGTTTTATTCATCTTTGACCATTCATTTGTGGTGTGATGTGGAGGAGTCCATTGTGACACAATGCCACAACTTTTCAAATGATCATAAAAGTCTTGGTTCAAATACTCACCACCACAATCTGGGATTTTCATACCAAGTTGGTTTTCTACCTATTTTGAATTTTTTTTGAATTTTTTAGAAGATTCCGACTTTTGCCTCATGAGATGAACGAATCTATATCGATCAAATCATTGGTAAAGGTAATGAAGGAATAATAACCTCCTCTAGACTTAGTGCTCATTGAACCACGTACATGCATTTGTATGTATGAGTCCTAACTCCTAATAGATCCACGCCTTTTCACTTTGCCATGTGAAGGGTGGTTTTGTTATTATATCCTTTGAAGTTATTAGATTTGAGAAGTCCATCTTAGTGGAGTTTTTCTATGAGTTAGAGCTAATGTGACCTAAACGACAATACTATAGGAAAGTGGGATTCTTGGTTATTTGACTTGTGTCTTTTGCTTTCTGTGTTGTAAATATACTTGTCTAAATCTAAGACATATGATTGATTGGACATTTTCCCACATACATTTCACATTCCATTCTTAAAGATTAAACAATCGCCTTTGCTATTAGTAAAATAAAAACCTTCTCAATCAAAAGCTAGTATTGAGATTTTATTCCTTGTAATGCTTGACTTATAATGACGTTCATTCAGTATGATAGAAAGATCGAAGGTCCCAACTTTAAGAGCTACTACTTTAGCTTAAAGTATACCTTTGCCCTTTTCTAACTTTCTACTACATAATTTTTCCTTGCACATTTATAATGTTAGTACCACATGTGGTATCAAATACTTATGAAGTAGAAGATATTGCCAAATTAACTTCTTTAACATATGTACTTGAAGTAGAAACTTATTGGTTCTTGGCTTTAGGGTACATTAGCACTTGTGATTCCAATGCACAATCTCATTGCAGTGAGAACACCTTTGCTCATATCAAAAGATAAGAGCTTGGAAAAATCTTCACCTTTCCTTTGCTCATATCAAAAGATAAGAGCTTGGAAGACTCATCTTCAAGTGAGGTGTTAAGTTTCATTCTCGTCCCCCGAACCTAAGATCAATTTTTAGGTTTCCTTCCCCAACAAGGGAATTCCTTCCATTTATTTTTACCCTTCTCCAGCTTTAATTGAAAATTAATGCGTTGTTTGATTTGTTAGACAATCTACAAGAGAAGAAATGTATAGTTTTGTTTACAATTAAGGTGAAGAATCAAAATTAAATTTTAACTCCACATGTTTTATTACATTCGTGAAATAATAATATCAAGATTTTATTGATTAAAACAACAAATGAATGGCTTACTTAATACCGCTAAAATCACTAGGTAAATGATCCCATCACTAATCATAACTCCTTACTATTCCCGGTTGGCATCGTCAATAATACCTCTTTGCTAAATCACTAGGTAAATGATCCCATCACTAATCATAACTCCTTACTATTCCCGGTTGGCATCGTCAATAATACCTCTTTGCTACTAAGCGCTAAATCCTTTAGATAGCATTTGGGAATCAAGAATTCATTTGAAAACATGAATTATGAGTTTTAAATTCAAATTCAATGTTTGGAAAACCTTAGAAATTTCAATTTTATATTTACAAATCCTAAAGTATGTTTGGAATTATTAGTATTCTTAATTTCTAAATTTCAAATTTTAATATTATTTGACATAATAAGAAATTGTAATTCCAAAATTCAATACTAGTTTTAGATCAAACATAATTAAAATTTTTGTTTTGGTAAATTTAGTGTCAACTACTGAATTCAAATAATTCAAATTATTTATAAAAAATGAAAATCTAATTTAAAAAGTACTATTTAATAGTTTAGACATACTAAAACCCAATCTAATTTCTCATTTTCAAGTACTCTCTTTAACATATTAAGCTTCTTTGTGTCCTTCAAAAATCGCTTGGTTGCATTGAAGACTTCATGTCGTTCTAGTTCAACAACCTTTGCGACAATATCATACACCTTTTTGGAATCGAGCATTAGTAGAGGGTTGATTGATCATAGATATTTTTCAAAAGAATCCGTGAATCTAGAGATGACATCGACAATACAATCTTTCTTATCCTCTTTTTAGATGCTAAAGATTTTGTGCAAGATGCACTGCAAACTTCATTTTCCTTCTCCATAGCTGTAGCTGATTTGTCTTGTTGCGCAGCTTCTTGTCCCATAGCTCAATTTATGGAAAATAATGTATATATTTCTTCTATAAGTAGAAGCTACATGATTGATGTATATAAACAAATTATCAAGTAAATATGTTAGATAATTTTCTTTTAAAGATTAAAAATACAAGCAATTGATACATTGATGCGATTATACCTTAAAATAGACACTCTAATCTACGAGGTTTTCAATAGGAATAACAAGCATTTTTTTATCTTTATTCTACTTACACAAAATTTAAATGGCGTGAAGATAAGAAAATACTTGTTATCCCTATTGAAGACCTCATAGATTACAGTGTCTATTTTAAGGTATAGTTGCGTTAAAGTATCTATTGCTTATTTTTTTTGATCTATAAATGAAAAATATTTACTATATTTTTAGGGTAATTTATTTACATAGGTCAATCTTATAGCTTCTACTCATAGAAATAAAGCACATGCTAAAAATTGAGATGAAATATGTACATTATTTTCCATGGATCGACCCATGGGACAAGAGACTGAGCAACAAGAATAATCAATTGCAACTATGGAGAAGGAAAGTAAAGTTTGCAGTGCATCTGAGACAAAATCTTTGTATTTAACAAGAGGATGTAGAAAGATTGTATTATCAATGTCATCTCTAGATTTACGAATTCTTTTGAAAAATATCTACAATCAAGTAACCTTCCACTAAGCCCGATTCCAAAGAGGTGTATGATATAGTCTTAAAGGTTCCCTGACTAGAACAACATAAAGTTTTGAAGGTAACAAAGCGATTTTTGAAGTACACACAGAAGTTTGATATGTTAAAGCGACTACATGAAAATCAGAAAGTGTCAGTATGTCTTTACTATTAATTAATACTTTTTAAATTTTATTTTCGTTCTATATAGATGATTGGATGTATTTGAATTTAGTATTAGAGACTTAATTCTACAAACAAACTTTTTCATTACTATGGTTGATCTAATGTTAATATTGAATTTTGGAGTCCAAACTTTAGGATTTGTAAATATGGAATTGAAATTTCTAACACTGAATTTGTATTTTAAATTTATAATTTAGAAATTCAAAATTGAATTTTATGTTTTAAAATCAATTCTTGATTCTCAAACGTTACCTTATAGTAATTCCTTCTATAAGTGTTAAATTGCCATGTTATATAGGAAAAACACAAAAAGGAGATCAGAATACTATGTCCTATATGACTTTGTATACCAGAACGTTGAACTCGCAACACAATCTCAACAAGGGCAGAATTTGATGGGGCACAAACAAGCACACGAACAAAATGTTTTGGTTTAGAAATAAACACTATTGGTTTTTGCACCATGTAAACAATTTTGAAGACACACCTCGAAACTATCTTCGTAGCAGTAGAGTAATAAATAATACTACCTATTGGAAGATAATTATCATTACCATTAGCCGACATGTTTGTGTCTCGTGGATTTACCTTAGTCATCCATGGAGAAGCTAGTCACCAATGATAAAGCCTAAAATCACATAAGGTAGTGTAGGACAACATAGAATTCATTTGAAAATAAGAAATTTGATTTTCGTATTCAAATTTAAGAATTGTAAATGCCACTTAAATACTTGGAATTTTCAAGTTTTGATACTTGGCCCATTTTACATTGTTATTGGAATACTATGGAATTGACCGAATTCCTCATTTCTAAATTCAACATTTGCCAAATATAGTATTTGGGTCGATTCAAAATTTGGAAATGAATTCCAAGTTGCAAAACATCCCCTTAAGTTACTTAGCCGTTTCTCTGTTTCTTCTTCATCTTCTCGTCTTTAGTTTCTACTATGTTCTTTCATCTGTTTTTTGTTTCTTGTTTCTAGTTTTAAAAGATCACGAGCTTCATATTTTTTAGAGCTGCTGTAAATATATGTAAAATTTGGACGATATAGTTACGGCCTAGGAGATATAATAATTAAGTGGGTGCATTATGATTAAGAAAAGTCATCTTGAAAAATAATACAGTGTAAGAAGGAGCAAGATGGAATGGATGTCTCATCAAATATACAATTTGACAAAGTGTCTTTTATTCGGAAGTTTGATTTATAAGATCATTTAGAGTGGGACCATAGTGTAGTTCTCAATTATGAACGCCTTAATTTATACCAGATACCATTTGTGTTGCTTTGACTCTCCCACTACTATATCATGCTATTGTCAAACATGTAGGACACAATTCGTCTAACAACCTACGTTATATATTTAACTTTTTTTAGTCTAATCATATTCGTCACAACCTACGTTATTCTTTAGCAAGCAACATCTGTAAATTAAATGTACAATTATATTTTTATATTAGTCCTACACGTATTTAAGATGTATTGTTAGATTGATCCTCGTACACAATTCTTCAAATACTATATGTAAATTTTGGACACTATAGTTAGGGCCTAGGAGATATAATAATTAAGTGCGCACATTATGATTGAGAAAAGTCATCTTGAAAAATAATAGTGTAAGAAGGAACAAGATGGAATGGATGTCTGAACTTAAGAGTGTATCTCATCAAATATACAATTTGACAAAGTGTCTTTTATTCGTAAGTTAGATTTATTAGATCGTTTAGAGTGGGACCTTAGCATAGTTCTCAATTATGAAAGCCTTAATTTATACCAGATACCATTTGTGTTGTTTTGACTCTCCCACTACTATATCATGCTACTGTCAAACATGCTGAACGCATTGATTGAATAAAGATATTTCACATGGTTGACATATTCTAGGATACATGGAAATGCTTCCATTATCTTGGATACTTGTGATTGATCCAATACTTTTCAGCAGGTCGAAGTAACATACATAGACTACAATTATGATTCTTGGTCGATTGTTAAAAGTAAAATTTTTGTTTGGCAGGTGTTGGAGAAGCTATACAAAGAAAGATGGAGTCCAGAGGATGGTGTGGGCTGCATCATTATATCTCCTACAAGGGAATTGGCAAGTCAACTTTTTGGTGTTCTGAACTCAGTTGGGAGGCACCATGGATTCAGTGCTGGTTTGCTTATTGGTGGTCGTAAAGGTGTTGATACAGAGAAGGAACGTGTGAATGAGTTGAATATTTTAGTTTGTACTCCTGGGAGGCTTCTTCAGCATATGGATGAGACACCAAATTTTGAGTGTTCTCAGCTTCAGGTCGACATGATATTCTCACTTCTCATTTAGTTTAGTCATTCAGGTTTTTGTCTAATTAGCTCAATCCTCTTAATTCGGTTATTAATTTAGGACTTAGGTGGTCAGTGTTTGGCAAAAGTTCTGTCAGTACAATACTTTGTCTAAATTAATTAGATTTCCAATTTCTAATAAACTGATATTGACCCTTGTTCTTTTAGAATAGGATATTTCTTTTACATCCTGTCTTACTCGTATTTTACTAATATCCATAATATTTTTCTATTCATTGTTATTAGTGTGAGGTTTTGATTTATGAAATCAATAAGGAGAAGTGGTATATGAAGCTACTTAAGTACTACGAGTGTTAAAGAATTTTTCTATTGCTAATGTTTGATGGTGGACGCGTCTTATCGTCTTCTATCTTGAAGCTTGCTTCTGTTCTGTTTGAGTTTGAATGTGGATGTTCTGAAACTTTTTTGATAATACTTAATTGTTTAGTAATGTCCAATCTCGATGAAGGCTAATATATATCGTTCGTTGGTGTCGGATTATAATAGACTATAGTAAAGTGGCTCGTTTAACTATGTGAAGTTGCATATATTGTTTTCTATCACAAGTAAATCAAAAATGGCCTATTTGTTTTTAAAAGGATAAGGTTTTACATTCCACCCCTCCCAAAACCTCGCATAGGTAGTAGCTTAGCCTCGGAGTATGACATTGGGCTCTTGTAATGTACTTAATTATACTCATAAGTAGTGCTTGAACCTTCCGTTTTTAGGGGTCTACAGTTTCATGCTTATAATTTTAGTTTTGTTGAAGACCTTCATTAAACTTCATGGGTATAAAGCATTTGGTGGCATTGCATAAGTCTATATTTCAGTTCACTTTTGCTATATATATGTGGTGGTTATTTGAGGGTTTATATTTCTGCCAGGAAACAGATTTTAGTTCTTGATGAGGCAGATCGGATACTTGATACTGGTTTCAAAAAAGATATGAATGCAATCATATCTCAGCTACCTAAGAAAAGACAAACCTTACTCTTTTCTGCGACACAAACAAAATCAGTTCAGGACCTAGCAAGGCTCAGCTTGAAAGACCCAGAGTATCTCAGTGTTCATGAGGAAGCCACTACTGCTACTCCTAAACACTTGCAGCAGACTGCTACTGTGGTCCCTCTACATCTGAAGCTAGATTTTTTATGGAGTTTCATAAAAGCACATTTAAACTCAAGAATTCTAGTGTTCCTTACTAGTCGCAAACAGGTAATTGTTGTGGATCATCATTTGTACTGTTCCTTCTTTTTTCTGAGACTTGTATGGTCTTTTATTTATTTATTTCTGAGACATGATGAACTAAGGGATAGTTGATATATTCTTGATATTTTTATCCTTTGCATGTCACATTACTTGGATTATACTCCCTCACGGTTAACCTTGTGTATTTAGGTCAAGTTTGTTTTTGAGGCCTTCAAGAAACTGCGTCCAGGTATTCCCTTGAAGTGTTTACATGGGAAAATGAATCAGGAAAGAAGACTAGGAACGTATTCCCAGTTTAGTGAAAAACGTGCTGTTTTATTTTCAACCGATGTGAGTTCAAGAGGTCTCGATTTTGACAAATCAGTTGACTGGGTCGTTCAGGTGAGCTTTGGTTTCATAATCTGTTTTATGTTTAATTAGTTGTTGCCCAACTTAATCAGTTTACTGCACAGATGGATTGTCCGTCAGATGTTGCTACTTACATACATAGAGTTGGTCGCACTGCTCGATATAATGCTGGTGGGAGAGCTGTATTATTTGTGGAGCCATCAGAAATAAAAATGATTGACAAACTAAAAGAAGCAAAAATTCCTATAATTGCAAAATTGGTAATCTTTTATTGAATGGTTGTTCATGTCTCTTTGTGTGCATACTTTGATACTGGAGGTTCCGATTCTATGTTTTATTGCCTAAACTTTGACCCCCACATTTCAAACTTGTAGGCAAATAAAGAGAGATTGCAGCCTGTCTCTTCTCTGCTAGCAGCTTTATTAGTGAAGTATCCTGACATGCAAAATTTGGCTCAAAGAGCATTCATCACATATCTGAAGTCTGTCTGCAAAGAAAAGGATAAAGAAGTTTTTGATGTGATGAAACTTGGCATTGATGATTTCTCAGCATCACTGGGTTTACCATTGACGCCAAAAATCCGTTTCCTGAATCAGAAAAATGTAGGGAAAACTCTATCAAAACCAGGTTCAACTGTGGCTTTAGACAAGTCTGCTACAGAAAATTTGCTGGAACCCCTGGACATAAGACATAGCGAAGCTGATGAAGAAGAATCTGATGAAGATGAGTCGGATAACGATCTTTTAAAGGAAGAGAGTTTGTCTAAATTGAAGCCAGCAATAACTGAAATTGAATCTGTTGTGTATGTTGAATTATCTTTTTGCCCTTTTCGAAGTAGTTCTATCCTAAGATGTACCTTTATACATGGATTTTTAAAATCGTTTTTTGGGTACTATCAGTTAGCTTTCCTGGTCCTTTGTTGATGCAGGCCGGCTACCAGAGTTTTAAAGAAAAAGAAGCTGAAAATTAATATTCACAGACCAGTAGGCACAAGGGTTGTCTTTGACGAAGAGGGCAAAGCTCTTCCGCCTCTTGCCACTATAGCTGATACAAATGGAATAAATAACACATCTGCTGTTGACATAGATAAAGGTATGTGATATACTTTTGGTTGATCCGAATTCAATATGGATTTTTTTATATAGTAGTTTGATCCAATTTTGCTGTTACTAAAATCAACACTTTCTTTCTCATGATAAACTATCTTTTATACTTGTTTTCTTGTTCCCCGTTGATTTTTAATTGCTTATAGACCTCTTTTAGTTATCAACTCCTTGTCATTATGATAGATGATCAAAGTATTCTTTTGCCAAAGACTTCCCAGGTAAACCAATAACGAGTGAACATCTACTTTATTAAGGAGAGAAAAAGGTTGTTGGGGGACGGGGGCTTAACACAAAGGAACAAGTATTTTCATAATTTATTTGTTGTTCCATCTATCATGCTCTTTTATTCTTCTTTTTTCTATTTTTATCAATATTTTTCAAGACGTTGCTTCTGGATAAAACAAGTTGAATCCGCTTTTGCATGAAGATAGGACAGTGAAGAAGTTAAAGAGGAATAAATTGGTGTATAGTATTAGAGAAAGTGGTTGGGAACACCTCAAAAAAAGAGAATGCTAACTTCTTTGAGGTAGATGTTAAAAATAGCAGATCATAACTTGATTTATTTAAGGAAGGGGCCGCGCACTCCTCTACTGAGGCTTTTATACTAGTAGATGATTAAGTGAGATAAAAGCTTATTGTTGACAAGGCTAGAGTTGCGTGCTTTATTATTTGTTTGCAATGATAGCTTTGTTGACTTACGTTTCAGTGCAAGAACGATATCAGAAGGTGAGGGACTTATTGAAACAAGAGGATAAAGTGGACAAGATCCATGCACGTATGCTCCGCAAAGAGAAAAGATTGAAGCAAAAATTGAAGTGGAAGAGAGAGAGGTCGGAAGAAGACGATGAAGACGTCACTGAGTCAGATGAAGAGGCCACTGCAGACCGACCAAGCAAAAAATCAAAAATTTATTTTGATAATGACAGTGATGATGACGTGGAGACAAAAGACAAGAAAATAATGGATATCAACACTAGTAAGATCTCTTTGGCAGAACAAGAAGAACTGGCTCTCAAGTTGCTTGGCTCAATGCACTCCTAAGTTTCTACATGTTCGTTACACAATCATCAGTTGTTATGGAGGTCGTTTCGAGGATTTGTGCTGTGGTTTGATATCATTTCTTGTGCCTGGCAGTGGCACGCATCCACCATCTTGGATAAAATTTCGACAAAGAAATTTTTTTATGAAAAATGATAGAGTTTTCATTTAATTCTTATATGGATACAAGTAGATAGATGGGTTATATTGTTCTGTTTAGTGTTTCTACCCCATTTTTGGTAGATTATGCTGTAAATGCAATTTTGAGTTGCGACAAAGGATGTTTTGGAATTGTGTTTGCAGGATGTGTTCTCATTAGGCTTTCATGTAGTATTTTAGCACTTATTAATTAAGATTTGTTGGGGCTGTATTTTCTTCACTATATTTGAGATATTTCATTTTTGTAAAATGACCATATTTTATTATATCAATTGTTTCTCTAAATATATCCACATATTTTAATCTTTTGTCTTATTATTCCCTTCAAAACTAAAACTAAAACTTAACAACCAATGTTAATGCAAATCTTGTCAAAAATGAGAGAATTTGATTTAATTTGAAATCATCTATTTGAAGCCTAGTTTGAAACTCACGCTCCCTTCCCCAATGTTGTAGATTAATTGGAAGCATATGGTTTGCAACTACATATTACATAAGATAAATGATAATAATTTGTTTAAATCAGATAATAAATAAATATGAGTATTAGTCTAACTATAAAACATTTCATTTGACTTGTAGTTGAGCTTATTAATGAACTTATTTTTGGCCCATAACATGATCCCTTATTTTACGTGCTTGTGCTATTTCACGAGCTACTATTTAGTAAACTTCAGCACAAAATAACATGTCTCATTACTGTTAATACCTTAAGCGGTGTATCATGACGTGATGTCTCAATGATGTATCTAGTTAACAATATTTGTATTATGAATGTTAAACTAGATTTAGATAATTATTACTAAACTATAGATTTTAGTGTTAAAATAATCAATCTTATATTATTAAACTAAAAGAATTCATCTAAAATTCAAATCTAATTCTTGCCTTTTAATTAGTTGATTGGATTTAGTTAACATTCGATTATGGGTCTCTTTTAATGGGTGTGCTTCAATTGATTTGTTAAAGTCGAATTTGGTTATGAGTCCTATTCATTCAAAAACATTTTTAAGTAATGTTTAGTAACGTAAAATTTATATGAAAGTAGAGAATTTGATTTTGATATTCAAATTTAAGAATTGTAAATAACATCTATATAATTTTCGTACTAGCTATTTTACATTGACATTGAAATTCTTTGAAATTGACTTAATTTTATATTTTTTGAATTCTAAGTATGTCAAAAATTATATTTAAACCAATTCAATGTCCGGAAATGAATTGCAAGTTATCAACATACCATTAGTGCATTTCGAATTCAATTGATTTACAAATGGATTCAGGATTCAATTTTAATTGACTGTTGTTTAGTTGAACTATGAGTACTTCAAAAACACATCCAAATTCAAACCTGAATTGAAGGTAAGTCAACTCATGGGCTTATTTGGCTGACTTGTTCTGTTGTTCATATCATAACTCCTATTACAGCAAAAGAAGAATGACACAAAATGTGAAGAGTACAAAACCTATTAATGACGCAAAAACAATGATCCAAATTGGATGATGCGTGGGAGCTTAATTTCCAAGCTCAAATATTGCTCTTCATTAAAACACATACACCAACTCCATGGATTCCTTCTTTCTACTGGACTTTACGATGACAGCTTCCTCCTTTCCTCCTTCATCGAAGCCTGCTCAAGGTTCAATGTTTCCCATTATGGCTACTCTGTTTTCAAGCAAAAATTTCTGCCCACTATCTTTCTTTGCAATACCATGATCAAAGCTTTATCTTCAAACCATAGTTCTTCTCAAGAAGCAATCTTTCTCTTCAACAATATTCGGGTTGTTGGTCTTTTCCCAGATTCTTACTCCTTCCCATTTGTTCTCAAAGCTGTGGGCCGAGTTTCGGATTTTAATGCAGGGAAAAAGATTCATGGGCAGATTATTAAATGTGGGTTTGAATGGAATATTCATGTTACAATTGCCATTGTTCAGATGTATTCATCTTGTGTTGGCGTGGAAGATGCACGCAAGGTGTTCGATAAAATGTCTACCTCAAATGATGTTGCATTGTGGAATGCGATGATTTCTGGGTATGCAGGTGCTGGTGATATGGATAATGCGCAGAAATTGTTTGATAGTATGACAGATAGAAATGTTATCTCGTGGACTACTATGATTACTGCTTATGTTCATGTGAATCAACCTAAGGAAGCAATTAAGATTTTTCAAGGAATACGAGGAATTGAGGTTGATGAGGTTGCTGTATTGGCTGCTCTGTCAGCTTGTGCTGATTTAGGGGCACTTGAGTTAGGTGAGGGTATCCATGACTATATTAACAAGCGTGGGCTGCGTATAACCATACCCCTTAATAACGCTCTTGTTGATATGTATGTGAAATCGGGAGATGTAGAGAAGGCTTTGCAAGTTTTCGAGAGTATGCAGTGCAAGAACGTGGTATCTTGGACAACAATAATAGTGGGGTTGGCCTATCATGGTCTCGGAAAAGAAGCATTAGAGATGTTTTGTCGTATGGAAAGTGCAGGAAGTAGGCCAAATGACGTAACTTTTATCGGAATTTTGTCTGCTTGTAGCCATGTTGGGTTTGTTGAATTAGGGAGCTTCTATTTCAATTTCATGTTCTCTAAGTATGGGATCTTACCAAAGATACAACACTATGGATGTATGGTAGATTTGCTAGGTCGCACTGGCCATGTCAAAGAAGCAGTGGATCTAGTTAAGAGGATGCCCTTTAATACTAATGCAGCTATATGGGGATCGATTCTAGCAGCTGCTAGGATGCATCAAGATCCTTCAATTGCTGCAGACGCTTTGGTGCATCTTTCAATATTGGAACCTGATAATAGTGGGAATTATGCTCTTGTTTCGAACACGTACGCTGCAGCTGGATGTTGGAGTGAAGCTAGGTTGGTGAGAAAGACAATGAGAAGCTCAGGTTTGAACAAGTTTACTGGTGAAAGCTCGATTGAGTTGAACGATTGCATTCGTAGCTTTGCTGCTGGTGCAGTATCGTATCCTGAGGCGAAGGAGATTCTTGATATCCTCTGGGAGATTAATCAGCAATGCTTACTTGACGTTTGTAATCAAAATATAGAGGAACAATTGTTGATGGAGGAATGTATGTGAACTGTAAATTTAATTCGTTGGAGATGGATAATTAATTAGTCCCACCCTATGTGAAATGTTTTTTGTGCATCAATTTTGATGGCCTTTGTTAGATAGCCATGTCTAAATGTTTACAATATTTAATTTTTTTATTGCTTGTAAGTTGTATAATCTTTTGCCCCTCTTAATGTTTGTTACAATAATATTCTACAAAACAAAAAAGCTATAAGAACAACAACTCTAGTATAAGATTGTCTCACTATGAAACAAGCTAATATAATTAGCCCATTTATCTAATTGATCACTTTTAGATTGTAAGTAATCTCTTTAAAGTTATAAGTGATCACTCTAAGACTATGAAAAGTGACCACTTTAAAACAATAAATAATTATTTTAAAGTTATAAGTGATCACTTTAAGATAATAATTATATATTAAGTCAATCCCATAAAAATAATCTCAGCTTTGAGACATTAACTATTTATTTTCTAGTTTTCATAACCCAATCTTTGATAGGACTTGAGCTTCAGATGTGTCATTCAAGACATCACCTCAAGTAGGTTTATGTGTGTTGCATGTCGGTAAGCATAACTCAGACTTAGTTCAACTCACTCAAATTTTCTATAAGTCGCATACAGGGTTGGTTCTGGACATGTGTAAGGTGCCAAAATGTATAACACTTCTTAAATTAAGTAGCCTTAAATATTTATCGATGTTATTTTGCCCTACCTTTAACCAAAAACGTTGTCTGAAATAACGATTTCCTATACTCTAATTTTATTCAATTCTTGACTTTATCTTTGACCATAAAAACGTTGTTTAAGGCAGCATTTTTATTAGTTCTTTTTTTTTCTCTATCTTAACTTATAAATACATACTTTTGCAATAAAATAAATTCACATATTAATTTTCATCAAATTTCTCATTCAAGCACCAACAATATAACAATGTAAATAATTATACAAATATATAGAATTGTCCATGACCTATAAAGTTATATACATAGTCTAAGAATCAGCAGTAGATGTATCGTCCTCATAATCGTTGCCCTTTTCTACTAGATATGTATCCCATATCATCTATGAAATAAAACAATGATTAGTTGCAAGTAAGAAGCGAAATAAAGAATTGTGAATTGAAAAGCAATTAATGTAACTACTCACTGGTCATCGCGTAAGAAATGTACAACTCGTGCGGTGTGAGAAAATGCCAATTGCGGCACGAGCCATCTCAATCAATATGGCTTGTCCTCTAGAGGATCCACCAACTCAACACGGAGAAGAATAGGTTACCCGTTATCTCCCCAAAAGTAATATATTTTTATATCCACAACTGTATAATACAAGTAAGCGTGAGAGCTTCATAATAATGTAAATATAAATATGGTTTTTTACTACCGGTAAAATGACCAGTTGACCCTAAATGTTAGTAGTTGATTTCCCTCTATTGATCGAATGTAGAGCAAAGCAAGTGCGGCCTTGGCCCATCAATAGGATGTGATATCACGCCAGTCTCGGTCAAAGAACTCTAGAAAGATCCCTTGCATCTCGTTTTCTCAAGGTTTGATTCTCTTAAAAAAGAAACATTTGGAGCTCGATTGCTCTACAGCTATTTTTTTCATGTTGATTCTTTTTTCTAAATTGTAATGCTTTAAAACTATATTTCAATATTTTCAATTCAATGTGATTATAGTTTCGATCTACAAAGCAATATAAGCTTTAACAATGGGTATTTTTGAGATTAATAAAAATTTTACTGAAATTTTCAATTATTTCATTGTTCTGTTTTCTTATGTTTGATGATAATGGACGAAGCTTTTCAATAAATTTATGAATAAAAAATTCTAATGGCATTGCTTTTTGTATAAAGTGTTGGATATTCTAAGTTTTATGCTTTGGACATTTTGCTTGCATATAATATTTAATTGTTTGAACTTTAAAGAATATATGTATCTTGACAGGTTTATATATTTTCAAGCATAAAATAAATACTCATGATGTATTAGACTTATTTAAAAAATAATTTTAAACTCGTTAAGACTTTTGAAAATTTCTCTACAATCACAAACCTTCTACTAGTATGTGTGGCCATCCTTTTATACGTCGTTTGTCAAAAGAAGAGATTTTAGATGTTTAGATGTTAAAAAGATGAGTATGGTAGGAATTCAACCTCGCCAAATATTGTCGTCTCTTCGACAAAAAGGATATGAATCTTCAATCAATATAGAGGAACAATTATAACATAAAGGCAAAGATTTTTCAAGATAATTTAGATGGTCGGTCAATGTCAGAAGCTCTATTTGATGAACTTAGTCATAGGGGGTTTATTTATAACTACAAACATGATGATGGAAGACATTTAACACATGTTTTTTTCTCATCCAAAGTCCATTTTAACAAAATCATTTTCCAATGTTTATTTATGTTATGGATTGCACTTACAAGATTAATAAATACAAGCAATCTTTACTTGGTATAATTGGTGTATCATATTTTAACAAATCTTTTATTCATGCTGTACATTCCTAGAAAAAGAGACGGTTGAAATTTATATGGGCTTTACAAATGTTTACTAACATTAGGGTGACTCAACTGAACACTTGATTATTGTGACAAACAGAGAGTTAGCCTTGATGAATGCTATACAATTCGTTTTCCCAACTCTGTCCATATTTTTGTATGTGTGGAATGATTTTATGTCGACATGGAATACAATCATATATGCTCAAACAGAAGAAATATTTAATAAAGCTTATGCTTATTTTAGAGTCTTACACATGGAGAAGAAAACATTGGAATTCCTCACAAGTATCGTATCCCTTTCTTTGAGAATGTTGTTGATCACGTATCAACTTTTGCAATGAATAAGATTTTTGAGAAATTTGTAATGGTAAAATTTGACAAGGTTAAAGCCACACATTTGGGACACTTTCAATCTACAGTGAGACTACCTTGTGCTCATATGATGTATGACTGGAAAGAAAAATCTTTATATTCGGAATCCATACATCCACAATGGAGGATTGATGTAAGGTCATTTGATGCTTGTGTTGGACAAAAAAAATGGTGGTGATAATGCAATCACTGAATTAACAGAGATGTTGTGTAAAAGGTACCAAAAGATGCCTATTTATTAGGATGAAATAAAAGAAAAAAAAAAAAACTATTTCTTATGCTGAATGCAAAGGAACCTATGCTATCACAACCAATTATCAAACCTTATAATGGAACCTATGCTAGTTGGCTCTAGTTGCACTTCCTTGAAGGATGTGGAACAAATTAGAATTTGCAATTTTTTTGTACAGTTAACAGCTAGGTGGATGTACTATGCTCACATAATGCATTAGTTTTTCTTTTATTGCAAGAGAGTGATTAATAAATTAGAACAATGGCTACAATTTGTTCGTTTCTTTAGTAAGTCCATGAATCACTATACATTCAATTGATTTTAATTTGATAGGAAAAAGCCAGGGTACTATTTCAGATGTACTAGCCTTGAAACTAGAGTATTTTGCCTAGAGGTATTCAAAACAGATCCGAAAATATAAAATTTACCCGATTTTGAAACCAAACCCAACTTGCAAAATAATTTATAATTATGTAAAAAACAATATCGACACAACACCTAATTTCAAACTAATCCGAAATTAACCCGATAATTCGAATGAACACCTCTAATTTTGCCTTGACAAAATCACCAACCTAGGGGACACATACAATAGGTGAGGTAATTTTAAAATTAAAATAGTGAGATTATTATCAACAGATTTACCACATATATTAATAATGTCTATTTATTCAAACTCACTTAATAAGTTTAAACATGATTAAGTTAATTTAATTTTTTAGAACTTCTAATAATCTACTCGATGGCAAGCATGCAATTTATGGAACATTTTAGCATGGATGGTAAAGTATATTTAGTATTGTGGAAATTAATACTCGGCACTTTTATGGCACGTGCACTGCGTTTTAAAAATGTTACCAACACACTTCAATATATATTCTAATAAAACCAAATTTTTACTATAGCTATTATGGACTATGGTCAATAGTCAATACACTCAAAACATACAAAAAAAAAATATATATAAAGGTTTTCAAAAAATGACAAAAACAAAAATAAACTAAACTAAAAGAATTAAATAACACATCACTTTCTCACAAATTCATAACTTATAGAAATAAATGTATTATTTGTAAAGCTAAAGACTACCTCCAATTTAATGAAACCAAATTGAAAAATAATTAAATCTTAAGCTAAATTAAATAGAAACATATAACTGAATACTACCATATATCGATTACTAAACGATCTACTATTTCATAAATGCAATTCAGAAACACAAAGTCACAAAATCAAAAGCTTGAAAGGTTTAGAGGACCGGAATAGAACGAATACCCTGCATAGATCAAGTAGAACATTTAAAAAAGGGACAAGAGAAGCTACAATATATGATCCCACCAAAATTCATCTACCAAATCTCTTGAAATTGTATTGTTAATCATCGACTTCCTTAACCGCACACCACATCAAGAAAAGAAATCACTGCAAACATAAGAACAAGTCTTAATTGATTGTGTTCAACCTTAGGCTATCAAGTATACAAGAAAAATTAGGGCACCTGCTGTGTTTGTTGGTAATTTCCATATCCAGCCGCATAATTTGCATAATACATGTTAGGATCCTGAGGAGCTGCTGCATATCCATAGGCATCGTATCCCTGAGGATATCCGTAATATGCTCCATTCCACTGAGCCTGACTAGGTTGTGCCTGAAATCATCAGCAAACATCACTTGCCATCTAGGGAAAAAATTCACATGGATGCATCAGGATAAAGAAAGTGGCATACCTGTTTACTTGACGGACTACGGCCCCAAGAAAGCCTTACATTTTGTGAACCTATTGTGGCTCCATTCAATGCTGCCAATGCTTGCTCAGCTGCAGCTCTAAAAATTTGAGAGTAACATACAATCAGACTGAGATTCAAAAGGCATGCATAAGATTACAATCAAAATGGGTTTAGGGCCCACATAACTAACCTGCTTGCAAACTGCACAAAACCACAACCCTTGCCTACTGGTATTTTCACATGAACCAATTCACCATATGAGCTGAACACTTGTCTTAACTGATCATCAGTAACATTGGGGTCCAAACCACCAACAAATATCTACAACCGTAGAAAGAATATTAGAATTGTAATGAGAGCAATTACATCAACATAAAAATGCAGACTACCCACAGTAGTGTTATTGGGATCATTTGCGCCTGGATTTCCCTGTGCATTCTGATAAGACTCTGCAAATGGAAACAGAAAAGAAGAAAATGTAACAAAACAGAAACAGCAAATTTCAGTCCATTGCCACTGGAGAAAAACAAGATAAATTCCTCAAACAAGACAATTGACATATACAACAAAGGGCAAAGAAGATGCACAAGCAAAGCAGTGTAGAATGTTTTCAGCATTACATAAGAATTTAGAACAGAGTTCAAAAGTTCAGACTTGTCAGAAAAAGTAGAAAGTATAGCACTTATAAATCAAGGAATGAAAAAACAGACCTTTAAATAAAATAATGAGGGCAACGTCGCAAACTTTTCACGCAAGGGTGAAAACAACAGAGAACAAGCAACCATATCATAATAGCAATCAGTTGAAAAGTACATGAAAAGTTATGCAGTTTACAAAGTATATGCATGGAAGCTGTTAGGTACCACAACACAAAACGTGCAGACAAATCATCCTAGGTCTAGCAAAGCCAGAAGATAACAAGTGAAACCATCAGCAATTACTAGCTCTATCAAAAACAAAAAGGCAACAAGTGATGCACTCGCAAACATATTATAATTTTCCACTGAAAATGAAGTAATATGACAAGTAAACAGCAGATTAGTGATACTGAAATTGACAGAATATCAACCAAATAATGCCAAAGAAAGTAAAGCTCATAGCAAGCCCAATTTTCATATTCATTTCAAGTACTCAATACAAGAAGCTCCAAAACAACTTCAAAAACTGTAATGATGATCACCAACTTCTAAGTTGAGCCACTACTGATTTAATCAAAGGTCACCAAGCCAAAAATAACCAATACAAAGAAACCAAGTATTCGAATTTTAGGAACCCTGGCCATTATCAGTACTAAATAAGGGACTCAAAAACATTAGAGTACAGACCAATAAGCACCCATTGTTCACAAAGCAATCATGAGAATAAAACCAAAGAGAAGATATGAAAAAAAATAATCATAAAAGAGTTGAAGTTCTCGGTCAATTATTAAGGCAGAAGTCCTGAAACTATAAACTAGCCTCGTGGAGACAGCAATGTGCAGCAGGATAAAATATGTAAAAGCAATAATGCAAACATACTCTGATATTAGCGAAAAGTTTATGCCTTTGCTGAAGCTGAATAAGATGACATTTCATCTCAATTATAAAAGGCGCAAGGAGCTTTAAGGCGCTTAATGTCCTTGTAGCCTAAGCTCTAGGTACCAGCGTTTGGGTATGAAGCCAAAAACAAGCTTCAAAATCCACTAAAAGTACCGAAAAGAAGAGGTGAAAAAAAGAAGGGAAGACATGACGGGTATTCGCATCTTATTTAGAAGCTAAGACCAAAAAGTTTTTTTAGGCACTCTAAGGTGCTTGCATTTAAGCGCTAAATGGTGCTCTGTAAGTTAGGAATTGCCTTGCAAAACCCTATTAAGGCGCTCATCCAGTCCCCAACCCAAGGCGCCAGCCTTTGGCTAACCTAGGCTAGATAATTAGACTAATCAATTCATACAGCACACCTTAAAAACTAGCCATTTAGTCTTTCCCTTATCTATAAGGTTATAAGCTACTTTTCTCAAGTATCAAAAAGGTATGTAAAAATCATCAATCGGGACAAGGAATCAATAGCACGATGTACAAAATTAATCAAGACAAAAATGCTTTCAAAATGAATAACTAACCTATTAGGTTATAAGCTACTTTGCTCAACTATCAAAAAAGTATGTAAACATCATCAATAGGGACAAGGACTCAATAGCACGTTATACAAAAATTAGTTAAATGCTTTCAAAGAAAAAACCCATAAATTTTCTAACACCTGTTTGAAGGTATATGAGCAACAAAACGTTAGAACATTGTCCACCAACATTTAAAACGGCTTAAAATGTAACTGCAACAAAGAGACCAGGTGGTCTAGGAAATTTAAAGGAACTGAATCAAACTGATAGTTAAAAAGGAGCACTTTTAAACCTCATTCAATGTGCTTTAAGAGTAATTGAATGAAAAAAATAAATTATGATGTAGCATAACAAATGCTTCGAGAATTGAATTAAAAAACATTGAACTTCTTGGCATTAAGAAAATGACTGACCTAAAATGAGGCCACGCAATAAAGTGGAATCATTTCAGCTGAAGTCAATTCCAGGCCCCCAATACGAGAGCCTCTTGGTGTCCTGCTTTGAGACAACATGAGATTTATAAGCGCTTTCCGCAAGTTTTTTATTAGAATTATCTTGCCGAAGATATAAAGGTAAAATGGAAGGAAAGGACTAATATTGAAAGGGTTCATAAATAGGATCTCGCTAGCTTAAGTGAACAAAATTGCATTCTAAAGAGTATTCACATATCAGAGAAGCATCAACAAATGGCACTCAAACAATAATAACATCAAAACAAGGCAAGGAAAGACCAAATAAAGACCAAATGTATACCATTCTGCTGAACATTGGCAGATTTTTTATTGGCAGCTGCGCCAATCCTCATTGGCCTGGTTGACAAGACAACTCCATTCATTTCAGTCATCGCACGTTGTTGGTCACTCTCGTCGGCAAACATCACAAATCCATACCCTTTAGAACGCCCTGTAATATGATCAGTAATAACCTTTGCACCCTTAACAGACGAATAATGAGTATGGAATGCATCTTGAAGCATAACATCAGTAACATCTGCTGCTAGATCTCCAACAAAAACTGTGTAATCGGAAGCATCATCTTGGCGCCTCTGACCAGCACCAAGTGTTGCCCAATTCAGTCTGAAGGCCTGTTCAGTTTGTGGCATCAATGTACCATTGTACGTAGTTAGAACCCTTTCAGCTGCAGCTCGGTTAACAAATTCTATAAAACCATAACCTTCTGAAAGACTGGTTTGCTTATTTCGGATAACCTTCACATTTACAACCTGTATAACACAAATTTAACAAAAAAGAGTGAGTTTAGTCGAGAAAATAAAATGAACAAGGACTTTGCAAGAGGAAAATAAGAATAGTAAATTACAGTCATCAACCCTTCAAAAATAAATAGTATCAGGGGGTACATTCATACACGTAGACGCTAACTTGGCTACATCAAGGAACTAAAAGGCGCACTCCCAAAGTACTCAGCGTAGGACAAGTTTAATTTTCCAAGTATAAGAAATCCAATTAACTCATATCAACGGAAACCAATATGCGTTGATTTTTATGTTTCACTTCAACATCTCCATTGCATACATTGCCATCAATTACAGAACCACCTATGAAATCCCAACCCATCATTTCTACTCCATTAAAAAGGTTCGGCCACAGAAGATCTTTGTGTCATTACATAAAACCATAATATTGTCTAACATTCACAGCAAAAAGATGTGGGCATGTGGCTTCGTGGTTACAAGTTAATTTTCAGACTAGGTGTTGGAGTTCAGATCTCTACCTCAAGAATCAAGATCCGCCATTGGAACCAAACATTCTTCAATTCAATCGTACAAACAGTTTAAACAAAAATTTGAATACTTGAAGTTTTTCAGATTATTCGCCAAGATTTTTAAACAAATAAATCATTTCAAGAACACCCAAAAAGATTGGAAGAAAAAACAAGTACAAATTATACCTCTCCTGAAGCAGCAAAACAACTATGAATATAAGTTTCATCCATCCAATACTGTAAATCACCGATCCAAAGCGAACGAATCTCATCAGGATTGGCAGCAGAAGACATGGAATACTGCTGAGGCGGAGCCTGTGGAAGCTGAGGAGGAGGCATACCCGACTGTTGTTGAGGAGGCCACATCTGAGGCGGATAAGATGGTTGTTGAGGCTGTTGAGGAGGTGGAGCCATCATCATCCATGGCTGCTGCTGCGGTGGCTGGCCGTATTGAGACAGTGGTTGTTGCTGAGTTGGATCGAGTTGGGGGGGCATGGGAGGCGGAACAACGCCGGCGGATGGTTGATGCATATTGTTTGATTTAGGGAAAGGAAACCCTAGATGGAGAGTTGTGGAGAGCGCGAATAGGAGGAGAAAAGAAAATAGATGTTGGGAGTTTCCTTTTCCTAACCCTCGGATACACAATTGTGTGAGAGGAGATATTTCGTATGTCAGTGAGGCGGTCTATTTATTCTCGACAATGATTTTGCCCTTCATTCATATTTTTATCGTATTGAGTTGAAAAGTTGTAAGCGTGTTCGGCGTATTTGACTGTATAGAGTCTTAAAAATTAAGGAATTTAATATTAAATTAGTTAATATATATGTTATATGTTTAAAGATATGAAATTATTAGAAAATTATTATTATTTTTAAATTGTACAAGGCCTTTATAGAATTTGTCAAGTTTTACTCCGCCTTTAAAATCTGATGTTAGGATTGTTAGGCAACTTAATTTAATATTTTTAACCGTTAATATCTTTGATTAATATATTTTAAATTATAAAATATAAAATATAGATTTTTGTTATTCAAAAATTACGTTTTAATACGAATCTAAAAATATATTCAAATATGAGCATGTTCGATATTTTATGATTTTTTTTTTTAAATTTTAAAGTCATATGGTACGTGTCATATGTTAAAAACTGAAAATCACTTTGTTTGGTGTCGTTTTGTATTGTTTTTTTTTTTTTTTTTTTTTTTTTTTGTTTTCAAGAACAAAAAACAAACCAAACATGATTTAGCAAAATTGTTTTTGAAAAATAACTTTTGGTCATTTTTTCCAAAATCACAACAAAAATATGAAAATCACATAATATTTAATAGGGGTGTCAAACAGGTCGGGTTGGGTCGTTTTCAGGTTCGGGTCATATATAAATGGGTCAATAGACCCTTGACCTGAACCTGACCCATTTAATTAAATGGGTCAAAAATTGAAACCCCGACCTGATCTGTTGCAGGTCGGGTCAACCTGAAAATGACCCATTTAACCTGCTTTTTTTTTCAGGTCATTCAACCCATATATTTGACCCATTTGACCCATTTGACCCATATATTATATTCACATTTCATAATAAAATTAAACATGCTTCAAAATTCTTAAAAGTCTTCAAAAGTTAACAAACATCAAACAAGCAAAATAGCACAACAAAGTATCATAATTAGTTTCTAGTTTCTACAAATCATTATAATCTAAAATATGGTGGCTGAGGAAGATACTTTTGAGCTGAATTCATGTTGATCGAAACTTTGACATGGACTTGGACTAGGGTAAGATATGTCTTCTTCTTCTTCAACTTTAATCTTCATTACCAACCCACAAAGCTCATCCAATTGTGATTCCATTTTTGCTTCATTAACAAACAAAAATATAAGTTATCAAACAAACCAAAACCAATATTAACTTAAGACATATTATGATATAGAAAATTACCTCCTTCAAATGTCCAATCCTTTAGACAAACAATAGCTTGGACAATATTTGGCTTCAAAGCACTTCGATAGCAATCAAGTACCCGACCACCAATGCTAAAGGCAGATTCGAAAGCCACGGTAGATATAGGAATGGCAAGAATATCTCTAGCCATTAAAGAAAGTACCGGATAACGAGATACATTTGCCTTCCAATGCGCAAGAATATCAAGATTAACTGAACGAGGCACTAGTTGCTCCTCAAAATACATCTCCAAATCAGATTTCATACTCACAGTACTATGCTCATTAGAGAAACTATCAAAGTCCTATAAAACAAGCATTTACATTAAAATCTCTAAAAGGTAAAGAAACAAACAAAAACTTATATAATTATGAAAAATAAAATCAGAAACTTACGGTCATAAACTCATCGGTAGCATCTTCAATTTTTACAACATGTAAACTTCCATATTTTTGTCTTGGAGAAGTTGCAGATAGTTTAAGAGCATATATGTTATAAATTTCTTGAGTTTTCTCCCTCACCTTAGCCAATTCTTCCTCATAATCAACACCATCTCCATAAACTTTTTTGAAGCTCCATTGAACAAATTGAAGCTTAAACCTAGGATCTAACACAATAGCGACTGCCATAATAATGCTAAAATCACTCCAATATTTTCCAAATTTTTCATACATCTTACAAGCCATTTTCTTCATAAAACCATCTGTACTCTCCATCTCACTTTTTAAAAGCAATCTTACCCTCAACACATTAGGAAAGTATAAGTTAGCAGTAGGATATTTAGTCCCAGAAAAAGCAAGAGTAGCTTCATAAAAAACTTTTAAAAACTTGAAAATTTTTTCAATTTTAGCCCATTCTTCCGCAGTAGGACAATGAATATAGTTTGCATCAACTTTCTGAAAATGAATTAAAGCTTTCTTGTAATACAATGCACTTTCAAGCATTAAATATGTGGAATTCCATCGTGTTATGACATCTTGTTTTAAACCCTTAGAGCTTTGAAGGCCTACATGCTCAATACAACTTAAGAAACGTTGTTTTCTAGCTTGTGATCCCTTACAATATTTCACACTTTCTCTCACCTTAATCACATCATCATCTATTTCTTTCAATCCATATTGAACTACTAAGTTCATGATATGTGCACAACACCTCACATGGAAAAATTCTCCTGCACATAACAATTCAAGCTCACCCTTAAGACAATCCGCAAACACATCATTTGAAGCCGCATTATCAAGAGTAATGCTAAAAATCTTTTGCAAAATACCCCAATCTTTCAACAAGGAACACACATGATCACTTAAATGAACTCCCGTATGAGGGGGAGGCATAAAACAAAAATTCAACAACTTCTTTTTCAAGACCCAATTATCATCAACATAATGTGCAGTTAAAGTGATATATCCATCTGAGGTTATTGAACCTAACAAAAACTTCAAATTCTCCTTCTCCCTTTCATACATCTTAACAACATCAGACTTAGATGTATTACGTGAAATTGTTTTAGTCGTAGGATTCAAATAACTAAATAATCTCCTAATCCCTTCATATTCAACAAATTGGAAAGGGAGATCATGTCTTACTATTGCAAGAGCTAATAGTTCACGAAAAATAGCAACATCAAATACAGGCAATTTATTTGCTAAACCAGCAGTGGAATTCTCCAATATAATTTGACCAACATCACGAAATGTCCTCATTTTACAATTTTTTACATGACGAATTAAATTTTCTGTCCCCATTTTACTATCTGCCCTAAACATTTTTTCACATTTTTTACATTTACAAAACAAATTTCCATCTTCATCAGTTTCATCCACAAATTCAAAGTTTACCCAAACACCAGATGTAAGTTTACGTTGTCGTTTAAAATTCTTGCCAGATATATGAATTGTTTTGTTACCTATGTTTTTAGGATCCTTCTTACTCATTGTGTCACTACTAGGGATGGCAATGGGTACTGGACCCGACCCGGATCCGTGGATCCGTATCCGTTTTCACGGATCTGGGTCCTAAAAATATAGACCCGTCGGATCCGGGTCGGATACGGGTCCTATTTAATTTCACGGGTCCGGGTCCGGGTCTGGGAAAAATACCCAGATCCGGACCCGCGGATCTAAAGGATCCGTTTTTTAAAAATTTTTTTTTTTTTATATCAATATCATTAATTCATTATTCAATACTCTTTTGAACCGCAGCACTGCAAGTCATCCTCTCCAGACTTCAAGTTAAGAACCCTACGTTCTCTAATCTCTTCTTCTCCAGTGCCGCACAGCCGCAGCAGGCCAGCAGCCATCCTCTCCAGACTTCAAGTCTCCCTCGCTCCCTCTGCTCTGCAATCTGCATCGACCCTCGAATCCAGACACTCAGCTCAGCCAGCGGCCATACAGACAGCGGCCCAGCAGCAGCAGGTTTCGATTTTCGAAATGCAAAACCTAGTTTTTTTTTTTTTTTTTTTTTTTTTTTTTTTTTCCTACATTACTTTTGATTTATGTTGAGTAGTAGATATATGTCTAATGTTGAGTTTAGTGGTTGATTTATTTAAGTTTGGTGCTTGATTTATGTTGATTTATGTGGAGTTCAATGGTAAATTTTGATTTATGTTGATGTATTTGAGTTTAGTTGTGTTTAGTGGTTGATTAATGTTGATGTATTTGAGTTTAATTGTGTTTAGTGGTTGATTAATGTTGATGTATTTGAGTTTAATTGTGTTTAGTGGTTGATTAATGTTGATGTATTTGAGTTTAATTGTGTTTAGTGGTTGATTAATGTTGATGTATTTGAGTTTGGTGCTTGATTTATGTTGATTTATGTTGAGTTCAATGGTAAATTTTGATTTTTGTTGATGTATTTGAGTTTAGTGATTGATGATGACTAGTAAATTTATCACAGTGTATTGTTGAGTTGAGCAAATGGATAATCAAAATGATGGAATTGATGGTGCTTCTAGTCAACCTATTGAGCATCATATTCATGAATCATATGGGGAATTTGAGGGTAATGTTGATGTTCAGAATGAATCTACTGAACAAAGTAGTGCTAAAAGTAAGAAATTAACTTCAGAAGCATGGACTTATTTTGATCTTGTACATGTAAATGGTGTACAATGGCAAAATGTAAGACTTGTAAGAAAATACTTTCCTACAAAGGAAGTAGTGGAACTTCACATCTTCTTAAACATGCTAAAAAAACATGTTCAAGTAGACATTTAAACCTTGCATCTAATCAATCACAATTAAAAGTGAAAAGAGAAATCGATGGATCTACTTACTTAGCAGTTAATGAAAAGCCAAAGAAAGTGGAGGCTTTGATGTGCTTGCAAAATTGGATGGTCGATGATGTCAAAGGTAATTTTATACTAATTTGCACATTTAGTCCATATTTTACTAACTAATGTAATTACATTTTTCGTTATTGAAGTTAATTTTGAAGGAACTTATGCTTGTTCAACTATCAACGAAGATGGTGAGGATGTGGAAATATTGGACAATCTTGATATGGTATTTATTTTGCGTTATAAATTTATAATCTTATATTGTAATTTTTAAATTTTTATAAATTGCATCTATTAATTAATTTTTTTTGGTTTGTAGGATATTGACGATGTTAGTGTTGAAGAATTTTGACAAATTGGGAACATTGGATGATTAAGATTTAAGAACATGAATGATTGACGAAGTTATTTTGAATGTGTTTGTTGGATATTTTGAAGACAATTTTAAGTTGTATAATGTTTTTTATGGTGATTCATTGTGAAATTATATATATTATTAACATTAGTCTATTAAATATCGCTTTAATTGCAATCTAAACATATTAAAAAAAAAAATTAAAACTGGACCCGTTTTTGGACCCGGATCCGGTACTGGATCCGTAGTACCCACGGATCCGGATCTGGGTCTTGTGAAATTGGACCCGCGGATCCGGGTCCGGATCTGGATCCTGCTCTTGAAAACGGATCCGGATCCGGGTCCACCTGGACCCGACCCGGATCCGACCCGTTGCCATCCCTAGTCACTACTCTTAACCTCCACCAGATCTTCTTCTGAGTCAACATGAACACGTTCAGATTCAATGGTATTGGTATCCATTACCTAAGAAGAAATACACAAAATAGTTTAAACTAATTTATAAAAACTAATTGAAGAAATAGACAAAATCAAGGGAGAAGCAAAGCAACAAGAAATGTGCTTATCAATATCAGTAAATTCACAGAAATTCAACCGTATAACTTATCAATAATCGAACCGTTTGTTTTGAGTAAATTCACAGAAATTCTGAAATTCAACCATTAATAATCGAACCCAGAAATACACAAAATTAAAATTATCAATATCAGTATCAGTATAACTTATCAATATCATTCTGTATAACTTATCAATATCAGTATAAAACCAAAATGAATGAAATAACTGAAAATCAAACAAAAAAATTATCAAAATTCACCATATGAATTCATTCTGTATAACTTATCAATGAACTAAAACTTTACTATAACTTGCTCATGAACACTACTGTAAAACGACACTAATCATATTAAAAAACTAAAACTTGCTCATGAACACAGCTTTCACCAAAACAAAACAACCCACAAACCCAAATCAAGAAATGAACGAATTTCACATTTCAAAACAAAACCATGACAAAAATAGAAGAATATTGTAACCTTTACAAGAAGATGATGATTAAAATAAACTTAAAAAAAAAAGTAAAGACCAAAATGAATGAACTAACCCAGTTCGGGAGATATTTCGGCAGAGACGGAAGAAGAAGAAAGAGGAAGAAGAAGGCGCGGCGCAGTTCGGGAGAGAAGGAGGAATTTTTAGGTTTTTAGGGAGAGAATCAGAGAAGAGAAGGCGCAGTTAAGGAGGAAGCTGCTGGAAGACCGAAGAATGGAAGAAGAACAGGAATTTTTAGGGTTTTTACTTTTTAGGAAGCTGGAAGGCGCACGCAATGGGAAGAAGAACAGGAATTTTTAGGGTTTTTACTTTTTAGGATTTCGGAAGGCGCAATGGGCTTGGGCCGCTTAGGGGCTTATAAATTATAATATTCCAGTTTAAATGGGTTATTAAATGGGTTAATATGGGTCGACCTGACCTGATTGACCCATTTAATAAATGGGTTAAACAGGTTTTTTTCGGGTTTAAATATTCAACCTGAACCTAACCCATTTAATAAACAGATCAGATCAGGTTGACCCATGTAATTAATTGGGTCAAAAATCTAAACCCAAACCCGCTAATTTCGGGTCGGTTTCAAATCAGGTTAGCAGGTCGGGTCAGCTTTTGCCAGCCCTACATAATAACAAACTTTAAACGAAAACTAAGCAAGACTAAAAGCAATTAAACGAAATTCAGATAAAGAAAATATAAATGCAAAAAAAAAAAAAAGAAACAAACTATTGAAAAACAAGAAATAGAATACAGATCTATGATACCAAAAATAAGTAAATCATTTGTTTATGAGATGACGAAAATTA
>NC_080058.1:16423179-16458179 GCF_026212465.1 Amaranthus tricolor
CATACAGCCTGTTTGACTTCCTCAATCGATGGGATTCTTTCCAGGAATTCTGCTTGTGCTGCTGAGATTTTCGGATGGTTATCCAACCAGAAGTCAAAATTCGGAATAGGTTCTTGTTTAAATCTCTGTGCAAAGTAATTCCTGACTTCATCTTTGAGATTTGAGATCCCTAGGACAGCCCTGCCATTGATGTTTGTTTGGATTATTTCCTTTTTCTTTTTTTTAAAAGTAGCCGCGGCATGGAATAATTTTGTGTTGTAATCCTTCATTTTGAAACCGTAAAATCTGGCTCTTTGCCTCCACACTCTTTCTCTTCTTATAAGCCATTGGTGTAGAAGGCTAGATGCTGCATTCAACCTTGCTAGCTCCATGTCATTAAGGTCCCTGACAACGCTTGCTCTTTCCAGGTCGTGTATGACAGATTCAAGGTCGGAGATTTTGTTATCCATGGAGTCAAAATTTTCTCTTCGCCATGTTTTCAGGGGAGCCTTAAGGAACTTCAACTTGTGCTGTAGGGATTCATTCAGGATGTTTTTGCCATTCATTGCTGAGGAAGTCTTTAAACTTCAGATTCAAAAACCAAGCATCATAGCATCTGAAAGGTTTTGGGCCCCAGATGTTTTCCGTTTCTAGTGATACAAGGAGAGGGTTATGGTCAGAGAAGCTTCTTTCTAGACCCAACATACTCAAGTTCGGAAACATTCTAAGCCACGACTGGCAGCACAGGCCTCTATCTAATCTGCTTATTGATTCATTAAGTCTCCACGTGAACTTAACACCCTGTAATGGAATATCAATCAAACCCAAAGCTTCTATCCAATCCGAGAATTCTCTCCTACTCAGGTCGCATATGAAGGATCCGATTCTTTCCCCAGCGTTTAACACAACATTAAAATCTTCCATCAAGAGGATAGGTTTATTGATAGCGACCACTTTATGCTTGATTTCCTCAAAAAGAGAATGTCTTCCTACTCTATCATTTTTTCCATAGATCACTCCCACACAGCACTCAAAGTTTTGCCTATTAATAAGACCTTCCAACAGGATCCATCTGTTCCCCGAATGTTTATTTGAGACACTAAATGTTTTTGTGACCCAAGAAGCGATCACTCTCCCGGATTGTCTCACTCGCATACACTTCGCAGATATCAAATTCGTCATTTCCCCACATTCTTTTCATTCTATTTCTAATCGATCTTCAATGCTTTGTTTCCACTAGTCCCAAGAATGATACTTTTCTTTTTTCCACTATCTTCATAATAGACACACTTTTCTCACCTTTCCCAATTCCACGAATATTCCAAATCAAACAATTCATCTAAAGTCAAAATAATAGGTATACTCCATAGGAACATCCTGCTCCATCATTTCACCTGGATTTACCTTCCATGGTTAGTAGCCTTTTCGACTTCATGAGACCAGAAACAACTGCCCCTTCATCGGAGGATGAGATACCCAAGAGCTTTGCTGTATACCAAGTATTTAAGGCTTCCAGTCTGCTGTTTGATAGGGAGGGCAAAGGAGAATCATATTGTTGGTTTCTTTTCTTTCTTGGTCTACCTCGGGGGGTTTTGGGTTGACTACGCACAAAGGTGGTAACATCAATGTCAGCCAGTACCACATCAGGTTGACTACAGGGTCGAGGCTCAGCTTCTTCATGTACCGTTAGCCAACCCGCCGTCTCATCCCCCACAATGGGGTCAACCCACTTATATACGTTAGTCCATACGGGTCTATTCATCAATGTAAACAGAATAGGGTCAGTAAAGGAGGCGCAAACTGGTTCGTTCTAAGTTGTTTCTCCATTCTTATGCCCAGAATTACAAGGGTCTTTACTGTCAACATATGCACCATCAGAGGCTACAGTACAGTCCAGTTCAGTTCTGTTTTGTTTCTCCTTATACCACGCGCATTCCTTTATCCACACATCGCAGCTGCCATGTTCATATTGGAGCCTAATCCTAACATCAATCTTATTCTGTGCTTTAGTTCTCACAAGCATCCTAGCATAGGTAAGTCTACACACATCATCTACTCTGTTATCAATGGACAAAACAGGGCCCCATTTCTCACCAATCTTCCTCACATTGTCCATTGTCCAGTATCTAGGGTGAATACCAAAGCATTCTAACCAAACAAGCCTATCATCAAAACACTCACCCTCCGACCATAGTCTAACATCATCAAAAACAGACCAAAGGACACTATTTTCAAAACCAGCATTCATAGCATCATCCACAGAATCAAAGACAATCAGAATTTTAGTGGGGGAGAGGGAAAAAATACCCTTTACAGAGTTGAGTAAGCCAGAGACTACAGCTTCTGCCTGCTTGAGATGTATAACCTCCGAATTTTCTGCAATTACAGCTCTATCTAACATCCTCACATTGTCTTCATTCTCAATTGCATTTAATGTGAAGCAGATAGGGATGATTTTGGGGTCCCTGTCTTCATCCGAAATCGTCTTCTGTTTCCCAATGAGAACATCAGAGTATTTTCTGTGATCTCTGAAAGACGGTGTTCTGATTAATTTGAATTGAGCAGACATTCCATCGAAACTGTTTTTATGATTCCTAAATTCAGACCCATACTTGTTATACTTGGCCATAGAGACACTAAATTTCGAACCAGTCACAATAAATCCATTCAGGCACTTTTTAGCATTCATCGCATTCTGAAAATTGTTGAACCTGACGCATCCAAAGGCACTTTTCTTGTGTTTTCTGGGCTTCATTGAAATGAAGACATCCTCCACATACCCGTGTTTACCAAAGAGACATCTGAGCAAGTTCAAGGACATACCTTCCGGGATGTTATCCACGAACAGAATAAAAGGAGGGCTATGAAGTGCATCATAACATAGTCGGTGGGGCTCTCGGGGTCCAAACCTCCACAAGGGACTGGATGATCCTCGATTACCACCAACACAACCACTTGATTGCTGGGAAGATCTTCGAAGATGCAAGGAAGAAAGGTTGTCGGTTCGCCTTCTAAGCCTAGATTCTGGGCAGCTTTTTTCAAATTTTCTAAAACAAACACAGAGGGGTTTGGGTGCATCCTGAACGGCTCTCTGTACGGTGGAATAAGGTCGGAAAAAAGGTCGAAAAGAAGGATGAGGAGGCCGGCGAGGAGCACGGTGTTGCCTGGTCTTTTTACTGTTTGAGGACAGGTGATGGGATGGGTTGACAGCTCTTCTCACTAGCTTTCTCTCACTAACCATATTGAATATTATAGTGCGTGTATATATATATATATATATATATATATATATATATATATATATATATATATATATATATATATATATATATATATATATATATATATATATATATATATATATATATATATATATATATATATATATATATATATATATATATGTATATGTATAGATATAGATATATATGTATATGTATATATATAGATATATATATATATATATGTATATATATATATATATATATATATATATATATATATATATATATATATATATATATATATATATATATATATATATATATATATATATATATATATATATATATATATATATATATATATATATATATATATATATATATATATATATATATGTATGTATATATGTATATATGTATATATGTATATATATGTATATATATATATATATATATATATATATATATATATATATATATATATATATATATATATATATATATATATATATGTATATATATATATATATATATGTATATATATATATATATATATATGTATATATATATATATATATATATGTATATATATATATATATGTATATATATATATATATGTATATATATATATATATATATGTATGTATATATATATATATATATATATATATGTATATATATATATATGTATATATATATATATATGTATATATATATATATATATGTATATATATATATATATATATATATATATATATATATATATATATATATATATATATATGTATATATATATATATATATGTATATATATATATATGTATATATATATATATGTATATATATATATATATATATATATATATATATATATATATGTATATATATATATATATATATATATATATATATATATATATATATATATATATATATATATATATATATATATATATATATATATATATATATATATATATATATTATATATATATATATATATATATATATATATATATATATATATATATATATATATATATATATATGTATATATATATATATATATATATATATATATATATATATATATATGAGATATAAATTGTTCGTGAATTATACTTGAGTATAAGTATTATTATTAATTTTTGCTAAAAAAAACGCATAAAGTAAGGAAATTCATAAATTGGGTTAAAAATAATTAATTCTGGAAAATAATAATTTATTTTAGTGTTACTGTATTTTCTTTTCATTTAATTTATTTTTGTGAAATTTTGTGATATTTAAATTTTAAAGAAATAAATGAATAATCTAAATTGTTATAATGGGCGTAAAGAAAGAAAAGTGAAAAGTTGAGTATGGTTCGCTCGAATAGAAGCACATTCGCCCGAATGGAGCATCAATTCGGCCGAATGCTTTCCTACTTTGCCTATTTTCGTCTTTTGAAGCTTTGGATGCCTTTCGGACTTTGCGGGGACTTTGAGGAAGACTTGGAATGCTTGGGAAAGCTTTGGTACGCGTGTCTAATCTTCGACTAAAGCATCTAAGTCTCGTACGCAACGTAAAATACCTTGAAATCTCCGAAAATACCTGAAATTACTTCAAAACACCATGGAGACAAGAACGAGGTAAAATCATGCGTAAAGTGTGTAAAAAGTATTCTAAAACGCGAGACGTGACACTACAATGAGGAGATAAATATGCTCTAAAAACGAGCACATCAGTTGTGTTGTTTAAGGTTTGAGATGGATTTTACTATTATTGTAGTGTTATTGGATTGAGGGTGAAAGTCGATTTCTAATAATAGTCTATGCTTGAAAATTGAATCATCTCCATGAGAATAGGTAGATGTTTTGATTCGAAATAATGAATGTGTGCTCCATGTCTTAAAATATGCTTAGCTCAATGAGAATAGGAGTTGAGTATGTTTTAGGAAGCTTTTGTTGCTCGAGAAAGAACATTAGTATCCAAGATGTGTTCTTCCCCATAACCCATATCTATGACCTTGGGTTGAAGATTAGTAAACACTACTTTGGTGAGAAAGCCTAGCCTTTGCCTCTTCATCACATATTACCTTTTGATGTGTTTGTATTGCCTTTGATCTTATATTCTTGGTTAATTAGCATCTTTACTTGTTTTATACTTAATTTTAGCTTTAGTCTTTATTCGCTTGTTTTAGTTAATTACACCAACAAACATCTATATATACGTTGTTGAACCAACTAGTTGATTAAGAATCCTTTGATATACATCCCGCTCCCTGTGGATATTCTATCCGTACTTGATGACGTACTACGCTACGTCGTGCACTTGCGGTATTAGTATTGAAGGACGTAAAGTCCCGATCAAAAGTGATTAAATTGTGATGATAACCCCAAATTAAATATACTTTGTTGAACTAATCAATAGAACTAGCGTGTGAGATTAGGATCGATTTTTCTTTAAGGTAAATTTCGGTTAAATTCTATTAATTCGTTCAATAAAACTAGCGTGTGAGAATTGAATTAATAGGGTCTAAATTGAATACTTAATCATCAGAGCGAGACTTTGAGATTAACAAGATCTTATTTAATCACGTAATTAATTTGACATTAATAAATACTGATTTAAATTTGATCATACAAAAATTTAGGGGATTTCCGACACCCTAGATTTCTTCATTATATAGTTTTAAAACTAATTTTCATTGCATTCTTATTTTATTAGTTAACAACCAATCAAATTATCTTTTTTCATCAAGCAATATAATTAGTACTCCCATTCGTTTTTTTTTTCCAACGTCCAATTAGAATTTTGGATACTATTCATTGTTGACTCTTAATTTATATTTTAGTCTTAATCTATAAGTTAAAACTTAATCAAATGAAATCTTGTTTGATTCGTCCCAACATAAGATTTATTAATATCTAGTTTTTATATTTTTTAATTATGTACAACTAGAGATATTAAGGGCAGTATTAGTGCGTTGGCGACGTGTCCGAATGAAATGGGACAATTAAAAAGAAATGGAGGGAGTAGAAATTAGCAACTTATTTTTCCTAACTTTCTTGTGTTGAACCCGCATCTATACGTACACCGTGCACTTGCGGTTTTCACATTAAATATTTTTCCCACGAAAGTACTTGAGTTTGAAAATGGATATTCACAATGAGATACAATCAATCTATCCAAGCAATTAGTACAAATTGATTGAACTAAATGATTATGTATTTAAGGAGAATGCTAACTTTCTTTTATGTTTCAAGTGAATGAGAGAAAGGAAGAGAAAAAATCAGAAAATCAAATGTTGATGAACAAGTGAGTTTAATCTCCATGCACCCGTTCTTATTTATAGAATAATGTGCATGGCTTCATCCAAATCCTTTCATCAATATAACATATATATTCTTATTTATAGAATAATGTGCATGGCTTCATCCAAATCCTTTCATCAATATAACTTATATATATCAGTTAATAATGACGTAAAATGTTTATGTATAACAACACAATACTCAATGAAACAAAATTTCAGTTTATGAACAATCACTCTGTTCTAGGTTGCTCGAACGAGCGTTTGAGTACTATTGGTGTTCGAACGAGCACATGCCAACATTTTTGTAACTTTTCATTAATATAAGAATAACAATGCAGTAGTAATTTTACGTAACTATTTCATATTTACTTTCTTTAATTTTTTCATTCTTATTTGTATAAATGGTACTTCGAACTTGAAATGAGCATAAAGAAATTAACAATAGTTTTTTATCTTTTGAGTTGTTCTGCCGGATCGGTCACTCAAGATCGTTGGTCTCTACCTAGATCCGATGAAAAAAATGGGATCACTTCTTATAGACTCGTTGAGAATGATTCTTATTTAGTTAACGGACAATTAAAAATAGAAGACGCTCTGGCGGGATCCTCACAGACAGAAAAAGATTGCAGTCAGAATGATCAAGTGAATATATCACCGTTTAATGTCTACAACAGGCGTTGAATACTAATAAAGAAAATACAAAAACGATAAGGCTAACGTAATATGTCTGATAGAATTCTTTGTTGTACTTGTTTAGTTTTCAGTTTCCACATTTTGTATTGTGTCAAATCAAAAAAAATCTTTGGAAATGCAGAATCAATACCCAGATGTACATATGAAAGGTACACAAAGTAACCATATATTCTGTTCTCTGTATCTTGTTAGGAATGACGATTGCTGCCGGACACCGCAGTAATACGTTGGAGAGCAGCTTCTCATAATCCCATATTTTCTGCATTTCTATTTGTCTTTTGGCTCTTCGAGTTCAGTTGAGCTAAAGTTCTTATTTAACTGCACACGTGGCATTTACGTACGTAGAATTTGATCAATTTGCTTCTTTGGATGATCTACTAGATCATGTAAGTAGAAGAAGGACAAGTACAACAGTTTTCTTCTAGATTTCTATGTGTGGATAACATGGTATACTAGAGAGTTCTTATCTCACCCATTCAACTTTTCAAGTAAAATATTATGCATCATGTAAGAGTGAGCCCTATATTGCATCTACTTTTCTAGTCTAATGGGGCTCTCTATTAGACCGTGACAATTCATTACATAATCTCAACGTGGCATGGAACACCCGTGGGCTTGAGCCCACAAGAGTTAATCCACCTACTACCATATGATTTTGGGAAACAATAAATCTCATTATGTGCAAGTATTTCCAACACTCTCATGCAAGATAGATATCTCGATAGTGTTAAAGTATATAAATCATATCATGAGGCCTCAACGATAAGCTCAACCTTTTGGTTGAGTTGGTTTCTTGACATGATATCAGAAACCAGCGTAATAAGAGGTAGTGGGCTCGAATCTCCACCACCCCAAAGTGGAATATTAAACCCCAGGTTTGATAAGGGCATGTGTTGCATCTATATTTTTAGCATAAAGGCTCTAATGTGAGGGGGCGTGTTAGAGTTTATAACATATTCATATAAGTTTAAACTTTTAATTAAATTGGTTCCGTCATAGATAGAATATAAAATCAATTTTGCGACTTCAATCATCAGTTGTTGACGCATGCTGCAAAGTCAATGTTGTTAGATTCTTTTATGTTTGGTTTTCTTTTCTTGTGTCAGAGTAAAACATACAATGTGCCAGGATAGGACTAATGTCCTTGATTCCTTACGGAAGGTGAATAACCTGCACGATGTAAGAAGTCATTTTCATGTACAGATTGCAAATCGAAAAGAGAAATTTGAAAGCTGATTCACTTTTTGGGTTATAACTTCTGGAACTTATCCGCTTAATAGTATCAGTTCCTGTATACAAACAAGAGTTATCAGTCTGAAAACGCGGTTATAAATAGACCTGTCTGTTGAAGCGTTTTACTCAATCTAACAATAAAATTCCTTCAGATTAATAATAAGAATGGATGTTTTGAAGAGTTTGGTGCAACAAAGAGCTGTGGTGATCTTCAGCAAGATGAACTGTCCTGTAAGCCACTCAATGAGGCAGCTGATTAGCGGATTTGGTGCGAATCCTACTGTTTATGAACTCGATCAAATGCCTAACGGGCGTGACATTGAAAGAGTCCTGGAGATGATGGGCCGCAGTCCTAGCGTACCGTCCATCTTTATTGGGGGTAATTTTGTGGGTGGGCCTAATGATGTGATTAGTCTTCAGGTGCAAGGAAGACTTGTGAAGATGCTTATGGATGCAGGTGCTATTTGGCTCTGGAACAGGAATTAGCGATCTGCTAATTTTGTTTAAGTTGATGATGTGCAGTTAGAAGTAGAATAAGAGATGTTTAAGAACTTCAAATTTGTAGACAGCTAGCTACAACAGTTAAGGAGTTTAATAAAATGTCTTCTAGAGAGTGTTTTTCTTCGAAGCACTATCATATATCGTTGAAATTATAGTGTATTTCAGTGATGTATTAATATATGAGTATACCAATAATGTAATTATCTTTTGATGATTATGAAATTTGTATCTAATAATGATTTGAAGATGATTTTTATTAGTATAGGTTAATGGTTTGATGAACGTTTTTTTGAGGTTTAAGCGTTGAAATGGGCCAAGGATTATTTGAGGTACTAGTATATAAACTCATGCAATGCACGAAGTTTGTTAAAAAGATGCAATTGTATATTTGAGTGAACATGATTTGAATCTCTCACAATCTCATTTGTACTTGGAAAAATCTTCCATTTTGCAAAATTCTATAAAATTGTCATTTGGAATTTTTTTTTTATAATATTGAATGATATGATATGATTGTATGATTTAATAATTTGATTTAATAAATTTTTTGAAAAACTTACCTTTAATATTTAAATCATAACTAATATAATAAAATCTTTTGAATATCATAGATACATATAAAATGCTACATTTGATAAAATTTTATAAAATTATAATGTAAAATCTTCTAGTTATTTTATAATATTATATAATATGATATCATCATGGATTAAGGATCACTAGTACAAAATAACCTTTTTGTGTTAGTTTTAAAGGGCCTATTGTGTCAAATCTTGGTCAACAGAGTTAGATACATGCAAAAAGTCTTGCGTTGGTTGTGAACATCGACCCCAAAAGTTGGCTTTGTGCTCATTTATATTTTACTATGTCATCACTTTTAAAGATTATTGGATCACTTTTAAGACTTTTGTGATTACTTTTTAAGCTTATGAAGATTGTGTGTTGGGAAGGTCGTGATGATGGTGAACTTGAAAATTAAAAATAATCACATATCCTATAAAAGTGATCACATCTGCTTTAAATGTAATCATATAAGCTTTAAAAATAATCATATAGGCCTTAAAACTAATCAATTATAATAGTCAAAGTGATCACATATGCTATAAAACGGATCATATATGCTTTAAAAGTAACCACATAAGCTTTAAAAGTGATCACATAGTAAATTAAAGCATATGTGATCACTTTTAAAACATATGTAATCATTTTTAAGACTTATGTGATCAGTTTTAAAGCTTAAGGTGATTGTGTTTTGTGGTGGTGATGGACTTGAAAATTAAAAATGACCACATATGCAAAAGAAGTAATCATATAGGCCAAAAAAGTAATTACATAGTCCTTAAAAGTAATCACATAGGTCTAAAAAGTGATCACATAGACTTTAAAAGTAAAAACTTATAATAGTCACAGTGATCACACATGTTTTAAAAGTGATAACACTTTAAAAGTCATCATATATACTTGTAAAGTAACTAACATAAGCTTTAAAAGTTATCACACATTAAATTAAAAATGGTCACATATGTCTTAAAGTGCTCACATAAGACTTAAAAGTAATCTCATATGCCTTAAAAATAATCAAATAGGCTTTAAAAGTAATCACTTACAATAGTAAAAGTTATCACATATGATTTAAAAGTGATTATATAAGTCTTAAAACTGATCATATAGTGTGCTGACTCATTTAATATCGTACGACTGCATATGAGATTGTCTTTTTTTCTATCGATTCAGCTAAAACCCACGGAAGCGAAAAACATAACCTGGAATTTTTTGCTTGTGTTGTAGAAAAACAAACCAAAAGCGACTTTTTGTGTCCATTGTCCACAACCGATGAAAAAAAATTACATTTATATTGTTGTACTTTTAAGGCCCGTTTGATTAATGGTACTTATTAGTGGTAATAGCAATGATTTGTAGTACCAATTCTCATGATATATATCATGTCATTATCATGGTAATGAAAATTTGATCAATAAAAAATTTTTTCGTTCACAATTTTCCATTACCACCTATTATCATATATTTAAGTGGTAATACATTAGAATGAATTTTGTGAAGAAAATGAGCTTGTTGAAGAAGAATAAGATCGATCATCAAATTTATCAAGAGATAAAATTATACTAATATTCTATAACTATTTCTACCATTTTATACCGATTACCAAAAAGACCGCTAAAGTCAAAGACCCTAATTTATATTTTAATAGTAATTCCACATTTATTTCAAAATATATACATTATTATGTAAAAGAGTGATGACGGAAGGAAATTTACCGAAATATATCGACAGTTTAATTTCCTGCTAAAATCCAGTCAAAAGAGTTAACCCCTATTTTTCCAAATATTTTATTGAAATTCACATAAAAAAAAGAAAATTTTTTGTACTGATTTTTGAGTCTTTTCCCACAATAATGCTATTTGGGAAAATAATTCCCGTTTTACTGTTCACGAAAAACATGATTTGATACGAATGATGAAAATACCAAACCGCCATCTTAGATGGCGGTTTACTTTAGTAGAATTCTTTTTGCTTCGTGTAATAATTTTGAGATTTACCTCATCTCAAAATACAAAGTTAAAATTAGTGCATAGGTATTGTTCCTTCATAAAAGTTCCTTTGCTTCAATGGTTACCACTTAAGTTGCTAAGTAGTGAGGTTGTGGGATTGAAACCTATGCCCTATATTTTTAGCATTTTTGTTGGTTTTTTTAAATTATAGAATAAAGCAAACCGTTAGGTAAAATTACCAAATCGCCATCTAGGATGGCGGTTTGCTCTGAATAATTTTTTAAAAAAATCTGTCTGACGTGGACGGTAGATAGAGAATTATTTTTCCCTTTGACGTAAAGTGAGAATTATTTTCCTAAATTACAATATTTTGGAAAAAGATTCGATTTTTGATTGTAAAATAGTCAAAAATCAGTAGGAAGGCAAAAGATCAAATTTTGGACATGCATCCTCCGACTGCCCATTTTAGTCGTAATACAACTCACCATTTCCATTTTATTTTCAATATATTTGTAAATTAAAATATTTATAAAAAATTATTTAAATGTTACCAACAAATATTAAAATAATCTGAAATTCATAAAACAGTTTCATAAATTAGAATCTAAGATGGCGGATGCGATATGGATGATTTTGCTGGAACACGGATCGCATGAACTAGCGTAAATTGGTCATCCCTTAATGTGTTCTGCATTGCTCCTCCAAAAGTGCATCATGTTGCTCTAATGTAACGGATCAACTAATACGATAAACAAGCTTCTGCAATATCTCTTGCCAATGATCGAGCCACACTTTTACCATTTGTTGTAAAGGAGCATTTTGGTATTGGGATTGCATCACCATTATGTCAGAGTAATAGTGGTTTTCTGCTTAACCAACACCAAAAACAAACTTGGTGAACTTCCTTTTATTTTACGCTCGAGATTCCACATTTCGAACATCAAAATAGTTGGCGTTCAAATCATCCACACGTGCACGTCAATAGAAAACTTAGCAATGAGGCCAATATACTCAGCCTAAAAATAAAAACAATGTTGATATAATTCACTCTATTGTCCACAACAATTAATTAACGTCTATTAAAATTACTAACGAGGCGATTATACTCAGCCTGAAAATAAGATATTAAAACTTATACTAATAGCCTAGGTTTTCTTGCTTGCCCTTGCAAACCATCTATAGTCGGTAATATATGTGTACAAGTAAGTAACTCGTACAAAGAGAGATTCCTTTGACGTTCTTGCTCCAGAAATAAAGACTTGATTAAAATACTACATAATTATTTTTAAAAAAATTTAACCAAGAATTTAATTATATAACAAGATATAATTAGAATGTGCAACGTCTGAAGGGCTAAAACTAAACCACCGATATGTGTGATCTCAACTTTACCTTGTTCTTTTCCCTACTTGCGATTCTTCCTCCCTCTCGACCGATAAACTTTAAAATCGGCGAACTTTCCAATAAAAGAGTTATTTTTACGAAATAAACTTTTTGACCAAGCCTAGTTTGTAAGCATTTCTTTTCTTATATGTTCTTATTACTAAAAATGATGTCCTTTTACCTGGCGTTGGTCTTCTTCTCCACCAAGGGAGTTGAATTCCAAGACAATTTTCTGAAATTCAAAATACAATCAATATTTTAAGTTCAAAATTTAATTGAAAATTTAAAATAATAATAAGATATACCTAAAATTGTAACAAATAAATTCAATTGTTTTTTATTATCCAAATGCCTCCTTGCTCATTCATTTTGGATCCTGATATTTGTTTAAAGTTCCTGGGGATGATGGTGACAACTTGGTTGCCAATATTAGTAGAAAATTGAAAATACAACCAGTAAGAGTTGATGGGCTGACTTTTAATAAATACTAAAACTATAGAACGCACCTAGAGTTATCGGGCAACCATGTCAAGGTAATAGATTGACGACGTGAACCTCACGGTGTAGTAGACTAGGGGATGGAGTGCCTTCATCCCCAAGAGGGAATATAACTGTCCAGGAAATGCTCTTTTATCTTCGAAGGAGGTCGACTAGGTATATCAGGCCTTGTAGACCGTGATCCTTCGAACCTAATATTATTATGAGCCTCCAATGGACGACTCGTTCTTAGGTCAATGATCAGTCTCAAAACTTCAATTTTGAATTTAAATTTTGTATGTGAAATTGGGTATTTCAATATGGATTGAGCATTTGATTAGGGTTTAATCTGGGGTATTGAAGATACTAAAGAAATTAAAAGTTTTCAATTTTGTTAGTAATGTGAAGTTATTAAGTTAGTGTTGATTTGAGATTGGGATATTAATATGGTGATATTTGATGAGGATGAAATGAAGATTTGAAGACATGAGGTTGGGTATTAACATGGGGTATTAGGAGTTATTAGCATGTGAAGATGAAGATGAGAATATAGTAGGGGAGGATATAACTTATAGATAACGGTTTTGTTCATTTAAGGTCACAGAGGGTTACCTTACGAATTTCTTAAAAATTTTGTGAGGTTTACCACTTAAAATTTTAGTTTCCTCTATAAACTAGTTGTACAATTTAATAAATTATTATGTTCATATCAATATAATAACAGATAAAATATAATATATTTAGTTCACAACTAATTCATCCAACTTATCCTAAAGAACATTAAGTAGCAACTTTAAAGCTAACAACTGACTAACAAATTAAATAATAATAATTTACTAATTAATTAATTATAGAACTAATGTTTTATAATTAACAATTAAACATTCATGAATTAATAATAACAATTTAACACATGAATTTTATTTAACAATCTAACTAACTAATTATCTAAATAACGAATTAAATAATAGTAAACAAATTAACAAACAAATTAATAATTTAACTAACAATAACAAATTCACAAATTAATAATAATAATTAGAAACAATGTTGAAATAGTTAACAACTAATCATAACAATAATAATAATTAACTAACGAGTTAAGAATTAATTAACAACCCACCATCCATTACGCCACCACCCATCATGCCACCGCCGAAAACACCCAACAAACAACCCACCCCACCATTGTTCCACCCCAAAACACCCATTAAAAATCCATAATCACCACTAGAATAACCCACCACCATTGAAAACCCCTTTATGCAATCCCTTAAACAATAATAAACACATATAAACTCAAACTAAACAAAAATTCAACAAAAAGTTATTGAAATACTAAACTGCAGTAGTTAAAGATGTAATAGTTGAAGATTTAGCTTAAAAATCAGAGAATCATCAAAAGTACTGCTATTTTACGCGCCGGAGAAGGAGGGTACAAAAGAACTGAAAATCACAAAATGCCAAATTCAAATGGGAAAAATCTGCATTTATATATTAAAAAGGAAAATTCCACGTGGTAATCTAGAGGTTTTGGGTTTTCTACGTGGTAACTAAAACTTTTAAAAAATCCACCGGTAACCCTGTGTCCAAATTGTTCCACCGTGATCTTTTTGCGCATAAAACGTTAGCAAACGTTAATTTCGAAGCTTTTAGGCTGTTGTACGCCTAGTTATACGACTTACCATTTCAAATGCCATCAGTTTAAACCTTTTCCCCCAAGACATAAACTCTAACTTTACCATCAGGGAAAAATATAATTTGGATAAAAGATGGTACAATCAGGGTTTATGTTTTGGGGGAAAAATATGATTTGGATGAAAGATGGTACAGTTAGGGTTTATGTTTTGGGGGAAAAGGTTGAAATAGATTGCATATGAAATGGCAAGTCGCATAAATGGACGTACAATAGCCTTAAAGCTTCGAAATTAACGTTTGCTAACGTTTTATGTGCAAAAGGGTTACCCTAGAACAATTTGGTAAACCTTAAGGTTGCCGAGTGGAATTTTTAAAAGTTTTGATTACCACGTGAAAAACTCAAAACCTCAAGATTACCACGTGAAATTTTCCTATTAAAAATCTTCCGACTTTTTCCCACTATATTTTAGATGGAAATCAGTCGGAATATAAAATAGTCAAAGTGACAGGCAGCTGAAAGTTCTTGGACCCGTAGGAATATAAATTTAATTTCTAATTGATTTTCGGCTAAAAAACACATGAAAAGTAGTCGAAAACATAGGAAATGTAAATTTGTCTTAATGGTCATTTCTAAAGCATTAGAAAGCCAAAAAGAAAATTCAAATTTCTAACTGATTTCAAGCTAAAAACCAGTCGATATTAGAAAATTACTTCTACTTTACGCGCTTTGTATAATTGACATTATTTTTTAATATTAATATTTCTAACATATTCTCTTCGATTATCATCTGAAATCAAATGCATGATTTGATGCAAGCATGTGATCAATTTATATCACATAATCAAAGTGATCAAAATCCAATTGAACTTAGATATACTAATTTTTTTTGCAAATCATGATGTATGTTTTTTCTAACATTTTCGAAACAATTTTATCAACAAGTTTGATAATAAATTTTTGATATAATGGTAAATATTGTAATAGTTTCAACACTTGATAATCTTTTGATCGAATTTGATGAATAAAATAAGAATCAATATGAGCTTAGGAATACATTAGATACAGTGGCGAAACTTGAACAAAATATTAGTGGGGCCGGAGTTGACAAAAAAATTAAATTCAACTAAAATACTGTCAATTAATACAAGCAAAAATCATAACGTAAACTTTGATACAAAGTAAAGCTCGATGCTCTTTTAGCACTTTGAACTCATCTATAATTTCATTGACAGTATATATCTTTAGTATTTGTCTCTCAATATATATCACTAAACTATCAGTAAGAAAATCGTCGCTCATTTTGTTGCGAAGTCTGGTCTTCACTATCTTCATTGCCAAAAAGGTTCTTTCTGTGGTAGCAGTGGAAACAGGAAGAGTAAGAATCAATCATATTAATCTATCAACCAAAAAATATATCTTTGCATCTCCTCTCTCCAACAACTGTCTCCACCTGTCTCCAACAATAGTGCTTCTTGCCATAGCTTAGCATTTATTAAAGTCATAAACTGTAACAGAAGAAGAAAAAAGAATAGCTTAGATAAAGGCATCACTTAAGACTGCTCTTCCTTGGGTAACCCTCTTAAATTGAATTAACTCTCTTAAATTCCTTGGGTAACTTACAGGTTTTGTATCCTTCTCTCTCCCTTGTAAAAGCTTCATTCCCACTTAATTGAATAGAATAATTTTTAACAAGACATTCCAATTGATTTAAAGACAAATGCATCTACAAATATTTTCTCTATATCTTGCTTTCCATTGCACAACACATTTAAAATTCAAAAAAGCCCTAATTTTTAAGGTTTAGTACTTACAAAACGACTTAGAACACTTTTAAACCACATAATTCAAGAACAAAACCTTAATGATCGCAACATTTAAGGCGATATAATCAAAAAAATTGCACCATTATACTTGACATTTAGGGCAAGAACTCAAACAACCCAACATCTTGCATGTAGAAAGAAAGAAGGAAAGATTAGGAAACTCACCAAAGTGAAGTAAAGTAGCAATGAGGAAGAAGAAGTTTCAGTAATGGCGTACTCAACCCAAGAAGATGATGGTGAACACAGAGTAACCAAGTATGCGTTAGAAGGGAAAAGGAAGAGGGAAAGCAAATGAATCAGAAACTAACCATGGTTGGTTTTTTATAAAATTTAACGACCACTTAACGGAAAAAACTTAAAAAGTGTCACATTTGTAATTAGCAAGATATGTTGGGGGTACCATTAAAATTACAAAAAACATAGGGGTACCAAAGATAAAGTGCAATAACACATGGGTACCATTGATAATAACCCTTAATAAAAACACGATTCACAATTTGCAATATAGTAGTAAAATATACGTTGGGAACTGGGAAGTCAGCATAATGATTTAAATTCTCAATGCAAAGAGAGTTTAAAAAGGTAAAGTTAGTTTAAATAACCAGCAAATTAAAAACGAAGATATATCAACCTGATTAAAGTGATGGAGCATTGTTTAATGTGTTATATTACTAACCAATTTATAAAAACTCAGATAAATTGTTGAAATATCAAAAACCTAAATATAATCTTTGGAGATACCCTAAACCTATACTTCAAATACCCTATATGCCTACTTGAGATATCTTAAACTCCTACTTTTCATACTCTAAACCGCTACTTGACATATTCTAATCTTAACATGATGAACCATAAACTCCTACTTGAAATACCTTAAAACCCTACTTGCCATACTTTTAACACCTACTTGATGTAATGTACATAAATGCCTACTTAACATAACGTAAATGCCTACTTAACATTCCCTAAACCTCTACTTGACATGCTCTAAACCCTTACTTTACATAGGTTAAATCTCTACTTGACATAACTCAAACTCCTACTCTATAAACCCTAAAGTCCTGCTTGAAATACCCTAAAGCTCTACTTAACATGCCTTAAAACCCTACTTGAGATATTCTAAACCCATACTTAACATAGAATAAACTTCTTCTTGACATACTAAAACCCCTACTTACCATACCCTAAACCCCTATATGAAATGCCCTAAACCCCTACTTTATGAACTAAAACCTTTAGTTGATAGAATCTAAATTCCTACTTGACATAGCCTAAACCCTGACTTGATATAATTTAATCCCTTACTTGACATATCTTAAACCCCTACTTGATATACCTTAAACCCATACTTTATGAATACACAATACGCAAAACATAAATCATAAACAACACATACACCAACAACAAGAATTACCTTTTATTTTTGAATAACAAAGGAAAGTGGTTCATCATCTCCTAATAAACTAGCATTATTGATCAAAGAATCCATAATTAAATACAATATAAAATAACAACAAAAGTCAATTCAAAATAAACCTTAGTATTTCCAAATTAAGCAACAAAAAGCCTAACATAAACCATAAAAATTCAAATAAAAATAGAAAACATGAATTTGAATATTATCGAGATTACCATTAAGTTAGAACAATATGCGAAAGATCAATAACAAATTAAGGGTTGAGTGCACAAAAATTGGTAAACAAAAGAAGTTGAATGGAAGTAGGAAATGGGGTTAATGAAAAATTACAAAGGAAAAAGGAGTTAAGAAGCACGAATAGCAATAATTAGTTTCAATTTTTTTTTCTTGTTTTCAATTTTATTTTAAACTATTGAACCCGTTTATTTGAGTGGTCTCTATTAGAGACCGTCTCAAAGGAAATTTTGTGTTTTTTTAATGAATTATATTAGATTGGGCCTCCTAAAACTTGTCTTTTAGAGACTATCAGGACAATGGACGTCTAGTAAATATAACTTTGCGTTTCATCATTGTTATTGTGAACAAATTGAGCTCTATCTCTAATACAAGATGCTACAAAGTTGAGCAGCATACGTATAGAAGAAACAACTTTGTATTGAAGAACTTTTTGAAACCCTAACCAAATTTATTGAAATTTGTGGATAATATTTATTAATGAAACCTGAATGAGATCATTTGGTATGATTGTCAATGTGTGATGTTTCTTTAATTTCCCATAAAAATGGAGGATATTAAAAATAATATATATTTACATCGTCATTATCAGATGAAATAATTTTCGAAACAATGTGTTTTTTATTTTAGAATAATTAGTGTATTAAAGTGTTAATATTTAATTTCTGTGAATCTAAAATGTAATTTTGACACTTTGGTGGTTGTAATTAATTAAAAAAAAAACAAATATTAACACTTTAATCCACAAAAGTGTTAAAAATTTAAAGTTATAATTCGCAAATTATTCTATAGTTTATTATCATGTCCAATTTTATATAAATATAAAAAATATTATTTTACTATAATCTATTATATAATATTAAATAAAAGAATTATAAATCTTTGTCATCGGAATAAGATAATACTTAAACATTATTTAAGGATTTTAATTTTCAAAATTCAACTAAATAATGATAAATAATTAAACAATTGATCAATATAAAAAGTTAATGAATTAAAGAAATATAATAAAAACGTAAATAAACGGAATATATTTATGCAATAATTAATTAACCAAATAATATAATAGTATAAAAGGATAAATATAATAAATAAGTTTAGACATTGTGAGACGCATATGGACATATGGTGACGAAATGGCTATGGGGAACCGGGACGACGAACCAACGACCAAAATCAATTCTGATGAGCGGCCCATCTGGTCCGTTGTTGGTTAAGACCTGGACTCATTTTAATTAGTTAAACTGATTTTTTACTAGTTTTACTAATTTTTATGTATTGAAATTGATTTTTATTGATTAAAATTGATTTTACTGATTAAAATTTTTAATGATTAAAGCTAATTATTACTTATTAAAATTGGTTTACTAATTGTAATTGTTTAAGTTACAAATTATAACAGAGTTTTATTGAAAGAAATTAATTTACTAATTGCAACTGATTTTGTGATTAGAACTGATTTATATAGATTACTTATTTTTTAAGATGAACTAAATGGAATCTTAAGTAGTGTCCATACATATCGTTGCAACCTATTACAAGCTTAGAGACACCTTACTGCGGTCGCTAATTAGCTTCCACTAAGTAAAGGAATGAAAAAGTGTACGGACGAAAAAGTGTCACTTAAGGAACCAAAATGACATGTGTCGCTATTTTGTTTAGCGTGTGTAAGTAATTCGCAAAGCTGATTTTGCGCAAAGAGGCTAATTCTTAGAGATTGTTTATTACACATCGATAAATTAAAAAGTGCACTGTATAAGTCTTTAGAACTTTTTCACCCATTGTCATATGATTTTAGGATGGGGTCTCCTTCCCTTATAAAGTGCCACCCCATTCATATGATATCCGAGCCAAAAGTTCCAATCAGCAAGAACAAATCATCCCAACACTCATATAAAGTATAGGTGTAACACTTTGGTTTCAGAAAGTCCATACGGATTAGGATAATGTAATGTCACATGCAATCCTTGTAGATTTGAAATGGCTTTCTACAATGCGTCTTTATGGAAAATATCTTTGATTCCCATATCGTACCCATGAAAGGTACACAAAGTAACAATATATGTTCTGTTCTCTGCATTTTGCCAAGTATGACGATTGCAGAAAAAGAACTAAATATGAAACCAGTTTTTCCTAAGCCCACAAAGTAACAATTACCTTTTGACTCTTGGACATTATTTGAGTTAAGCTCCAATGTAGACCACTTTTTGTGTGTCTCACCAAGGTAACGCTTAAGGGGTTGAATCTACGACACTTTTTGATAACAAAAAATTTGTTTCGGACTAACCTCAAAACAATAATCATCGTCTGCAACTTTATGTAAATAGAAGTGCACACAATTATAGACGCAGTTATGCACATAAATAAGATGAGGCAGGAGGAAATCAAATAAAACATGACTTGGCTTTGAAGTGGATTTCATAGATCAGTAATTCTTACAGTCAATTTTCCTAGATGCTCTTTGTCTTCCACCCTTGTGTGAGAATAATATTCTGATATGTAATGTAGGACAAAATGTCCTTGTTAGTTTACGGCATATGAACAACATCGTCAATGTGTTGGCATGTCCTTTTCGTGTACACTTTGTACATCGAAAACGAAAACTAGAAAGTTAGTTCCGTAGATTGAAAGCGAAAACATTAGGAACTTATCCTCTTAGCACTTAGCAGTATCAGTCCCTGAACACAGACAGGACTTGAGTCATCACCTTAAAACTGGTTTATAAATAGACCTGTGTATTGTAGCACATATTTCCATCATCAATCATCTAAATTTGGTTGCATTTCAGCCCTTTTCATCATCTTTCTTAAACAACAATAACAATGGAGGTTGTCAAGGCTTTGGTACAAGAAAGGGCAGTCGTTATTTTCAGTAAGACTAGCTGCCCTGTAAGCCACTCAATGAGACAGCTAATAAGTGGATTTGGCGCGAATCCTACAGTTTATGAACTTGATCAAATGCCTAATGGACGCGACATTGAGAAAGTTCTTCAGATGATGGGTCGCAAGCCAAGCGTACCATCCATCTTCATAGGTGGAAATTTCGTAGGTGGGGCTAATGATGTGATCAGTCTTCAAGTGCAAGGCAGACTTGTACAGATGCTCATGGATTCAGGTGCTATTTGGGTCTGGAATAGGACTTAACTAATTGTTTCACGGGATCATCATCAGCTGTTAAAATGTAGGATGAGCAAATTAAGGTCCAAATACTATTTTTGTGAGGACATAAATGCATACTAATGCTATAACTAAAAGTGAAAAATAAAGCTTTTAATTCAGTGCCTTGTTATAAAATACAATCATCAATGAAAATTAATGTTTTCAATGATGTTATCTTATAATGACATGTTTAGGAATAATGATTTTATTTGGAGATCTGAAATTGGCTTAAATTTTTTATTTGGCAAATATAAAATTTTCAAATTTGGATTTTGATAAATTCCACTATTGTTTTTAAATACTTAAAATTGAGAATTTGAAAATGACTTTCTAAACCTTTTCATTTTCAAATTTTTCATTTATGATTTCACAATTAAAATCCATAATTTGAAATAAAAATATTTATTCCCAATCGTAAGGGAATTTGTAATCTGGATTTCAAGATCAGGTTTGATTTTGATACTTAATATTTTGCTAAGAATTAAATTCTTAACACCGTTGGATCAAAGTTTAACATTGGGCTTATATGCAATTATTTCATGTGTCATTATAGTTTATTAAAGTTATCTTTTTATCCAACTTAAAGTGATCTAATTAAAGTTAAAGGGTTTGAGCCTAATATATCAAACAGTTGAGGAACCTAAATTATGTGTAAAAACTTATTTTGTGATTGTGCTTGATATATGGACTGAATACTAGTCATACGTTAATATTATATATAGCAACTTTGTCGATATGTCATCCCATTATTAGAGAGATTTAAAAAGTGAAAAATTAACAATCGTCAGTAGAGAGAATATTTATTAACCTAGAAGATCTTGCCGTTCTCATTCTCCAAAATTTCTCCGGTTTAATGGAGCCAAGTTACTTTCGATTTTGTCTTTTGTTATATTCTTCTAACTCGACATAATAAATCCTACTCCCTTTAATTCAGAATTAATGTCTCATTTGTTTATTGCATGTTTGTCAATACACTAATTCAATCTATATAATATCTAATTGTGTGCGATTAAAATTATAAAAACTTGATATTAATAATTATCAGATGAATCAAACAAGATCTCACTTGACTATATTTGAACTTATTTGAACTTATAGATTAAGAATTAAATGCAAATTAAGAGTGAGATGTAAATAGAGTGTAAAAAGCAAATGAGACACCTACTCTGAATTGGAAGGAGTATTTGGTAGTAATGGTTTCACCATTTTTACCCATCAAACTCTTATACTCTAGTTTATTTTTTAATTTATAGGTGCTTACACATCTTTTCTATTTTTATTTTGATCTTTCGTTCTTTGATGGTTTACTCTGATCATTATATTCATTACTCATTAATAGCGAATAGTAATAATTCTATATCACCGAGTCAGTAAGACTAGATGAAAAACAGGGGAGCAAACAATTTTGAGGTGCTATTTATTTTTCATCAATTTCTAAACTTTGGGTCCTTTATAATTAAAAGGAGAGATTAACTAAAATAAAAATCTAATACAATTTTGATTTTAAGTACTAAATTAAATAAAAACTAACATAATTTCCAATTTTATTAATATTGATTTATAAAAAAAAAACTTAAATTAAGTTCTTAAAATTAAATTGTCATGTTTAATGTTAAAATGGAAGATAAAAATAGTAATAGATTGATGACTAATAATAAAAAGAGTAAAAGTTTGAATAGTTTTGAAAAATTATGAAATAAATTGTTGACTAGTTTTATGAATTAAGTTAGTGATAATTCTTGTTTGATGAATGTGTAAAAATTAAATGATGCAAAAGAAAATATTTAAGAGTTAAAAAGTTGCTTTTCAAATAGTAAAAAGGAAAGAGAAAAAAATGTAATTAATAGAATTTAAACACTTGACCATTGATTTGTAATGTATGGCTCCTATGGTCCTAGCTACCGCTCTACTTCAATAGTACATTATTTTAATGTGATTTTTTTATTTGAAGCCCCTTAGGTTTGGTATCCTGTGCGATTAGGCACCCCGCACAGTCCATAAACTGCCCCTAATAAAGAACATTGTCAAATGCCAAATGCCAAATGCCAACATTACACTCTGCTGTTTTTTTATTACCAATTCCAAACAAACATATAATCACTCATAATAATAAAAATGGAATAAGAAAAATTGTAATAGCAAAGATGTTATTTTTTTGAAAAATTACAAGAAACTACTTTATCTATAGCTCTATTTGCAAAAAACTACTTAATGTAATATATTTCTCTGTAAATGACTATTACTTAACAGAATACGTGAATTGTCCGTTAAGTTTGAGAGTTTGACCAATTTGAGAGGTGAAGTTGTCTATTTGGCAGTATCTCATTGGTCCTCGTATTTTTAATTAATTAAAAATTAAAACACATAAATTGATAAAAAAAAATATTTGATGTTATTTTTACCCATCATAACAATATTTTTACAAAAATCGGACGTCATGATTATATTTATGGAGAACTCTTTCGAAAATCCGATTGATACAAGTACTTATTCGCCTATTTCTCAACACGTAAATCGAAAAAGATATTTAATGTCATTTTTACCCATCATAACGATGATTTTTCAACAAATTGAGGTAGCAATTACCCTTATGGGATAACTCTTTAACGTCATTTTTAACCATCATTATTATATCTTTTCAAATTGGTCTATTTAAAAATATCGTTATGGTGAATAAAAATGACGTAAGAAAATATCTTTTATTTTTTTTGTTAATTTATTATTTAAAAATACGAGGACTAATGAGATACTGCCACATAGGCAACTTAACCTCTCAAATTGGTTAAACCTTCAAATTTAACGGTCACTTAACGTATTCTGCTAAGTGGTAGTCATTTGCATAGAAACATATTACATTAGGTAGTTTTTTGCAAAAAAAAAAAATACGTAAGGTAGTTTATCTTGCAAATAGACCTATAAATAAGGTAGTTTCTTATAATTTTACCTTTTTTTTTTATGACACTTCGTTACAAGCTTTGTGAAGAGAAAGGGGTCTCTGATTGCAAAATTGAAATCCTAGAAAATATAATGCACGGGTAAAAATGAGGAAAAAATAAGGATATGAAGGTTGATAAGAGATGAAGGGGGAGAATTGAGAGTATGCCCGTTTACAATTTTTCCTTTGACTATTAGCTCAAGAGTTTGAGAGACCTTTCAAATAGTTTTCTGAAATTGTTCTAAGCTGAATAACAAATCTAAAATCTTAGTGCGAAAATAAACTTAGACAAAAACAAGAGATTTGTTAACGATGTTCAGCTATCAATAGCCTATTCCCCGCCTATGGGTTCCTTTTTAACCCTTAGGATTCAACGCATTTTAATAATGAACCTAGATCACTAAGAAGATCTCTCTATCTTCTCTCACCACGTTCTTCCCCTTGAAAAACAATCTACAAGTTCCATTAATAAAATATCCAAATCCAATCTCACGAACGAGAAAACAAACGAAGTCTTCTAAAAGCAAATAGTGAGAGCTAGATAAACGATGAAGAACTAGATTTACAACTCTTTTTAGAAACAAAGAAAATAGATAGCAAATAGTGTTGTGATCAGTAGTGTGTTCTTCAATTCTTGAATGAAGCTTTTATATACAATCCACGCCTTCAAATTATCCGTTAAGAACATGAAGTTTCATGTCCTTATTTATCTCGTTTATGGTAATGCTGGAGTAATAATTCAAAGCCTTGGACTGCAAGTTATACGCTCCACTTGACTTATTGACTAAAAACGCGTTTTACCCATTTTTAGCTCTTAAAACTTAGAAACCTACCACGTTAATTCTTACAACAATACTTACCAAGATTAATTATATTTTCTTCTAAATTGATTAATTCAAACAACTTAAATCATTTTAGATAACCACATTTTATTCCAAAATTATAGGAATACTTTAATTAGCTTTTCCTATGCCAAGGTGCATATGCATTATACGGAGGAGGAAGATAGGATACAAAAGAAAGAGAGCTAAAGAAGCAAAATGGGAGGCCAAGAACAGTAGTAGAGGCAAAGAGTCGTGCGTTTGAAACCTTTATCAAAAGCTTGATACCAAAGAGGGGAGAAATATATTTTTGAGGTTGTTAAAGCCAAATCTAGGTAGAGGGAAGACCTAGGGAGAGTGAAGTACATTAAGGATGAGAGTAAACAAGAGGACATCAAATTAAGATGACATCAATATTTTTCCTAACTACTCAATGAGACAAGGGGTCTAACGAAGGAAAGTCGACAAACTTCGGGCATCCAAAGAACACAAGTTTATGGGTCGATTAGTGATATAACCATGGCGGAAGTAAGAGAAGCTCTCAAAAGGATGGGGGGTTTAAGGCAGTTGGACCTGATAACATTCCGATTGAGGTGTGGAGGGATTTAGGAGAAGAGGGCATTCATTCGCTTACTAAACTCTTTAATGCCATCTTAAGATTTAGGAGAAGAATTGAGGGTTAGCACAATTATCCCACTGTTTAAGAACAAGGGTGATGTACAAGAATGCAGGAACTATAGGGGTATCAAACTTCTAAACCACACTATGAAACTGTGGGAAAGAGTGACCGAGAAAAGAATTAGACGAGAGATGGTGATTAGAGAGAAACAGTTTGGCTTCATACTGGAAAGATCAACCACCGAGGCGATTCATCTTTTGAGGAGACTGATGGAAAAGTATAGGAAGTGAAAGAAGGATTTGCATCTGGTGTTCATTGACCTGGAGAAAGCATATGATAGTATACCACAAAGCATCCTTTGGGATAGCCTGAAAAATAGAGGTATTTCATAAAAGGTAAATTGAGGTAATACAGGACATGTATGACAGAGTTTCGACTAACATTCAAACATTGGTGGGTATGACAGAGACTTTCACAATTAGAGTGGGCCCACATCAGGGATCAACACTTATCTTTTTGTTTTTACGGTTATTATGGATAAAATCTCTAAATCCATCTGGGAGACAGTACCATGGTGCATGCTTTTCGCTGACGACATTGTTTTGGCCGCAGAAACTAAGGAAGAGGCTAACAGTAAATTGGAAGAGTGAAGGGAAGCCTTTGAGGGTAAGGGGTTGCGCATAAGCCGTACGAAGATAGAATACTTGCGATGCGACTTCAGTGGGACAGAATCGATAAGGGAGCTAGAGTTGACCATAGGGGGAGAAGTTGTTGCATGTACATCCATGTTCAAATATTTGGGATCAGTGATTCAGAGTAATAGGGAGATTGATGGAGACATTTCTAATCATATACAGGCGGGATGGCTTAAGTGGCGAGCAGCGACCGGGGTGCTTTATGATAAAAAATTCCCTAGTCGACTAGAGGGTAAATGTTATCGTGTTGCAATTAGGCCGGCTTTGTTGTACGGGACAAAATGTTGGCCCATAAAGAAGGTTTTCGAACCAAGGATGGAAGTTAAAGAAATGCGTATGCTGAGGGAGGGATTGCCTCATATTTGCTTCACATGCTCAAATCAAGAACAATGTCCACTCGAGTACTAATCATTACATATATGATCTAACATATTTCGAAGGCATAAGGTATATTACTCATCCACTCAACTTCTTCATTGTTGACGAGATGACACTAGGTCTTGTTAATTGATTATAAGTCATGTTGCATGGTAATTAAACCTCTTTTGGAGTTTTTCATGTTAAACATAGAAAGAATTGTATCCAAATAAGCTTCTTAATCGAGTCCAATCATTCTTTTAGATCTATCCCTATATATCCTAATCGCAAGGATGTACTCGGCATATCTCAAGTCTTTCATAGAGAAACATGTATTAAGCCAATCCTTGACTGAAGTATATATGGATATATTATATCCTTTGAGTATGTGTTGTCATCAACATAAAATATAAGGAAAGTGATGTTACTCTCGCTAAATTTCTTATAAATAAAAGATTTCTCTTCATTTATGAGAAAATCGAACTATTTGATTGCCTCATCAAATTGAGGATTCAACTCCTTGAAGCTTGTATTATACCATAAATGTTGTTTTTAAGCTTACACCCTTTACATGAATGATTTGGATCCATTGAGGATTTAAGAAAATATCGCTATTTTCAGTGTGGCTTTTTACGGGGACTTTAAAAGCGACATTATTTTCACAAATTGTGATGCTTTTAAACTGTCACTAATTGTATTTTTAACGACACTTTTTCATAAATTACATTAGTGACGCTTTTACAAGCCAATATTTGATTTCAAGCGCCAATTGCATTTCAGTTTATGACGCTTTATTCAGTCACTATTTGTATTTTTTACGACATTATATTTTGTCATTATCTTCATTTTGTGACAGTTATTCAAGTTTGTATTAAGCTCTTTTTTGCGCCACTTAAAACTGTCTCTTTTTGGCTTTTGTGACACTTGTACTCATCACTAGTTTTTGTGATACTTTTAGAAATCACTGCTCGCTAATTGTGATACGTATTCTCGTAGTGACTATAAAACCAGCTATAACGACACTTTGTTCAAGCACTAAAATAAGTATTTCATTCACATATTAGTGCATCGAGAATTCTACAATTCAATACAAATAAAAATTATCAAGAAATGTACAAAAAAGTAAATTATTTCAATCATAAAAAAAAAAAACTAAAAGTAATTATATTCTACAAAAATTCACTATTAATAAAAACCAAACATCAATGTCACAGGCTATTATAGTTGTATAGATAGAATTCAAAGTAACGTGTCCTTGCAATGTCGTGAGTGTAGTCTATGCTTGATCACGATAAAGCCATTTATCTGTGCTATAATCAAAATCTTGTATACAAAAGCAAAAACTAATCAATTTCATATATTTTATAAAGTATAAGCAGTAAAAGATATTTTCTATAAATACTAACCAAAGAAGTACAATATATATAGCTTTCTCTCCACCATTTATATAATCAATTAAGTGTTCATCAACTGGCTCGTCTTCAGCATCAATATTCAGAATAATAAAATAATATATATATCAAACAACACAATGCAAATGTTTATCATTAGAGCGTTCACAAACAATAATTAAATGCAAATGACAAGTAATTCATCACAAAACAACAATTGAGTGTTCACAAGATTGAAATAATTTGCCAAGATCGTTACGATGCTAAGAACTTAGATGAACGATATAAACAACATTGAACAAAACAATGTTTGATGATGTAAACTAAGCAAAAAGGAGGTTCACCCAATGATGGCTACGTCCTCTGTCGTGTGTAGTTTCTGTTTATATTATATAAATGGAGTATAAAATACTCTTACAAATGAAGTATTACAATTTTGTAAGAGATAAGAAACAAAAGGCTATGTGTTTGGCTTAGGGGTTGTGTTTGATGTGTATTTGAGTGAATATGAGAGCTCTATATATAGTACTAAGTACATTAATGTCAATTGCTTACTGAATACATGATTAATATTGAATAATGAATGATATGAAACAACTCTAAGAACTTGAAAGGTCGAAAAACAGCATCCTTGGCACATCAGAAGATCCACTCGACCGGAACAGAGAGCTCGCTCGGTCGAGCGAGCTACAGTCTCCTTCTGGATGCATTCTGTCTGACTGCTCGACCAACCAAGAAAACTCGCTCTGTCGAGTGACCATCAGGCTTCCTATGTCAGAATTCTGATCGAGCAAGCATCTACCAAAGCCTTTTGCACTTCTTCATTAATCATCATTAACACCAATACTTCCCATGAATACTCTTCCACAATAAATCGCACTACAATTATTAAGTTAACAACTTAATCTCCCACATTATTACACCTATTGGATTCCTAACCCAAGAGTCATACATGAATGCACTCATCAAATGTGCACTCAAGTCACATAATTCATAACAAAGAGCATTAACCTTCTTAATGCAAAATCATTATCCACTAAAGAAAGCTTATTTTTTGATGTAGTACTCCTTCCCATTATGACTCATATATTATGCAAATAAAATAATCATCACCAAAATCAACAATGCCATCAAAATCAACAAGACCATAGATGTTTAGTGCTAACCTGATTACTAACCATGTGTAGTGCTGCTTCTACACCATCTAACATTTCCAATGAAGCTTTTCCATCACGAATAGCTCTTAAAATTTTTGTCATGTTGGAAACAATCAGCTTAGAGGTTTTGACTGGTTTCGTCTACTTTGGGTGAAAGAGTTCTCAATCTCAACTTGAGACTTGGAAGAACAAGCAAGGGTTTCAAGTACTTGATGCTTTGCCTTCTCCTGCAAAAAATTAGTATAGAATTAGGAAAACAAAATGTTACTTTCTTAAAACAAAATAGGGAAAATTTCACGTGGTAACCCTTAGGTTTTGGGTTTTCCGTGGTAACCAAAACTTTTTAAAAATCCACGTAGTAACCATGAAATTTTACCAAATTGTTTCTCCGTAACCTTTTTACCCAGAAAATGTTAGCAAACGTTAGTTTGGTGTTCTAGTATATCAAGAATCACAAAATCAAACTCTAGATCAAGAAGTGTTAGTAATTTCTTCTTGAACTTTGGTGGACATGATGAATTTGCATTCGAAAATGAACAACTGAAAATTCATTTTAATTCTATGCAAATTAGCATTCGAATGAACCATAAACTGATTGTTGCATTCGAAAATTCACCAAATCGATTTGCTGTGTATTTTTTATTATTGTTGTTTTTTCGACTGTTGCATTTGAATTTGTAAGTATTTCGAAAAAATTTCAGTTTAAGCACAATGGAAACATAATTTGATAGTAGATGAAGAATTGAAAAATATTCGGGTTTGAATTTGGGGAAAAAAATGTGATTTGGATGAAAGATGGTAGAGTTAGGGCTTATGGTTTGGAAAGGGTTTAACTGATGCAATTTAAAATTGTGAGTCGCATAAAATGGCGTACAACAGCCTTTAAGCTTCGATATTAACATTTGCTAAACGTTTTCTATGCAAAAAGGTCACGGTGGAAGAAGTTGGTAAACCATAGGGTTACCGCATGAATTTTTGAAAAGTTTCAGTTACCACTCACCACGTGAAAAAACTCAAAACCTCAAAGTTACCACGTGAAATTTTCCAAGAAATAATGTTATGGTAAAAAGAAATAAGTAATGAGTTTGAAATTAGAGCCTTAGTATACATTGTTCTTCCATTTTTCTTATTAAGCACATGCTAAAGAAATTTTCATATGAACATATAACTTATGATAAGTAGAGTAAGAACTAAACAAAAGCTCAAGTAGGTAACGTTTCAAAGTATATACATAAGGTCTAGGGTTCAAGCCTTAATTATCATCTACATATTTGGTGTTTCTTACATTATATATATATATATATATATATATATATATATATATATATATATATATATATATATATATATATATATATATATATATATATATATATATATATATATATATATATATATATATATATATATATATATATAAAACCAAGGATTTCAAGGTTCTATAAAACTAAATTGTGCAGACTAATGTTTTATTTATTTCTTTCTTTCTTTCTTCTTTCTTTCTTTCCTTATTCTCTCTTCTATTTCACTTTTTTATTTGAAATTCTTTTCAAACTCTTCCTAAAAAATGAATTGTGCATAAAAACTAATTCTTTTCTTTCTTTCTTGTTCTCTTTCTTCTCTTTCTCTTTCTCAATTGAAATTCTTTTTTAAACCCTTACATAGAAAATATTAGGGGTGTTCAAAAAAACCCGATCCGAAATATCCGATCCGGAATATCCGGTATCCGATTGTTAAAACCGGATAATTAACTCGAATTGCTAAAACCGGATATTCCGGACCGGGTATCCGGTTTATAAATCCGGGTATCCGGTTTATAAATCCGGATACCGAGTCGGATCAGATACCATTTTTATAAATTCGGATACTCGGTATCCGGTATATTATTTTTTTAAAAAAAATTACAATGAGGCATCAGGAAACGAGAAACCTAATGTCGCGCCGTCCCCTTCCCCTTCTTGCCTTCATTTGAAAACCTAATTGAAGGAGCAGCTTTAGCCTTCATGCCTTCAAGAACTTAGAAACCTTCATTCAGCATCGTCCTCTTCTTCAATCTTCATCATCATCAATTCATCATTCATCAGAGATTCAGAGTCGTCCTTCATCGAATCATCAGTTCATCACCATCTTCGTCCTTCATCACAAATCTTCGAACTTTTCATAAAAACAAATCTATGTTTCCAGGTCCTTGTACAATGTCTTCATCTTCTTCATAGTGTCAGTCTTCATCGAATCATCTTCTTCAGCTTCAAATCTTCGTCCTTCACAGGTATTAAGTCTTATTCCTAATTTTAGTTGTTTTTAACTTTATTTTTAATATTTTGAATTCAAATTCTGATATTTGTTTGTTCAATTTATTTTTAGACCCTTTTTACAATTTTAATTTGAAGATCTACATGGATTCTTACCCACCACCATCTAGATTTTCAGTAGCTCTTTATCATTTTTATTCTGCCATTTATCTTTGATATTTTATTCTGATATTTGTTTGACTTAAATGCTAATGTAATATTTTGAATTCAAATTCTGATATTTGTTCAACTTGTTCAATGTTTTTGATGTATATGATGATTGTAGATTATATATAACTAAATTCTACTTGTATATGATGATGGTAGATTCACTAGATTGGTAATTGATTGTGAATTGTGATGAACTGATAATAGTAATCATAATTGATATATAACTTGTACATTATGAATTTATGTTGATAATTGGTAACTGAATTCTGCTTTAATATTTTGTTTTATATATAACTTGTACATTATGAATTTATGATGATAATGATAATTGATAATCTCTTTTCAATTGGTAGGCTTTACTTAACTATAAAGTTTACAATAATGGTTACTTTATGTAGTACCTATTCACTTGTATTTTGAAAGTTTATCTAATAAGTGAAAGTGTGAAATAAAGATGTCCTAATTTAAGCTAATGGAAATTCTTTAATATATGTTTTGTATAGAACATGGGGTCGTCTTTTGATGATAATGGAAATTCACTACCGAATGAAGGAACTCAATTTGAAGAGAGTGTTGATCGCTTGTTCTATGAGGATGAAGATACAAGATCACTAATTAAAAAACAGAAAAAACAACGTCGTGCAACTACTGGTATGAGGAGTAATAGGTCAAGATGGTGGGATCATTACACAGTTGATGAATTAAATTCAACAATTGCTCATTGTAAGTATTACAAAACTTCTATTAGTTGTCCTAGCAAAAATGGAACAGCTCCTTTGGCTAATCATACTAAAAGATGCAAAAAATATCCTCCAAATTTGGATATGAAGCAAAAGAAAATTGAATTTGATATTACTAGAAGACTCAATGAGGATGGTAGTGTTGATAGTGTTGGTGTTCCGAAATTGTGGGAATTTGATTATGATTTGTGTAGGAAAAAACTTGCTACAATGCTTATTGTGGATGAAATGCCTTTTGCTTTTGTTGAACGTGAAGGATTTCATGAGTATTGTAGGGCTTTGAATCCTTTATTTAAGATTCCTTCTCGTAGCACTGCTACTAGAGATTGTTATAGTCTTTTCATTGAAAAAAGAATTGAGTTGAAATTGTTTTTTCAAAACTTTAAGTCACGAATTTGTCTAACAACATACACTTGGACATCGGGGCAAAACTTAAGTTATATGTGTTTGACTTCACATTTTATTGATGATAACTGGAATTTGCAAAAGAAAATCATATACTTTTGTCCTATTGCTGGTCACAAGGGAATACTTATTGGCAGAGCTGTTGAAAAATGATTGATTGATTGGGGTTTGAAAAATATCATGACATTGACCGTAGACAATGCAAGTTCAAATGACATATTGGCCAATTACCTTAAGAAAAGACTTAACATTTGGGATACTGGTTTGTTGGAGGGTCAATACCTACATATGAGATGTGCATCACATATTTTGAATTTGATTGTGAAAGATGGTTTGAATGAAGTTGATTTGTCTATTTTGAAAGTTCGTGTTCTTGTGAAGTAGGTAAGGTCTTCTCCTGCTAGGCTTAAAAAGTTTAAAGAATGCATAAAAGAGGAGAAAGAGGAGAGCAAAAGCCTTGTTGTTTTGGATATTGAAACTAGATGGAATTCAACTTATCTAATACTTGAATCTGCTATCAAATTTAAGAATTCATTTGCTTCTTTATGCATGAAAGATTCTGCTTTAGTTAAGTTACTTAGGAAGTTTGGTGGTGCTCCTATTGAAGAGGATTGGAAGAAAGTGTCTACTTATGTAACTTGCAACTATACACATGAGATTTTTGAGACTAGATTATTGCTTGCCAATAACATGAGTGTCGATAATGAGGGTATGAGGAAAATGGCTACCAATATGATGGCAAAATATGAAAAATATTATGGAAACATTAATAATATCAATATTTTAGTGTTTGTAGCTGTTCTCCTTGACCCTAGGCATAAGTGGAATTATGTTGATTGGATCGTGGGTGCTTCATATGATGCCACAAAAGGTACTCTCTTGTCACTAAAGATTAAAATGGTTTTTCAAAATTTGTTTGATTCTTATACTTGCTCTATGCCTCCACCAAAGACAAGTAGAGCTACTTCCTCCACTTCCACCTCTTCAACCTCTTCCATTTTTACTCAAAGTGAGACTCAAGGAATAGGGAAGGTGGACCTTATTGAACTAATGAATTCAAGATATCAAATGGAGATAGGTTGTTCATTAACCAATGTAAACAAAAGTGAGTTGGATAGGTATTTAGAAGATGCATGTGAACCTCGTGATTCTAACTTTGATATTTTACTATGGTTGAAAGATCAAACAAAAAGGTATCCCATTCTTAAAAAGATGTCTAAAGATGTGCTTGCTATACCTATTTCTACCGTTGCTTCTGAATATGCTTTTAGTACTGGTGGTCGTATTCTTGATGATTTTCGAACATCATTGACTCCAAAGATGGCCGAAGCCCTTATTTGCGCACAAGATTGGCTTCGTATTTCTAGAACTTCTTTAGCAATAGAGGAGAGTTTGCTTGCACTTGAAGAAATGGAGGAAGGTTAGTATAAATTTTTAATTATTTTTCAATTGATTATTTAATATTTAAGAGTAAAAATATTTTTCTTTTAACCTTATATTGTTACTGTTCGTGCTCTTGGTTTAGGTAATGCATTAACTTTGGAGCATCCGGAGGTCATAATCGATGAAACTATTAACGTCGTTGAAGATGATTAATGGAGCTTGAAGTTTCAACTTATAAATTTTAATCGCTTGCTTTAGTTTTTTAATAGTTAGATCTTAGATGTGTAACTTTATGAGTTTATAGAATTATGGTTATATTTCAATTAATTAATGGTTGTATTTTAATAGTTTATGACTAATTAAGTCAAGTATTTATAGAGATTTAGTATTTGAATTATATATAAAAAAAATGTTAAAAGAAATAAGGAAAAAAAATTGAAAAGATCTACAACTTTCAAGAAGTAATT
>NC_080058.1:16460679-16488179 GCF_026212465.1 Amaranthus tricolor
TAAAAATAAAAATAAAAGTCAATGCCTGAAAGTTGACAAATGGCATAGTCGACGCCGGAAAGTTGACAAAAGTCACCGGAAACTGATTTAAGGTGTTTTTTTTAAAAAAAGTATCTTAAAAGGTGTTTTTTTACAAAAAAAATTATAAAAGATGTTTCTTTACAAAAAAGGTGTTTTAAAAGGTGTTTCTTTACAAATTTCCCTTTAATATATCAATACATGTGAGAAATAAATTGTTACTAGAAAATCATTTGCATTCATTAATAATTTTTAGTATTCTAGATAGATTTGTACATATTTAGTACATAAAAGAAGACAAAATTTGATGAAAAGAATTATAGAAATAAATGAAGCATTAGAAAATAAAAAAAACTACCATATCATTTAGTACAAAGCTTGGTTTTGAGTAAATTTTGGGTTTAACTTCATTAGCTCGAAAAGATCTACAACTTTCAAGAAACAAGTATATGCAAAAAATTAAACAGATAACTCGAAAAGCTCAAAATGAGTCGATACAACCAAGGTTGTAAAGATTCTTTAAAACTGAATTATGTAGAAAAAATTTCTAATTTTATTCTTTTTTTCTTTTTCTCTCTCTTCCCTTTCTCTTTCCCGTTTGAAATTTTTTTAAACTCTTCTATAAAAAATATCATTGAATATTTTAATTTTTGTGAGAAATAAATTGTTATTTGAAAATTATTCTTATTCACTACTAATTTTTACCAATCTAGGATGATTTAAATATATTTAGTACGTAAAAGAAGGCATAATTATTTGATGAAAAATATTTTTGAAATAAATAATGTAGCAGAAAACTAAAACAACCATATCTTTAGTACAAAGCTCGGTTTTGAGTATATTTTGGGTCTAAATTAATGAGCTCAAAAAGATCTACAACTTTCAAGAAGCAACTATCTGCAATAAATAAACAAAAGGCGAAAAGCTAAAAATTAATCGATATAACCAAGATTGTAAAGACTCTTTAAAACTGAATTGTGCCTAAAAATTTTCTGATTCTTTTCGTTCTTTCTTTTCTCTCTTCCCTTTCTCTATCTGATTTGAAATTCTTTTCAAATGCTTCTATAGAAAATAAGATTAAATATATCGATTTATGTGAGAGATAAATTATTATTTAAATATCATTCTCATTTACTAATACTTTTTATCATTCTAGAGAGATTTAAAAGATGGAAAATTTTAATGAAAAGAATTATAGAAATAAATAAAGCAGCATAAAACTAAAAAAGCCATATGTTTAGTACAAAGCTCGATTTTGAGTTATTTTTGGGTCTAAAATCATTAGCTGGAAAAGTTCTACAACTTTGAAGAAGCATCTATATGCAAAAGATAACAAAAATAGACGAAAAGCTAAAATTACGAAACATTTAAAATAGAAATTTTATTTTTATTCTTTATCTCATATAAATGGTGGTTAATGTCTCTCAATGGCCCTTCGATGTTGGCGGCTCTTTTTCATAGTCGTTGTCTTCCATGAAGGTGGCATGACTTGATATTTTTTCTAATTAATATTGCGTGGTCCTTGCCCTTCATAACCGGTGCAACTTTCAAATATTTAGTCGCCTTTTTCACATTTATTTGTACCTTCAACATCATCTAGACTTTTTCTTATTACGAGGAGATTTTCAAATTTTTGTAGATGGTTGTGATGGTATGTTGAGATTAGGAATAGTGGTGAAAGGTTGGTTTTCACCGGTAATGATAATAGAGGAACAATTATAGATGAACACGGTCCGCTTTGATCTGGTCTAACACTAAAATTAGACTAAATCAGAAATTTCGGTCTGAAGTTTTTCGGACCGGACCGGACCAAACCGTTTCACAACGGTCCGGTCTGGTCTGGTCTACGATTTTTTATTTTTATATTTTCATCCAAATTAATACATGTATTTATACAAATATTTATTACCTACAATTAATAAATATAATAATTTGTAATTAGTTGATAACATCAACATCATTCACGTATATATTGCTATATAAAAATAACTACATCTTAAAATATCTGGGTAGCAACTTAATTTTTTAAATACAAAATTATGATTTTTGACCATAGTACGGTTTGCGGTCCTGTCTAGTCTGAAATATAAAAAAACCAAGACCATACCGTAAACCGTAATTTAATTTGAAAAAAAATTAGACCAGGCCATTTAAACCGTAGACCATACCAAATACTAAAATTCCGATTTGGTCCGGTTTGATTTACGGTGTAGACTAAATTTTAATCAGCCCTAGGAACAATACGTGGTTAATGGTTACATTGAGAATGACTTGCGGCCCCTGGTAGGATTTGTGGGTACATGATAGGTTATTGTGCACAACTATAAAATAAATGTTTAATAAAAAAACATTACTTAATATGGTATTAATACCATTATATTGATAATCCATAATGAAGAGAAAATAAATTCTACCTTGTAAGTTTAAGGAGCAAATTAGTTGGTAAAAATATATAACAATGAACATAATATATTTGAGTAGGTTTATAATTAATACTTTTAATAGCAAAAGCTCGCTCTTTAGCTGTTCATGCACTACAATGCATTATCGTTAAAGAATTCCATCTATAAGTTATTGTTCATACACCTATTCTTTTATAGTTCATTCATATATTTATTTATCAATTTATTATATATCATATTATAACACTACACTAGTAAAAGGAATAACTATTCCTACTAATATGTACACATAGAAAAAATATCCCCATAATCATCAAGATGAAATTATAAATTTCCATGTCATTCACGGATGAAAGGGCCTCTTTTATTTGGTAATATATATGGACAAAAAATCTAACAAAATGAACATTTGAAATAAGAAGAAGCCTTAGTAAATTACGGTGATCTGTGAAGTTAACAAATTATCCTAATCATGTGATAAGATTTGATAGAGCCTCCTTTTTATCTTTTTGTGGTGATTTACAAATCACATTGATTGATTAAGAATTTTTATTTAAAATAGGAAAAATTAGCTAAAGGTACTATTTTTTTTTCCAAAAATTACCAAATAGAAAAAGTTTTGCCAAAAAACATCTAACAAAATTTTTTCTTTTTCAAAGAGTACCAACTAAGGGTTACTGTTAGTTGACCGTTATCTTTTGGTTTGATTTCCAATTAAATGCCCTTTGCTGCAGTCGATTTAAGCTCTTCAATGTTTCGGTTTATAATTATGAACAGTGTAAGAAGAGGAGAGAAGGGTGAAGGAGTGAGAAAAGCTCAAATATTAGGTGGAAAATAAGCCAATTAACAAGCTCATGCGCAAGTCAATTGCGACTCAAAGCAAAAAGATGATGGTCAACTAACAAAAATAGTTAGTTGGTATTCTTTGGAAAATAAAAAATCTTATTAAGTGTTTTTTAATAAAATTTTTTTTATTAGGTACTTTCTGAAAAAAATTTATTTGATACTTTCTGATAATTCATCCTTTAAAATGATGTGTCTCAATTTATAACTATTTATCGACCTTCCCTTCTTCTGCCTTTGTGATGTACATATATTTGTCATTCTTCTATCTCATCCTTATTTATTCTTATGATAACTATTTATTTGACACTATTTCACTACTAAAAGCACTTGTTACTCAATGAATAGAGCATCTGCATATGGAGTAAAAGGTTTGGGGTTCAACCTCTACTGGGTACGGGTATCAATTTTGGGGTTTTTAGCCTGCGTACATCTCTCCTTACTCCCTCCTTGTGAAAACGGTTATAATTAATCCGCATCTATCAGGAAAAAGAAAAACCCTCCACCCGAACCCTGCCTTGTGCCAGATACTGGGAGTGTCATTTATCTTTTACCTTTACCTCACTACCCTTGTACATGTTTCCAATAAATAACTTAATATCGTTCTTGATATAGTATGAACGCTAGGTGAAATACAAAAAGCTCTTTCTAATATAGAGAGTTGATTATGGTATTTAACAGGTGTTTTACAAAGATAAATTTAAAATTTTATAATCGGTGTTTTACGTCTGACATGATAATATTGATGAGTTAAATTATTGACCATTTTCTTGCTCTAGATCCTAAACAAATAAATACCTTGCCTAGGATTAAGAACAACATTGAATTAATTTGTGCACTTCTTATTCTTCATCATCATCATATCAAGTGTATCCCGCCCATAGAAAACTACAGCCAAGGTCTGGAGAGGTAAGGACGACGACAACTCATACTTAGGAGAGCGCGACCAAAGAGTACCCCGACTCGAGAAAGAATAAGATAGGTATCTGCAACTGATGGGACCGAGTGCGGCTAAAGCTAACTCCGCAAGTCTGCATCTTATCACACACAAGCGTGACCCTTAGACATAAGATAAATATAAATAGAATGCATATAGATAAAATAAAATAAAGTAAAAAACAATTAAAAATAAAAATGAAAATGACAATAATAATAGTGATAGCAACGAATAAAAGCTAGAAAACAAGAACATCAACAAACACTTCTTATTTATATATGTAATATTTTTTATTAAGGGCTCCCCTGACAACAACTTTTTTTTAACATAAGCAAATATTACGTATATCTGACCCTTAATCCCAAATAAGAGGCAAGAAATTATATTAAGATAATAGAATAATGTTTTTTTGTGTGTACGTTTGATTGTCCTTTATTTTTAAAAAGAATAGTTCGCCCTTTGGATATAAGAATCTAAAAAGTGGCTTGTGCTCGACACAAGATTAGTCGTGAGATGTCATAGTTTGTAAGTGGGCATATATGTTTTGACAAGTTTAGTGGCTACAGAAGTCAATTAATTTGAAGGGTATTTCTGAATTAGACATCTGTTTGTTTGTCATCAACTGTAAACGTCATACTAATTGTAGTTGGTTTATCTACTCACTCTTTCGCATCGGGATTAGATCATAACGTTTTCATTTCCCGATTCTTATTTGTCGCCACCCTTTTCATTTTATCGCCACCCCCCTCCTAATGAAATTACGAATTTGCCCCTGATCTTTAAAAATTTACAAATTTGCCATTGAATTAATAACTTTTCATTTTCATTTTTTTTAATTTTTTTTAATTATTCTTATTTATATTATTATTGTTATTATTATTATCATAGTTATTATTATTATTATTATTATTATTATTATTATTACGGTTATTATTATTATTATAACGGTTATTATTATTAAAAGTAACCATTTCTTTATTTTTTTATTATTATTATCATAAAATTAATAACTTTACATTTCTTTTATATTTTTATCATAAAAGAAATGTAAAGTTATATAACGGTTATTATTATCATAAAATTAATAACTTTACATTTCTTTTATATTTTTTTATTATGATATACATTTTTTGCTCCCAAAAAAAAGTAACCATAAGAAATGTTGACAATAATTTAAAAATATAATCTTTTAGATAATAGATGTATTTTTCAGAATAATAAATTTAAAGGAGAAAATGTAAAGACCATAAATATTTAAAAAAATATTAAAAGAAAGTTAGTAAAAAAATATAAAGAATGCAACTACTAAAAAATTATTTTTATAAAGTTAGTGAGAAACATATAAGAACCATAAACAATATAAAAATGTTAAATAATGTTAGTGAAACATATGTGGAATAAATAAATATTATTAAAATATTAAAAAAATAATATATAAGATTAATTATTTTTATTTTGTGTATAAATAAAAAATTTTGTAATAAGAACAACAAATGAAAATAACCTTAAAAAAAGAGTGAAGTATATTCTTTCATTTAAATCTTATCACATTTCATAAAATTATACTTCTACGTCTTTTTCTCGTTTTCAGAGAGAAAAAGTAAATCGTATTCATCTGATTTACTGAGAGGAAAAAAGTATACAAGAACTTATAAAGCAAACTATGGCCTTAATTTGCCTTACCTTGAGTTCCAAGGCCTTAACTTTTAAATCTTATAAATGGTGTGACTTGAGTGCATATTTGGTGCGTGCATTTATGGTGACTCTTGGGATGGAATCCCATAAGTATGTCATGAATGGGTGTATTAAGATAAATCTTGATGATTGTGGTTTATAATGATGATTAAAGTATGAATTAATGAGGTAATGAAGTATGAGTTAATCATGGGAGTTATGGGACCTAAATGAAGAAGTTCAAAGGTTTAAGATGCTCTACTATGCAAGTCGAGCAATACTGTCAGAAGCCCTCTAAAGTGCCGCTCACCAGCTCGCTCGACCGAGCGAGCTTCAGAATGGGTCGAGCAAGCAGACAGAATGCAACCAGAAACTTCCTGTAATCCGCTCGACCAGGCTGCTCGACCGAGCGAGCCTCTGCTTTGGTCGAGCAAAGTCTCTGATACTCCTAGGATGCTGGTTTTGATTCTTCAAATACTTGGGAATGTTTCATTATCATTTATTCATAGCTTTAATATACTTAATGTTACTTAGTACTCATTCACATTGTAATTATCCACAAATTACACCCCAAGCCAAACACTAGCCTATATCTCTTCTCTATTGTAATTCTCCATATTTGAGAGTTCTTTGAACTCCTTTGATAATATAAGAGATACTACACACCGGAGGACGTAGCCTAATTTGGGTGAACCTCGTTAAATCTTTGTGTCGTTTTATTGCTTTACTTTCTCCTACAAACATCGATATCATTGATAGCGTAATTTGTTTGTCACTAAACTTCATACATTCGATCTTGGAAATATTGGAGTTTGAAACACATTGTTCGAACTCTAATACATCATCGTATTCAAATTTATATGTTATTCTCTTGATGAAATTTCAATTATAAAAAAGTTTTTTTTTCATAATTTTTAATCATCAATTAATACTGCATTTCTTTATGCTAATGCATTATGTTGTGAATGGATTGAGATGTTTGGTAAAGAACAATAAATAAACGAATGAACAAAAAATACACAAAAAAACAGAGCACAACACTAGAGAACAACAAACACAAGATTTATGAGGTATCTAAGAATACCTCCCCCTCAAACAAGAATTACTTTCATTAATATATCAACATACACTTATGACAAGCCACACACAACCATTGAGAACACTCTCTCAAGATAAAGACCTCACTTTTAATGTTGGTATCACTCAAACACACTAATACAATGAAGAATTCTCTTGGTGATTGTCAAGGAACCAATTTAACCAAAAGCTTAAGCTGATGGTTAAAGCCCCAGGATATGTTATATACTCTAACACGCCCCCTCACATGAGACCCCATTGGGCTAGAAGTGTGGATGCGCATAGGCGCTGAATATTCCACTTTAAATGAGGGGTGGTTGAGATTCGAACCCGTGACCTCTCACGTTGGCTTCTGATACCATGTCAAGGAACCAACTCAACCAAAAGCTTTAGCTGATGGTTGAGGCCCCAAGATATGTTATATACTCTAACACGTCCCAAGATACCATGTTAGAGTATATAACATATCTTGGGGCTTTAACCAAAAGCTTAAACTGATGGTTAAAGCCCCAGGATATGTTATATACTCTAACAGTGATAAACCTTAATTGCTTCTAATATATTAGCCTCACACAATGCACTCTAATGATGTTCTAAGAACCCCTTATATAGTCCCTAACATATTACAAACCCTAGGTTGAAAGCTTAATGCCCAAGCATAAAACCTTGCAAAACAGAAAACACGATGTTGAGTCCCTGCTGAACCGCTCGATCGAGCCACTATGCTCGACTAGTTGAACGAACCGTCAAATCCTTCTGAACTTTGTGTCAGCTACTGCCTTGGATGAGCACTAACCTCCTTGGTCTTTGCCTCGTTCAAGGCATAACTTGAAACCCTACTTTGGCACTCCCTTGCCTTCATCAAGGCACACCAATTTATACACTTTGATCACTTCATCAAGTGACTCAAACATCAATCCTCCATAACGTATGCCACTCACATCTTCACTCTCAAGTGTGAAGTTATCAAACTCTTCACCAATAGCTTGAGATTTGAAACTTAACACAACATATTAAAATAAATTTTATAAAAAAATAAAATAATTAAAAAAGCATAAATATAACCATTAAAATTAATACTCCCTCCGATCTTTTAATTTAGTCCCATTTCCTTATTTGGCAAAACCTTTGAATTAGTCCCATTTCTATTTTTGGCAATCCTTTTTTACTTAAATACCCTTAGTTCACACAAGTAATTACGAATATACCCCCATATACCTTACTTACCCAACTACCCTTCACTACTTATCCTTCACTACTTACCCTTTACTATTTACCCTTTTTAATGGACCCCACACAACCCTTAATATCCGTGCCCAACCTATATGGGACTATATTGAAAGATCGGAGGGAGTAATATATTTCTCTACATAAGTTACACAAATTTTTCATTATTATTTTTTCATTTAATAAGGATTTGACAGAGTTAAATGTTTGACGTCTCAGACAATCTGCAAGTATTTGGTTCGCATCCCTGAATCCCTCTAATAGATAAAACGAAAGGCGAAATTTACACAATATAATTGTTATTTTGTTTCTGTACGGAAGATGGAGAATAATATGGCATATAAGAATAAATGTATGTTAGCTTTCCTTATCCACAAAGATGCTTTATGATAAGAGGGAAGCCCTTTCAAGTTTTAACAAAACTGCACACTCAGTCTCCCACAAACGTAATTATGCTTTCAAGCGCATATTCCAATTGTAGAGCGTCTGATCGTGACAAAGTCTTACTCACTTTTAATTAATCGTTTAATATTTAACACATCATTTAAGAGGTTAAATTTTACATTCTAAATAATAAAACATTTATTATTTGAATTAGGTTTCAATTGTACAAATTTGTCTCACTATTAGATGGTCTCATACTTTTTTTAACTTCTGCTTTTTAGTTAGAGTTGATAGTTAGATCATAATCCAACCATAATTTGATTCGACCTTTGAAAAAAATTCAAATTCAAATTCAAAGAAAAAAATTTGACTCCAAGTTCGATAATAAAATCGACTCTTAATTAGAGTTGAATTATGAAAGGTGGTTCTTTGAAAAAATCGATCAAATAATTTGACTCGAATCCAAATCCGACCATGCTGCAACTCTGATTTGACCCGACAATCGACTCTGACTCTAACTTTGTCCAATATTCAAGTATACGGTTTATTTTATGCAATTATTTTATGATTGATAAAGACATATTATATTAATGTGCTTACGTTATGCAAAATTTTCTTTTTTAAGACTTTACCTTGCCTAATAAATAAACTACAAAGTAGGTCATAGACTCGTACTTGATCAAGTTTGATACACCAAATATTACAAAAATGATCGTTAAAGAATTTTGATTACTGAAGTAAAACGATTTTAATTAAAGGTTGAAAGTAGACCTGGGAAAACGGTCGGTCGGTCGGGTTTTGGGTCGGATCAATTTCGGTCGGGTCATTTTCGGGTCGGGTCAGTTTCGGATCAGGTCAGTTTCAGGTCGGATCACTCTGGGTTTCGGGTAGGTTCGGATTGACCCAACGGGTTACCATAAAACATTAGAATATCCAATCGACTAATTCAACATAAAAAAAATCATTAAAATGTCTAAAAAAAATCATTAGAGAAATTACATGTATGATTTTCGAAAAATAGTTGGTATGTCAGGTTCATTTAAGTGCAAGAAAAATAGGGGAATTAATACTTATTTTGAAAGACTTGTAAGATACGTGCTTTATAAAAGTTATTTTGTTTATTATAATTGTAACGTTAGATAAAAATGACGTTAAAATTATCTTCACAATTTTCATGTTGGAAAGATATACAACTAACTAAGTACTTATTTCGTCTTATAAGATATGCGTTTTATAATTTAGGGTAGCGACATTCGTTTTTTGAAAAGCTCATTCAAACGTGCGAAACGTTCGTATAAATTATATTGATTTGCTTACTGAAATGTAGAAGAATTAAAAACTCATTTGACTGATTTAACAAGATACATGTATTCAATTAAGATGATTATAACGTCCTGTTTTTAAAGAAAAATAATTACGATGGCTAAAAAGACGTTAAATACGTGTTTTTTGAAATCTATTGATGAGTTTTAGGGTTCAAGTGATATACTCAATATGTTGAGATACTTTGAAAACTAAAATTTTATTTGAAATGAATTCTAACATTGAAATTACTCTAAAAATTGATATTAAATCGGTCAAAACGGGTCGGTTTCCGGTCGGGTCATTTTCGGTCGGGTAATTATCAGTCAGTCATGTTTCGGATTAAGTCGCTTTCGGGTCGGTCGGGTTCGGGTTTTGTCGGGTCGGGTCCCGGGTTCATTTTCGGGTCGGATCAAATTTTTCCAGGTCTAGTTGAAAGGATTAACAGTTTAAGCTAAAGCTAATTAGCAAATAAAAAGTTTTGATTTATGACTATTTAAACATTATCTTATGTTTAATCAGATTGACAAAATATTTAAACAATAAGTACATACAAGACTCACAATTAACCTAATCTATAATATCATACTTAAAACAAGTTTGAAAATTCGAAATCTCGAATGCACAGATGTATGTATAATTGGTTATCATTTACAAGAGATTGATAAATATTTTTATTTTAAGTAAAATTCACAAATAGTTATTCAAAGATGTTATTGTTATGAATTATGTACTGTAAAAAATTAATATTTTTCAAAATACAATCCGACTCTATTGGAAGTCTAAAAATCTGAGTTGAAGCAAAATCAGAAGACGTGAAATCCGAGTACGAGTCGAAGATGGAGATGAAAAAAGCCTGATTTTTTCATAGCAAAGTCACTACCATAATTCGATTTAAGTATGAACTATTACCATTCCAATTCCTAGCCCATTCAAATTGGGCTAAGGATAGTATCCACACGGAAATTTGAAAAAAAATAAGACGTGTTAATGAATTTATTCAAAAAACAAGCTTCGTTCAAATTTTATTCACAAAATAAGCGTCCTTGGCTTCAAAGCTAGGCTTGGTGTAAACTTGCTCTTACTAACAGCGAATTAAAACAAATGGTCAAAAAATTAGTCAAGGTTCAAGTCGCTGTTACTAACAGCGACTTTAGGAGTTGACTGGTCAACTCATATGTCGCTGTTAGTAACAGCGATTTGACGTTTGACTTGGTTTGACTTTTATTGACTTTTTTGTATGATTTAAACTAGCCGTTGTAAAATTAAAAAATAGTCGTTATAAAGTTAAAAATAGTTGTTATTATGTTCTATTAAATAATTCCATCATTTCCCTACTTCATTGTATCCAAACTCTATCATTCTTATTCTATTTAATCAATTTTGAAGGTAACATAAAGTATTATGTTAGTATTATTCTCAATTTATAAATGTTAATATTATTTTTGAATGTTTACTTATATTTCTATAACATATGTGTTCCGTAGATTTCACAGGAGCATTCTATTGAAGAGCTTTGTGATTGTGGTTATGAAGTTGAGATTAATACAAATTGAAGCGACATCGATCCTGGCTGTGATTTTGTTGCTTGTCCATTCTACTTGGATGAAGGATTCAGTTGCACCTACTTTAGGTGGGTTGCTCCGTAGGGTATCAAATGGCTTGAAAAAGAAAATCAAGAGCTTAAAGATGCGGTATTTAATCTCAAGAGACAAATAGATGATATGAAATATAGGAAATAAGAGACTGAAAGGATTATGAAAAAGTTTAAGAAGCAATCTTAGTTAGCGACGGTGGTTTAAGTTAACGAATGAACTATGTAATTTGATATGGATTCATTGAACATGAATGAAATTGTGTTGAATTTTCGAGAGCATTTTCCCTATTTGAATATGATTGTCTGTTTGATTTTGATTAAGTTCATACTTAATTCTCGGCGGAATGATTCATCGCCGAAAACTCTGAGTAATTAACATCATTTCATTCATAATAAATATGTGATAATACGATAAACATATATACATATCTACACATATATTAAAAAATATACACAACAGTCCACATGTTACAAATATTCAATATATACAAAACATTACTAATGTTTAATATATAAAAACACTATACTAATGCTAATCCTCCTCCTATACCCTCTCTAACTGTGACGGTCTTTTACGCCTCCTACGATAGTAAGAGGTCGTCGCATGACGCTCGGGTAAGGGAGGTGATTGATACTGGGATGATCCAGCACCCTGTGAGGACCCGGCACCATAGTCGGGGCACGATAAGTCTACCTCCTCAAGATGAACGTCGGCATGATGAGGAGATGAACCCTGCTTGTCCATAGTGATGTCAAGCACACGACTTCTGGAATGAAGTGCTGAAACTGTGTCCCTTTGACTACCTTTGGGGGAGGTCGGACTCCTAATACCCTATGCACTATATCTTGCCAACTGTCGAGTTGGCATCCAACGGTAAAGACGGCATGTCCCTCGATGAGAAGCCGAGTAAGCACAGCTACGTCAAGCAAAGTGACAGTAGCTTCACCTAGAGGTAGGTGGAAGGTATGTGTCTCTTAGTGCTACCGTTCGACTAAAGTCGTGACTAGCGCCCGATCGACTCTCCCATAAGCGATGAGATGAAAGTCGTACAACCTTGCTCGTTGAATGTAGGGGATGATCCGTGCATCAATCTGCCACGGAGCAGAGTCGGGATGCTTGGTGTATATGGTCTCTGTGTCAGACACCTGAACGCAAAGACTATATTAGCATAAAGTTAAAGTATTAAGGCATATACATTCAAAATAATAAGTTGATTAACCTGGACATTCCATAGTACACTGCTTCTGTGATCCGCCTGCATCGTCAGTACATTAGGGTCGCGAGGGCCTGGAGCTGCTAGATCCATCTCTACTATAATTCAACAATAACTTAGTTGTAGTTTTAATTATACGTAAAAGACTTAACAAATACTCAAATTGTTTACTTATGTTATTTAGTTGTTTTCATAGTCTTTATGTGTCTATACTCAAATACAGTTTACCTTGACGTGCAAGTTCTAGTGTTGTGACTTTCACTACCACACCGTCGACAAGCGTTGCGTCTCTTTGATCCTCCGTCCATCTCGTTGGTGATCCTCCTTGACTTAGGTCTTCCTAGTCCACGAATGTGATCTGGATCGTGTATCACCTCAACACCGGTGTATTGAGGTCATAAACCTCTTATCAATCCATGACATGAATATGAATTCATATGTGTTCACATAGCTCTGGGTAGTGTAGCAGGTCATTTCGACACCAAATTGGTCTTTCACCATTTGTCGCACCACAGAGACCTTAACTGATGGGTCTTCAGCAACACAATTTCTAATAACATTGTTAATCACGAAAGATGTCAAACGAATGTGTCCAGCTGACACATTTTCAGTACTTAATACACAACCCCCATGCTTCCCTTTATATGTAACAATCTCCCATGAAGGTGAATAGGAGCTCTTCCTAGCCCTTAGCCTCCAAGCACACCCTCTCTTACACTTCAAAGTGAGCACGGTTTGAATCGAAGTCTCAATTTGGTACTCAATGTTCCTAAGAATATGATACAATCTAACAGCGTCCAACAAGGCATCCTTATTATCAAACATCATGCCCTTTTGAAACTCTCCTTCATCGGAGTAGGTTGTATCACATGCCCAAGACCTCCAAGAGTTTTCCTCAACGTGTTCATCTAGAGGGGGAACTAGTGCATAAGGTGTAGGAGCAACGATTGTTGGAATGTTGCTTAAGGTCATGTCATTAGCTAGAGCCTCCTCATCAACACCCACTTCGTCCTCAGAAGGAGTTTCAACGAATTCATTACTCTCACTATTAACATCATCCTAAGGCTCATCTGTATTTTCTAAGTTAAAAGTACCATCATTAGAAGGAAAAGAGAAAGATGGCATAATGGGATTTGGGGTTTCATGGGTAGGGAAGGGCGTAGGAGAAGGAGTAGAAGAAGTTACATTCAGGAATGCATTTGTTTCCACAACACTGACATCATGATTCCCTAAGGATACCTCTTCTACATATAACTCTAAAGAAAGAATAGAGGTAGACTTTGAATACTCCCACATTGTATCTATAGCCTCCTCATCCTCAACCGGAAGAGCTAACAATTCTCCACTCATATTATATTTAGAACTTACATTAACAGTACTTCTTGTAGTGTCAATGCCAATCTTAGAGCATTTAAGGTGTTTAAATTCATTCAAATCCATGTTTGAGTTGCATGCAAACAGTTTACGTCTTCCCCCAACATATTTAACATTGCTACTACTTGATCGAATTGAACCATTCCAAAAACATACAACAGTCACACGAAATGAAGCCATTTCTACAACAATACGTACAAAATCAACATTACTATCAAGTTCATAAATATATACATATATAACAACATTGATTAAATTTAGGGTTTGCATTCAAACATTCTCTATATTAAACTCAAACATTTTCTACATTAAATTCATGAACAAACAACCTCATTATAAAGATCATGGCAAATAACAAGTACATTTGACATATTCATAAAGTTTAAACGTAAATGACCACTATAAATGACATACTTTTTAAAAACAAACAGAACTAAAAAATTTATAATAAAAGGATACCTTAATAAGCTGTAGAACTACAAGAAAACTAAATTGTAAGTTTATAAACCTGCATTTATGTGAAAGTTGATGAAGAATTTGTAAATCCTAATTTTTTGAAAAAAGAAAAAAAATATAAACAAATAGTACCTTAAGTAAATGTAGGAAGATGACAAAACTAATTAGTAGTAGAAACTTGGAATTTGATGAGATTAATTAAAGGATTAAAGTTGATTTTAATGGTGGAAAGAAGGGAGAGATTTCTTGGGTTAGGTCGCTGATACGAAATCGGGTGAAATGAGGAAGGAGGAAGAAGGTTGTTGTATTTAGGCACGCCTAAAGTCGTTGTTAGTAACAGCGACATAAGGGTTTGACCAGTCAACCTTTATTTCACTGTTACTAACAGCGACATGAGGTTTGACTAAAATTTTGACCATTTCTTTTAATTCGCTGTTAGTAAGTGCGAGTATACACCAAGCCTAGTTTTGAATCCATAGATGCTTATTTTGGAAATAAAGTTTGAACGAAGCTTATTTTAGGAATAAATTCATTAAAACGTCTTATTTTTTTTCAAATTTTTGTATCCACACCCCAACAAATTTAGAATGTTTTAAAACATTTGAAAAAAAAGCGTATAAATTGTATAGGTTACATCGTAATCTCTTAACAAAAAATTATGTTCAGAGCTATAAAGGACGTTAATATCTAACCTACAGTTATATTTTTCTTAAACATATTATGTTCTTGAAAATGGTCACTGTGTAAATTAATTGACAGATTATATTTTTCTAAGGATTTAAGTTAGGAAAAGCATAGCTCTACTTCACAAATAATTCAGCATTTAATAAGTCCACTTACTTAAAATTTATTTTATACCTAATTATCTAAACCATATTCTATATAGGCGATCTAGCTCTTCTCTTGTATGTTCCATAAACATTTTAATAATACAATCTTGCTGATGAAAGTTTAAAATTGTTTTACCTATTTAAGAACATCAATGATGATGTCACATATTCTTAAGAAAGAATACAATGTTGGTAGCTAAAATTACTATGTCCTTGAAACATATTAAACCAAAAGAAATCATTCTTAACTGTTTGCATTCACTTGCATTTAAAAGCGGCAAACAAAATCAAAACAATTTCAGCATACTATAATAATAATTTATTTACATTAGCTTGGAATGTTTTTCCTGGTAATTGCAACTTCCTTTGCAACGTAACACCTATTTTCCTTGAATTTGTTGACTAGTTTAATTTATTTAAATTGACATTTTGGCATTTTAAAGTTGGTATTTTAACATTCTAAACTTGGGCTTTTAAGTAGTTTAAGTTGTTATTTTCTCAGGCTAAAGTTGATGTTATACAGCTAGTTTTACAAATTATTGTATGAGACGGTTTCATCGTGAAACACACCTCCATCATGTGTTAAATAGCCCATCTAATATATATTATTTGAAAAAAAAAACTCCTTATTTGAGATCGTCTCATCGAGAGATGATCTCTCACAAGATTATCCTTACTAGTTTAAGTTGGTGTTCTAGCAGTCATAGTTAGCATTTTTAACATGCTAAAGTTGGGCTTTTAAAAATTAAGATTCAATCTTTGTTTTTTGCTGATGATCTTTTGTTATTTTTCCATGGTGATCCTAAGTCTATTGATTTTGAGGGATAGCTTGGACAGGTTTTGCTCTTGTTAAGGCTTGGCTATTAATCCTGATAAGTCCTCTCTCTATAGTGGTGGGGTGGACTCGGTGGTGGATTCTACTCTTTTAGCCTCTTCTGGTATCTCTAAAAAGGAGTTCCCGATGAAATATCTAGGTGAGGCTGTGGACCCTCATAAGAAGAATATTGATTTTCAAGGGATTATTGATAAACTCAGAAATCATATCTGTAATTGGTCTTCCAAGCAAACTTTCATATACTGGCAAAAGTATTCTCATTCAATCTGTTTTGTTTTCACTAAGAAATTTCTGGTCCAACATTTATATGATCCCCAATTCTGTTCTCAAGGATATGGATAGTATTTGCATATGCTTTCTGTGGAGGGGAAATTGTTCTAGAGGGCCTGGGCTTGTAAATTGGCAAGATTGTTGCGTTGCTAAGAAAGATGGGGGTCTTGGGTTCAGAGATAGTCATAGGTGGAACAAAGCTTTACAAGCAAAACTTCTTTGGGATATTGCTAGTAAGAAAGATAATTTGTGGGTGAAATGGATACACTCATTGTATATTAGGGATAGAAATTTTTGGTTACTCTCTCCTCCTAATGATGTGAGTTGGCATTGGAAAGCTATTTTGAAGCTGAGGGTTGATTTTTCTGAAATATTCTGGATGCAGTATTCTGATACATTTGTCTATACTGCTAAACATGGGTATGATTATTTGGTTGACCAGCCCACGCCTTGGAAATGACATCCTATTGTTTGGAATCCCTTAAATATTCCTAAACACAGTTTTATTCATTGGTTGTTTGCTCATAATAAGCTTCGCACTAAGGAGCAGTTAAATGGGATGGAGTTTAATCTGGATGATCCTTGCTGCTCTCTTCGCCCTGACCCTATTGAAGATATTTGTCATTTGTTCTTCTGTTGTAACTACTCTAAGGAGGTGTTGGCTGGTGTCTTTCATTGGATGGGTATGTTTTTCCCTTTTGAGTCGGAGAAGTCCCTCAATTTTGTTAAAAATCTAAAGGGCCCCCTACAAAGAAGAGAGTGGTTAGAGCTGTCTTTGTTGCTACTGTGTATTGTATTTGGAAGGAGAGGAATAACAGATGTTTCGGAAGAGGAGCCCTTCCCAGTAGAGCTATTATTTCAAGCATTATTGCTTCTCTAAAATGTAGACTTTCTTGGAAACTTAGTTCTCCTTGTGCCTTTGTCGCTAGATTGCAGGTCAGTTAGTATGTGGCTTTCCTAGGCTGCTGGTATCTTGGTTGTTGCTGATTAGTTGTGGATTGTTCTTTAAGGTTGTTGTCTATTGGGGTTCTATTTTTGTGGCAGTTTAGGGATCTTGCAGCAGCTGAGGCTGGTGTGGGTAGTGGCTTGATTCTACTTTTGTAGTTTGGTCTTGTTTAGCTTTGGTTTTGGTGTTGTTTAGTTTTGTGTTGTGCTTGGTGCTGGTTCAGGGGTAGTGTTTTTTTGTTTAAGAGATGGCAGTCTTGTATTTGTACCTTTTTCGTTTGGAGTAATAATACATCTTTCTTGACCAAAAAAAAAGGGCTTTTAACTATTTTAAGTTTGTAATATAACAAGCTGCAGTTGGAAATTTGAATAGTTTAAGTTGTTGCAAAAGGTCAAAGTTGTCAGTTTAATTAGATTAAGTTAGCCTTTAGACTAAGTTCATATTTTAACAGGCTAAAATTGGCAATTTAACTAGTTCTAGTTAGTGTTCTAGTATCATGAAGTTGGCGTTTTTATTCTTTTAAATTGATATTTTAATTTATTTAAGTTGGTATTTTAACATATTAAAATTGATATTTTAACAGTTTGCTTTTTAATAGGCTTATGTATAAGTTATGCTTACCTCCACACAAGCAAATGCTATCGTTTTCTTTATCAAAAACCGTATTTTCATCATCAAACACTATCATCAGTTGTTCAATTGATGAGCCTATATAAAACAACAAAATATGCATCACAATACAATTTATTTTATCGGATGAAATAAGAAATATGCATTATAACCTTATGTATTTGGTTTTTTAACATATTAAACTTGGTGTTTTCATTATTAAACTCAATCATCAAATTTTCGGTGAATGCTAGTTTTATAAAAATAATATTCATCATAATTCTTTCCATAATGTTTCAAAAATGCTATAAATGAGTAAGTATTACTTAACAGAGTTAATACGAAAAGAAATATATAGACCTAGAATTTCCTTTGAGTTGTTTTTGGATCGAGTTTGAGATGAAAATTTATCGATTCAAGTATGAAATCTTCTATTCGAGTTTTTTTATGATTTGATTAATTTTTTTTGAGAATTTGATTAAGTTTTGAGGATTGAGGGAAGAAATGTAAACATGAGTGAAGGAATAAATATTGTTTTCTATTTGAAGTTTTAGCAATGTGAATGAGTGAGAGAAGAAAACGATTTACTAGAATTGCGTGTAGGAAACTGTTGTTTTGTTTTAATACTTAATATGGACGACTTCAGACTATCTCTGAGAGAGACAGACTCACAAAAGGCTTGCTGATCTTTGAAAAAAGTGGTAAGATTTCCTTAAAAATGTGATATGCAATTGAAAATAATATTATGCAATTGTAAATTGTGCATAAAACAATATAAAGTATGCAATTGCAAATTTGATTCAATCTCCAAAAGCTGTGCTTCAAAATGAGTTCAATGCTTGTAAAGAACATTAGACCATTACATAATACAAGACAAAGAAAATCAAACCATCATACCATATAGGAGTTAAATGCATCAAATCAGATATATAAAGGCTCCCATCAGTTGCAATTAGGAATTGTCACAAGTCGAGTATATTAAGCCTATATACTAACTATTTTATTTAGTGTGAGCTTCGAACCCATGGCATCTCAAAATTCAAAACCTAAACCCAAAACCACCGAACTCGATGTGTCTACGGTCTTAAACTAATTGTTTTTCTACCATTCTTTATACATTTTTTGTGTAATTGGGTTTAAGATGTATCTATAGATGGAAAAGTCTAAACTAAATAAGTCCAAATAATTAAAAATTAAATTCTAAATTGGGTCTCAAATTAAACATAGGACGACTCTAATTAGACCATTAGGTCTAGGGCAAGTCTATGTTGAGTTTAGATTTGAGGACATTAGACTTAAAACCCAAAATCATTAGGTCTCAAAAAATTAGACCCAAATTCTAAAATTAGGGTCAAGTATGAGGAAAGTCCAAAAGAATCTTATACTCTTATCAGTTTTCTTTTCATTGTATACTTTAAGTTTTTCTAATTTAAGCAATAGAAATTTAAATTAGATTTTAAAATCATATATTGAAAATAAAATATATGGATTTTATTTTGATGCAAAGTTCTTAAAGAATTTTATTTTTACAACTTTTAAAATTTATTTTGAAATGAGCGCAAAGAGTAAAGTGAAAAAAAAAAAAAAAAAAAAAAAAAAAAAAAAAAAAAAAAAAAAAAAAACTGAGGGAGTATCATGATCATACCCAGCTGAAATATGAAAGGGCTTTTTAATTGTTTGCTGTTTGACACTTGACTTGTAATATGTAGATTATTATTTGACATGCTATGTAACTGTTGTGCTATTAGTCTTGATTCAAGTAATAATGAGTCTTGAAGCTCCTCTCTGTTAAAGCTTCTGATAACAAAAGCAGCAAATTAGACAAAAAAATTTCAATGTAAAGACGACATACACACACAGTCACAGACAATATAATGAGTCGATACGCTTAATTACGTTGATCAAAAGATCTCCATTGTGAGCAATCAACACACCAACTCCATGAGACGTCTTTGATCTGGTGTCTGGAAGCTATGTTAAATGGGTGGAAATGAATGGTAGAACTATGCCATAGTGCAAAAATGTCGGTAACATTCGCAATCATGGCAATGGAAAGGTGATGCGGTGACAGGAATGTTGCGGCTATTGCAATCTCGATCTCAACAAATGAGATATTTCTTGATACGACTCAAAACGCGATTTTTTACACTTTTACCCTGCGGGACATCATTTTATTTTATTCAAGACAACTTATAACTTAGCTCAAGACTCTTGTCTCTACTACCAAAATTGACTCTTGAAATCTCAAATTTTATTCAAGATTTTCCCTCAACATAGGGGTGATAATCTTACACTCCTATTTGTCATCAGAATAATAGATTCGAATGCCTTCCCCATCTTTGATTTCTTTTCCATTTATAGTACTTCCAACTAAACACTCTTAACTATGGCCAAATCCAAGTGCTTCCAACTAAACACTCTTAACTATGGCCAAATCCAAGTGCACGGTTTATTTTGAGACCGAGGAAGCAAATTCAGAAGGTCTGTGTCACCATCTTCACCTTCTAGTGATGTCGAGGGGATTAAAATATCACAATTCGGCGGCGAGAAACGATGCAAGTTTGGTAACTTCACAAGCTTTAACTCTTTAAGATTGCTAATCATAAGCTTCCAACCCTCAACCGCATCTTCCACTCCTTGATCTCCAAATATTTGTTTAAGCGCTATACAGTCTCGTACGTAAATGCTTTCAAGTTTTGAAAGATCCTGAGCAACAAAACAAATCGGGAGAACATTCTTTAATTTATGACATGATTTCACAGTTATGTCCTTGATTTCTTGGAAGCTGTTTTGCAATTCAAACAAACATGAACCCTGCGTTCCTCCAGCCTGATCATTGACGGTAACAATCGTCTCCAACGCTTGGCATGTCTCTACATGAAGGTATTGCAATTTTTGCAAGCTCTGCGCATGACAGGATGTGAAAACACTAGTCAAACCATCGCAATTCTGGAGCCAAATGAATTCAAGATTTTGAAGACTACAATTCTGCTGAGAATCATTCCATATACAATTCAGTTTCGGCAATAATGTCAAATGTAATTCTACCAAAGTTTTGAATTGTGCATTTTGCTGATTGTTGAACTCAACAGGTGCATCAACGGTTAGATCTCCAAATAGGTTTTCCATCTTAGCACAATCTTCAATGTAAATGCGTTCAAGTCGCGGAAGACCCTGGGAAATAAATGAAACTGGAAGAATGGTCTTCAATTCGCCGCAGCAAATTATAGTAATCTTCTTCAGTTGTAGGAAGGCTTTTTGCTGCAGATCGGTATATGAAACTCTCATTGCTTCATCTTGAACAATAATTGATTCCAGCGAACTGCATCCATCGAGCACAAGGTGCTGCAGTTTTCGCAGGCTCGAGGCAAGAATGGGTGTAAAAAGACTTGTCAAGGTTTCACAATTTTTAAGTTCAACATGTACAAGATTTTCGAGGCTGCCATTCTGCTGCTGATCACTCCATATGAACCTCAATTTAGGTAAGAACGCCAACTCTAACTCAGCTAAGTTTGGGAGTTGAGAATCAAAATTCTGGTTGTTAAGATCAACAAGCGGAACTTCCTCTGCCTCATTTTCTTCACCGTGATTTCCAAATATTCGCTCTAGTTCCGCACAATCATTTATGAAGATGCTTTCAAGGTTTGGAAGACCATTAGCTACAAAACAACTTGGCAAGAGGGTATTTAATTTGCCACATGATTCTACTTTAATCTTCTTGACTGCTGGGAAAGTACAAGAAAATGCATTCGTTGTTGCTTCATCTTGATTATCTTGCATAATAACTGTTTCAAGCGCATGGCATTTATTGATCACAAGGAATTGAAATTTATGCAAACTCTGAGCAAGAGTAGAAGTGAAAATACTAGTTAATGTGTCGCATTCTTCCAGATCAATGCGTTCAAGATTTTGCAGGCTTACATTTTGCTGATTGCCTTTCCAAATGAACTTCAATTTAGGCAACAATGCCAACTCTAACTCAACTAGGTTTGAGAGTTGCACATGGGATTCCTGGTGGCCAAGTTCAACAAATGGAAATACCTCTTCCAATACCAAACAATTATGTATCTTCATCTTAACGAGAGAGTCTAGGCATCTTACAATATGCTTGCACAACTTTACATTGTTGTCCTTGTCAGTGAACTCCTGAAAAATAAAACAAGTCAGAACGCATTCTTAGTCTACGTATAATCTTTTACATGAAACAGTATATAAATTTTCAGTAGCAAGTGGTGTCGAGAGTAGCATTTTTTTATGATGAACAAAACCTTGTAGAAGTGGATTGAGGAAGAAGTTATAGTGTTATACATTATAAATATTTTTTTTGCTGTTAAAGGATGTCCTAGCTTAGGACAGGCCTAAACACTTTGAAGGAAGGGGAGTGGTACATGAAACCTCCTCCAAGTGCCCCTTCTACACTACAAATTATTTTTTTCTTAACAAAAAAAATCTCCAAGGCTACAAGCATAATATTCATCAAATTTCGGGATTTTACAAAGTCAAACTTACAATACATAGTTCTTTTAAGCAATGCTTGCAACCTTAGCTAATTGTTCAGTAGTTTACACGATATTATCCTTCTCAAAAATTGGTTAATAATCCTTTTAACCCTAGTATTTAGGTATATGTTTAAAAACTGCTCTCTGTATCCATGAATATTATACAAATTTTCAGTTTTTGACAAGCCATTTTAGGTGAGTTTGAAAACTTCTTTCTAGAAGAACCCAGTGAAACGCCGGCTCTTTAAATCTTAGCATTGTTTTCCTGCTGAAAGAGTCACTTCTGCCAATTACCTAAATTCCTTCTTTTCTTGCCATTTTGTCATCCTTGTTATTTGATTTTTTCCTCTGTAGGACACTATACCTCTAGTCTTACCTGAAGAAATTCCCTTTCTCGCAACCCTTCTTCTTGGGATATCTCTTATGTTCCAATTCCCTACAACAAGCCTAACAATAATCAACGGCCAGCCTACCTAGTCAACCATTAAAGTACTTACAACACCCTACCCACCTAAACCCAGCAGTTCGATGCCCCGCTTTGACCCCCCAGCTTTGACGCCCAAATTGACCACTATTTACTACACACCCCGCACAGAAAAGAAAAAAAAATGTATAACCACTTTTTTAGTCAAAATGGAGATGGAGCTCAACAGAAAACAGCAACAAAACTATGAAGAAGGTAAGAAAAAGTGAAATAGAAATTACAGATGATATAGCAAAAACATCCCAAAATCAATTGCCACTTTCTATTCAATCAACATAGCATTTTAAATTCAAAGTTTGGTATGTAGTCCTCCAACCATCAAGAATTTGATTAGAATGTCTAGCCGATCTACTTTCACCGCCCAAACTAAAACTTTCTTGTGACTATGAACAAGGCAACTGGTAATTTCTTGTGATATTGGAGGTTAGTAGTGGGGCGTGTAAATATCTTCTGAAGCCTTGGAGCGTTTTATGGTTGTGGTTTAACTTAATGGTGCAAGGTCTGAAAGATGAGTTCTGTAATGTTCTTTCAGAGAGCAGCAAATAAAAGGTGCTATGTACTAGCTTAAAAAGCAACTTTAGAATGGCCATCTACAGAAATCTACTTGTATGATATTAATATATATCATGTTTCCCAAATAGGGGTATTTAGGCCATACAATCCACAAGTTCAAAAAGTTTAAATCAGAATAAACGAAGAAATCAACAATCCAATACTGGGTAACATGAGTTTCTTTCATTAATCTGAGAAGCAGGAGCACAGTTCAAAAAGATCGAAATGCAGGATTAAAGGAAAGTTTTTTTGTACCAACTGAAGAGGCATATTCCAAAGGCTTTGCAGCGCATAAAGATCGATTAACTCAATAACTTCAGGACTGGGGAGAGGTTGCAGATGATTTTTTGCATTCAACTGATACACATGCTTGAGTGCGCATTCCTTTATCTCTAGTACCTCCATCTTTGATTCAACTAGTAGCATATCTGGGACTATATTATCCAATCTAGGGCACTTTATGATCACAACTTTTTTAAGCTCTCCCAAGTAACTGATTGGAGCAGGGCCATGCAACATCTTGCCCAGTTGGCGCATATTATCTAGTGTAAGATGAACCAAATTGGGCAACACTGTTGTCAAGGAAGATAATCCTAGTCCAGTTTCTGTTGTATCAATAAGACACTCCATACCATAGATTTCCCCTAGAAAAAGTTCTCTAAGATTCTGGAAACCCGCATCATCAATTTGTGGATACATGTTGTCGATACCATGTATATAGTTTGAACCCACAATCTTAAGACACTCTACATCTGGAAATAACTTCTCAAACACCTTGATTGATACGTCATTAATATCATCTAGTCCCAGACTTCTTGTCCACCTAATGCCTTCCTCTTTTAATATACGGGGCCTGCAGTTTATGTAATACATTTGCAAAGTCCCAAACCTAAAACCAGCAGGGAGTGAATGAAAACCAACGAACGTGCCAGCAAAGGCAGACAAAAGAGGCAGAAAGTTTAGATCAGACAGAAAATTAGCATCCCACTTCCTTCTTGTATGAAAGAAAGGTGTATATAACTCCTCTAGCTTTGTCAATTTTGACAACAAATTGCAGGGTATCACTTCCAATGAATACCATCTAGATAGATCAAGCAGACATAAGTTACCAAGCTCCCCTATCCACTCTGGTAATATGCTCTGTTGTAAACCAAAATTCAATTCGAGAATCTCCAGGTTCTTTAATGTCCCTAGCATAGACATGTCCTTGTACCTGAAACAAGCCATAATAAATCATAAAATGAGTTTTAGCTATTAAATCATCCCATCTTTACATGACAATTCACATATGCTCACATTGAGAGATCTATTACTATATTAACTAGGCACATAAATTTAAGTGATATTACATTTCTCAATTGAAGGTAAGTTATGTAATGTTAACTAGGCACAAATTAAGTTCATTCAGGGAATAGGGACCCTATTACTATATTAAATCATTAACAAAGTATATTGTTCTTTTTCCTCTCTTTGTATTTTATAAAACCTTTAATTTCATAAAATATTAACTCAATGAGTTTGTCCAGCATTTTATAGATAGTATCAAAGATGAATTATCTAGTCCTATTTGAGTTCATTTGACTGCTTTTAAAGCAATACTATTAGTTTTTGACCTAATGCATTTCAATTTCCATGCAATGAACAAATTAACTACAATAGTATTAGAAAAATAAGGATGATGCCATGTAGTTCTAGGTTGCCAATTAAAAAAAAAAAGTAGTATGGTGCACAAAATGTGCACTCAGAGCGTGAGTCCCACCAGAGGTGTAAAATAGGCAAATTTTACCCTACATTTCTGAAAAAGGCTGCTTCCAGCCTGTGAGCTTTCACTCACACACATCTAAACTGAATTAAACAACTTGATTGTATCAATGGTAGCACAAGGATACATCATTTATGTTCAACATATAATCACAATACCTTGAAAGCCATTCCCCACTCAGACAAAGAGTTTTAAGGTTATTAAGGTTTTCAAGCAAAATTGGAGGCAACATAATGTTCATAGAACTGTATGAGCGTATGTCAAGAACCTGTAGAGCATTAGACACTTCCAAAAAATTATCTGCAAGTGAAAAAGAAGCCATCACACTCATGAATGTTCTGTAGCTCAACTCAGATATTTTTGTATAAATCTATAAGATTGAAATACCTTGGAAAATTTCCAACGATGATATAGATATGTGACTTGTAACTATCAAGATTTTCAAGTTTGGACATTTCAATTTCGTAGGAAATTGGTGATCTAAGTCAAACTTCGTTAAATATAAGGCAGTTGCATTCTCATGCATTCGCTTCCTTTGCAAATCGTTTGATGGAGCCAACACAAAGAAAAAAGCCGCATTTTCCTTGGCTAACCATATAGCGAAATCACGAACCATATCGTGCATCTTCATGCTGGGCCAATTTTGAAAATAATTACCTTTACGACGTCTAACATGCGTCACATGAGTTAACAACGAAGCATCTTCAAGTTTTCTAACCGATGCAAAAATCCTCATCCTTGCTTCACCAAAGGAATTAACATTTTGAAATAGCCATTGTCCATGTGCATACCTTGTCAAATCCTTTACCATTATTGTACTATCCTCTGGAAACACAGAACATAGCAAAAAACACTTTTTGGTATCTTCATCATCCAAATAATCATAACTCAATTTAAGGCAAGAATAGATGTCACTATCAGCACTTTCTACATTTACAAAGTTGGAACTCGAAAGTTTCTGGAGTGCATCTTCATAATCCTCTAAATCTTTGCCCCTTAATGCACTTCCAACTACTACCACTGCAAGTGGCAAACCACCACATTCTTTCACAATAATTTTTGCCTTGGTGAGAAGACGATTGGACTTTTGGTCTTTCAAATCGGCATACTCACAGAATAAAGCAAATGCTTCAACATGAGTTACGACATCCAAACGAACTACATAATTACAGCACATATCTTGACAAACTTTATCACAACGTGTTGTGATAACAATCTTACATCCTTTCTGATTAAAATACGGGAAGATCCCAACACTATTTATATTAATTATATCCCAAACATCATCCAAAATAACTAAGACTGACCTTTCTTTATCCAATCTTGCTCGAAGCTCATTCGCTCTGCTAGAGTCATCATCATCTTTAAACTTTAGGTTTAACATATCAGCGAGTGTCCATTGAATTTGTCTAATGTCAGGATTTTGAGTCACGGTTGCCATTAGCACATAATCAAATAATTTCTCGTCTTTGGCCCTTTTACCTATCTCTGTCACCAATTTAGTCTTTCCAATGCCTCCTAATCCTGAAACACCAATGATGCCAATGCCCTCATCCTTTAAAGACTCCATAATCCTGATAAAAGCTGATTTCCTGGATCCAAAATCAAGAAAACCATCGCGCCAAATTAGTTCAATTCCTTGTGCAGGAAAAATACTTCTTCCTTGAGCCACCAAATCATCTACAACAGTTCTAATTTTCAAGGCATCTTCCCCGGGTTCTTTTAACCGACAACAATAACAACTAAACAACTTACTGACCAATGTCGACTTGGCTTTCGTATCAACTCGCAAATTAGTTGTCACCTTGACACCAATGTTTTGGGCTTCCTCAAGCCACTTGTAGACATGTTCATCAATCTCTTCCCCGGCCTCTTTAGCTCGATTAACCTTTTCTTGCACTTCTCTTTGTATACACGCCAATTCGTCAGCTTCTCTACGTAGTTCTTCTATGATGTCCATTTTTAATGATCGTCTGCAATGAGTTGGATTAGAGGTTTAACATAGGTTAAAGGATAATGCATAAATGCATCCAAACAGTGGAAGATAGATTTCACTTCTATGTGGTTTTCTATTTTTTTTTTTTTTGTTTTTTTATTTTCAAAGTTATATGATATATGTTCTATAATAACTAAAAAACACAAGTCAAATTTATTGATAACGTGATTTTTAAAAATGAAAAATAAAAATTGAAAATCACTTTTTATAGT
>NC_080058.1:16499118-16509118 GCF_026212465.1 Amaranthus tricolor
TCAAATTAGGCACTTACGAGTTGGAAGACTCTGAAGGAAAAATCTTAAAGAGATCTTGGAATGAAGACCACCTCAAAAAGTTCTATATCTAAACAACTCCTGGCAAGGGGCCAATAGACAATGAGAAGAACTTATGTTCTTTTTACCTATATTCTTTTTTTTACTTGTTTTTATCTCTTTCGAACCTATGTTCCTTATTTTACTCTTAGATTAATTTTCAGTTATCTGAAACATAATACGGTCATTATTTAGCTGTCTAATATTGCAAGGCCTTGTTTAGTAGCATTACGATCCGACACTTTCACCTAATTTGAAAGTCGGACCCCGTTGAAGGCTCAAGGAGAATCAAAGTTCTCCAGAGCCTTAGTTTTATTAAGGGTCCGAGACTTTCAGACTCCCCCCTTAAGGCTTCAAGAGAATCACAACCTAAGTTATTTTATATGATCTGAGACTTTCACTTAGTTTGAAAATCGGACCCCCCTTGAAGGCTTAAAGAGAATTAAAAATTCTCCACAGCTAAAGTTATTTTATATGGTCTGAGACTTTCACCTAGTTTGAAACTCGGACCCCCCTTGAAGGTTTACAGAGAATTAAAAATTCTCCACAGCCTAAGCTATTTTATATGGTCCGAGACTTTCACCTAGTTTGAAAGTCGGACCCCCTTGAAGGCTTAAAGAGAATTCAAAATTCTCCACAGCCTAAGTTATTTTATATGGTTTGAGACTTTCACCTAGTTTGAAAGTCGGACCCCCCCTTTAAGAGACTAAGTTATTTTTATGATTCTAAGCACAACCAGTTTCACGCAATCAACTAAAACAAAGGCAAATAACACAAGCATAAGGCAAATATATACAAATTTTAAAAGTCAGCAAGATGTATGACACATCTTACTACAAAATAATTGTTTAGAACAGAGATGGCACGATAAGATGTTTGATACTAGGCAATAAAGCCCATGAATTTTCAAAAGAAGTTGAAAATCAAGCATCTTCATTAGCACATGACTCGGGAGTTGGGGACTTAGGTCTTGGCGAAGAAGGAGGGATGAAGCGCAACAACTCTTCAATGTCCACTATCAGGGGTTCTTTTGCCCCGAGCTCCGAAGCAAGCTCCAACAAAGTCTCCTTCTTGGTCATCAGATTACCTGAGAGATCCATGCATCTATGTTCCAAAGCTGAAAATATGGATCTCTAACAAAGTTATTTTCAATCAAAAACTTTGATAATCTTTCATACCATTGCCTAGGAGCTTATTTTAACCCATAAAGAGCTTTATCAAGCTTATAGACATGATCAAGAAAAGAAGGGTTTTCAAAGCCAGAGGGTTGTTCCACAAAGACTTCTTCATCAAGAAAACCATTCAAGAAAACACATTTCACATCCATTTGATATAATTTAAAATTCATAAAAGCAGCAAAAGAAATTAAAATTCTGATAGCCTCTAACCTTGCTACCGGAGCAAATGTCTCTATATAATCGATTCCTTCTTGTTGATTGTACCTTTTAACCACGAGCCTTGCTTTGTTTCTTACAATGATTTCGTGTTCATCCAATTTGTTCCTAAATACCCATTTTAGTCCAATCACCTTTTTGTGTTTTGGTTTGGGTTCTAAGCGCCATACTTTATTTCTTTCAAATTCATTTAGTTCATCTTGCATGGCAACAACCCATTCGGAATCTTTTAAGGCTTTTTCGTGATTATTGGGTTCCATTGTTGTGAGTAACGCCAAGTGTGCACAGAAATTTCTCATTTGGGATTTGGTTTGTGTGCCGTTATTTAAATCACTGATTATCAAATCAAGTGGATGACATTTTTTATATTTCCATGGTTTGGGCACAAATTCTCTTATAGGAACAATTGTAAGCACAGGGTCACTAACTTGATTGTTATTCTGCTCAGGTTCAATCTGATCATTTTTTTCATTTCTGGGAACAGTTGGATTGGGAACACCTTGCTGGTCCTCATTTACCGACTGTTCTGCTTGGTCAGGTACTTCAGTTTGTTCTTGAATCAGATGTTCTCCTATTGTTCTTTGATCTTGCTCTTTAGTTACATCTTTATCATCTTCCAAATTTGCAAGACCTATTTTGAAATTATTTGTATCCTGTTCACTTGTCATAAAGTTAGTTTCATAAAAAATAATGTGAACGGATTCTTTTACACACATAGTTCTCTTATTGTAAACTCTATAAGCTTTACTAAGAAATGAATAGCCAAGAAATACTGCTTCATCACTTCTTTCATCAAACTTTCCTATGTTTTGTTTTCCAATAACATGAACAAAACATTTACATCCAAACACATGAAAATAGGAAATATTCGGTTTTACCCCTTTAAACATTTCATAGGGTGTCTTAGAAGTGATTGGTCTTAAAATATAGCATGCAGTATTGACAGCCTCGGCCCAAAAATTTATAGGAAGACCACTAATGTTCTATTTTTTAAATGCAATTAACATGGTTCTAGCCATTTCCTCTAATGTTCTATTTTTTCTTTCTACCACACCATTTTGTTGTGGTGTTCTAGGTGCGGAAACGTTATGACTTATGCCATGTTCATTACAATAATTCATGAAGCTTGAATTTTCAAATTCTTTACCATGATCTGACCTTATGTGAATAAGTTAATTATTACTAGAATTTTGCATTTTATTAGCAAAAGAAACAAACTCATTAAAAGCCTCATCTTTGCTTACTAAAAATAAAGTCCATGTAAATCTACTATAATCATCAACAATAACAAATACATATCATTTGCCACTACGACTTTGAATTCTCATAGGTCCACAAAGATCCATATGGATTAATTCAAGCGGTTTTGAGGTGGTCACCACATTCTTCGGTTCAAAGGACGACCTCACATGTTTTCCTTTGGCACAAGGATAATAAATCTCATCCTTTAGGAATTTTATGGATGGCAATCCTCTTACTAGGTTTTTTGATCTTAATGTATTAATCAAAGAAAAGCTAGCATGACCTAGACGTTTGTGCCAAAGAAAAGGATCTTCCTCTATGACACTGAGACAAGTTAGACTCGATTTGGGAACAGTGTTGATGTCCACAACATAAGTGTCTCCTTTATCACTCTTAGAAATAATACATTTTTCAGAAGTGAAGTTTACAGAGTTACCTTTGTCATAGAACTGAGAAATACTTAGTAAATTATGTTTTAAATTCTCGACCAAAAATACATTATCAATTGCATGGGAACTTGACCTTCCTACTTTGCCTTTGGTGATGATTTCCATTTTTTGTTGTCACCGAAAGTCATAGTTCCCCCATCATAGGTTTCCAGTGAGAGAAATTTTGATTTATCACCTGTCATGTGCTTGGAACACCCATTGTCGAGATACCATGAGTTGTTCCCCCTCACTAGAACTTGCAAGAAAAATTAGTTGTTACAATTAGGAACCCAATCTTTCTTGGTTTCCTAGTCGATTTGACATGAATCAACTTTCTTAATCCAAATACGATCGACATAGCTTCTATTGGAGACAATATGATGTTCCCTTTTGGCACACTGGATTTTTATATGTCCAGTTTTTCCGCAAAAGGTACAGACTTTGCTACTTGGAAGCTCGACATAGACCTTTTTCTTTTTATTATTCTTATTGTAACCTAGGCGTTCTGAACTTTTAGTTTTAGCATTTAGAATCCATTTGGGAGCATTTTTTATTTTCCTTTTTCCTCTTGAATTTAATTCAAGTTCTGATTTATCATTTTCGGCTTGGTTGGATTCTAGGTTGATTTTCAATTTTTCAAACTAAGTACATAAATCATTAATGGATGTATCGTTTAATTCCTTGTTTGAACCTACTAATTTATATTGAGTTAATTCAACATTAAGAATAATATTATCTTTTTTCATTATTTCCATTGTTTCCTTTAAAATTATATTTTGATCTAACAAATTGAAAAATCTATTTTGAACATCAGATCTAAAGGTATTTAAATAGGAAACATGGTCTTTACTAATCTTAAGGTCTTTTTTAAGTTGGAGACATTTATCATTACTTTCTTTTAATTTATCTTGTGTTTCCATAAGCAACTCAATTGATTTATATTTATTTAATTTAAACAGATGGTTTGGAAATAAATTAGAAGACTTTACCTCTTTTCCTTTGGACGTCTCATTCTTGCTTTCGTGTGAGGCCATGAGACATAAATTAGTTGTTTCTTATTCTTCGAGGTTTTCTGTCTCAGTTTCACTCTCGGATTCTCCCCATGCAGCAATCATGGCTTTGCGAAAGTCAATTTTGTTGAGATTTCCTTTGGTTGGTAGTCTTTCTGTTTTCCTTGCCTTTCCCTTGCCCTTTTTATTTTTCCACATAGGGCAATCTTTGATGAAGTGATCAGTACTTCCACATTTGTGGCATTCAAGGTTGGATTTGGTATTGGCAGATCTTCTTTCTTTGTTGTTTCTTTGATTGGTGTATCTGTTCCTGAAGAATTTCTTAAATCTTCGTACTAACATGGTAGCCTCCTCTTCATCACATTCTAACTCTTCTTGATCAGCTGCTGTCAGAGCCAATCCCTTGTTTCGGGAACTCTCCGCTGATCCCAGATGTAATTCGTGAGTCATAAGGGAACCAACCACAGATTGAACTTTGTAAAATCTTCGGATTCCTGGATGGCTGTGACTTTGGCTCTCCAGCGTTCATCTCAAGGGAGACTCCTTACAATTTTCCTTACTTGTTCATCGGTCGGAATATGTCTTCCAAGAGATAAATGTTCATTTGTGATGTTAGTGAATCTTGTAAACATCTCTTGGATGCTATCTCTAGGTTCCATTACGAACCTTTCATATTTAGACATCAATAAATCTATCTTGGAACGTTTTACTTCACTTGTTCCGTCGTGGGTAACTTCCAGCAGATCCCAAATTTGTTTGGCAGATTTGTAACCCATAATGCGGTTATGTTCGTTTGGTCCAAGACCACACAATGTCACGTGGAAACCTTCTAGGCCTAGATAGAAGGAAAAACCACGACCCCTCGAAATTTCAAAACTCTCCAATATGTTTTAGGCAATTCGTTACAATTACATAAAACAAACTCAACTTGCTTCACTCGAAGCTTCTCTAACTAGGCCAATTCTCTTTCTCTTTCTCTCTTGCTTCACTCGAAGCTTCTCTCTTCTCTAGCTTTACTCAAAACTTTCTAATTCTTCCCTTGACTTACCCAAGTCTAGTTACAACAATTCTCTCGAAAACCCTTTACAAGGATAAATTCTTTAAAAATAAAATTAAAGAGTTGCATAAGAAAATATTATAAATAAATTGGCAAACTTTTGGAACAAAAATTTTAATTGACTAGTTGATGGATATATGATGTTAGAAGAATTATAGTATTGTGTAATTCTATGTTTATGTTTTGTGGATAAATTTGAGTGTTGTTTCATGTGTGAATTAAGTGCTTTTATGGATTTTTTTTTTTGATTTTGTTAGATGGGTTGTGTGAAGTTTATAGTTTGAAATGTTGGTAATTTGACAAGTTGATGGATGTATGATGATAGAAGAAATATAGTATTGTGTAATTCTAAGTTTGCTTTTATGTATAAGTATGGATTTAAAATTATAAGTTTATAACTTGAAATGTTGTGTATAGGTTTTTTTTTTGTCTTTATGTATGAAGAAGTATATACAAGTATGAATTTTAAAGTGTAAGACATGTTGTTATGAAGAAGTATAAGTATGAATTTTAAAGTATTGAAATTGTGTTGTATTAGATTGAAAATTGTAGTAGGTTGTTTACGATTGTAAGTATAAGTTTGCAACTTTCTAAGTATATATTTATAGCTTGGAATGTTGTGTATAAGTTTTGTATGTATAAGTTTATAACATGGAATGTTGTGTATAAGTTTGTTTTAGTGTATAAGTATGAAGAAATATAAGTATGAATAACTTTGTAAGTATTTGGTTGCACAAATATAAGTTTATTTGCGTTTTGTAAGTAATCTATCATCTTTATTCTCAAAAATGTCTTTGTATCATTAATTTAGTATTGAAATTATTTTGTATTAATTTGGTTGCAAATTGTAGTAGGATATGTACAATTGTTTATGCCTTATTGTGTTTATTTCCATTTTGTAAGTAATCTATCATCTATCTCATGTTCAGTGTCTTTTTACCTACAGTGTTGGATTTGTGTTTCTTAACATGCATCAATTCATTGATGACATAAAGGACAAGTTAGATCAACGTGTTTCAACCGAATTTTTGCTTAAGGTAGTAAAGTAATTAGTATAGATTTTTCTACTTTGTATATATATATATATATATATATATATATATATATATATATATATATATATATATATATACATATATATATATATATACATATATATATATATATATATATATATATATATATATATATATATATATATATATATATATATATATATATATATATATATATACATATATATATATATATACATACATATATATATATATATACATATATATATATATATACATATATATATATATATATATATATATATATATATATATATATATATATATATATATATATATATATATTATATATATATATATACACACACAAATATATATATATATATATATATATATATATATATATATATATATATATATATATATATATATATATATATATATACATATATATAAATATATATATATATATATATATATATATATATATATATATATATATATATATATATATATATATATATATATATATATATATATATATATATACATATATATATATATATATACATATACATATATATATATACATATACATATACATATATATATATATAAATATATATATATATATATATATATATATATATATATATATATATATATATATATATATATATATATATATATATATATATATATATATATATATATATATATATATATATATATATATATATATATATATATATATATATATATATATATATATATATATAACATTTGTTTATTATATAATGATTGAGTGTATATTAATGATGACTTTATGGTGATTATTTAGTAATTACAATTGTATATATTAGAAATGAATATATGTATTGGATTAATAATTAAACGAAAAAAGCAAAAAAAAAAAAACATTATTGTATGCTGCGGTTCTAGGGGAACTACAGCATATAGTGTGTTTTTGAATTAAAAAAAACACACTATATGCTGTGGTTTTCCTAGAAATGCAGCATATAATGTATTTTTGTGCTGCGGTTTTAAACCCCAACATTTAAAATAAGCCATCTGCTGTTAACACTAATGCTTGGGGTCAATTACTTTCACTTCATTAAAATCTTACTACCATAATACTTTTATTATTAGTTGAAGAAATTCAAGAAGATAGAGCTTAGAACACTCTTTATTTAGGTTAAATCATCATCATTTTGGAGCATTATTGGGTTATTACTTTGGGTACTTAATGTATCATTATTTTTGGAGTTTGGATTTATTTATTTTGGGAGCTTAGAAGATCATCATTATTTTGGGAGTTTGGATTAATTATCTTTGGAGCATTATTATCTATTTTAGAGAGTCTTATTTCTTATTATTTTCTTAATTAGTACTTAGTACTAATCCTTGGTGTTAGTATGGTATAACTTCTTACCCTACTCTTTTTGTGGAATTTTACATTCTTTTTACTTTATAATATACAAAGTATGAAATATTTTTATAAGTTTTAGTAGGAAGTTAGTTTAATGAAATTATGATCAAGATTATATTAAGTATGTGTATGCTAAAAGTACTTTTAGTATGTTACACTACAACATAATTTGCTTATAGTGGGATACATTTAGCGACATTTAACTTAAATGTCGTAATTTCAAATTTCTTATAGTATATATAAAGTATTTAGTGACATTTATTAGAGCATTTTGCAGCATAATAAAAAATCACACTAAAACTTTTTGTGACATAGGATTTAGTGATATTTCTCACAAATATTACTATACACTATAATGACAATTACATATGCCACTAAAAAACAAATAAAGTGTCGCTAAATCACTTTATATTGAAACTTAAAATAAAAACTAATAATTATTACACTAAAAATATGAATTAGTGGCATTCTTTTAATGCTACTAAATCCAATGTCGCAAAAAGTTAAATTTGTTGTAGTGTTAATTTAATAATCTTTGAACAAGTTTAGGAAATTGGGTGCAAAATTATATTCTAGTGATATTAAGTATGATTTATGTCATAAACTAGTGCTAGTATGTTTATGAGTTATGTGTTACAATAGGAATGTTATTATATATAAGAATTTTTTATGTTAGAATTTTTATTAATATGTTTATATTAGCCTTTAAACTAGTTTATAAAGGTAGTAGTAAGCTATTTTATGAATGTATTTCTTATATTAAGTATGGTTATATTAAGATTATTGTTATTATACTTTATTTTGAGATTTAAGTTTATCCTTAAAGTTATAGTAAATTTCTAAGTCATTACGTAAAGTTTTTATTTTTTTAAGTGGTTATGTTAATTAATTAAATCTAGGATTTAGTATGAAAAATTAAATTACGTCGTTATTTTTATTTGAAAAGGCCCTAAAGCACTCATAGGTCATTTGACCACTATCATGTAAAAAAAAAGTTTGATTTTCTATTTTAAATTATTACAACTATTTTTATGATAATAATAAAATAACAATTTAAAAACATATTTTTGAGAAATTTTTATAAGTTCTTAAATATTGTAAGTCTTTTTCTTGAATACATGAGATAAAAGTAACTTTTAATCACTATTTAGTACAAAATATTTTATTTGCTAACGATTTGACCAAAATTTATGTAAAATGACGTAAAAGTATTTTTAGTATACTTGCCGCTCAAACTATGTTTTAAATATTGATTTTGTGAGATTACAAGTTTTACTTGTTTTATCATTAGAAATATTGACTTTTGTGAAAATTATAAATTTGACTTGTTTTAAAACTACAAATACTGATTTTTGTGAAATTATAAGCTTTTATTTGTTTTATAACTAGAATGTTGATTTTTACAAACCTAATAAGTTTACTTATTTTTCTAAACTTAAAATCTTTATTTTTGGTAAATTTTTAGAATTTTAGAAACTTATCCAAATGATGCAATTTTAACTTGAATTTTAATTAGAATATTTGATTTTTTTTAGAGAATAAAGTTTTATTTATTGTAAAGTTGAAAATGTTGATTTTGGAAACTTATTTAAAGTGAAATAGATTTTATTAGCTACATGTGGAAAATATTAATTTAGAGACCATTAATAAAATATTAAGTTATTAGTGTGAATTTAGCAAACTATTAAAGATAAAGTTATAAATAAAATTTAATGTGTAAAAATTTAATAATGAATGTATAAAGACATAAAGGTTAGTTTTACGTTATAATTAAGAATTTTATTAAAAAAAAGAGGTTATCACCGAAGTTGATCAAAGTCAAAGTCAAAGTCAAATTGTAATAAATAAAAATGTGATGTACTTGTGTGAATGAATATTAATTAAACGACCCTGATAGTAAGGGAATATCGAACCATGGACTGGCATGTAAAATCTCGACGCCCGTGTTGGTCGACACGTAAAATGCGTGTAAGATAGGGGGTTAGCTAACTATCATGTAGAGCTCGAGCATAAATTGTATTGGAGGGGTGACGACTCCCACAGCAGTTAGGGTTTAGGACTATGGTCCTCACCTAACCAGACCCTTACATATATCAAGTGTCATATTGTTGTGCTTCTTGATCAGTGATAAACTTAATTAGTATTGATGCTATGATGCATGGTACGATTATGAGTATTAACCAAATGAATTACTTAAGTGTTAAGAGTACCGAATTGTATAAGTGCCAGTAACATACTTCTATCAGGATTGAGAATGGTATCTTAATGACTTAAAAGTATGGAACAAAAAAGAATATAGTAAAAGTATATGGTGGTGTCAATTAATTATAAGTTCGTACTTAAATTATTATTCTGTAAATGTAGCAT
>NC_080058.1:16514118-16534118 GCF_026212465.1 Amaranthus tricolor
TTGAGATATGGCAACGGTTAATAAATTAGTGAATTTTTGTTTTTGTGTTTTATATGCATTGTTCTATTTCATATTTTATCGAGTAATGCAAATATTAAATTTTGGTTAATTGGACTTTAAAATACATATGTAAAATTATTGTTCAACCTTATTGCTAAAATCCTAGGTCCTCTGTTTATATGTACTAACTTTATTCATTTTGTATTGATCTGTTTACCATAAAAAGACCGCTTTAAGCTGAACGGCAAACAAGTGTAGTTCTTTATACAAGAGTCTGCAATACAGTATTTAACATAACATGTGGCTTGTCATGGTATCACCTACCTAATTTATTTATTTATTTAAATTATTTATGTCATTTTACCTTAATAACCTTTGACCTTTTGGATTGACCTTGACTTTTAGTCAATGGGCCTTTCCTGAATTCTCCCAACTCTTCAGTAGGCCCATAAGTAAGTGGCCCGCACGAAACCCTAACACCCTCCAGATTGACCCAACTTCCCACTCTTCCCTCATTGCTTGGTTCTCCTTCTTCCATGGCTGACAACTGCCCATTACCCCCATGATAATCCACCTCTTCTCAGAAATAACTTCCTTCTTCACCACTATAAATATAGGCCAACATCAGAAGGGAACACATCATCTGAAAATAATCCTCTTAAGTATCCTTACACATACTCCACTTCATTAGCCTACTAAAATATAAGCAATATCAACCTCGATATCTTAATTCTTACATTCAGTTATAGTCGTCTATTCAATAATCTCATATCAACGTTCTAACTTGAGCGTCGGAGGGGTTTCCCGGGAGATCACCCCCCGGACAAGGCTAACGCGTTGCGTTGCAGGAATTCAGGTCGCTTCCTTCCACGAATCGTCGCTCTTGATAACGCTTTCACTTACGGTATTTCAAGTGTCTTCCACTTCCTCGTTTCATCACCGAAACAGTTTGGCGCCGTCTGTGGGGATCGAATAAAATGTCATGGCTCCCAAAAGAAACCCAACTCAAACCGCCACCGTGCACACCACAGATACAGACACTTCCGCAGGTCACGCTAATAATCAAGCCGTGACTCGTCGTGATCTGGACATGCTAGCATGAGTTCTGGATTTTTTGCCCTTAAGTTTCCCTTGGCTATCCCTGAAAAATCAAGAGTTAGAAACAAGTAGACATACCATAAAAAAGGAAGGAAGAAATCCGACGACTCTTACTCCGATCAATAGCCAAGCTGATGCCGAATGCTGAGAGGAGGTTCTCATTCTCCAACTCAGGAACATTGCGGGATCCCATTATTAAAACCCGAAAGTTTGGGTTAGATGTCGAAGGAGGTCTTAATATTCCATCCCCCTGAATTGTATAAATAGGCGAACTTTGTTCTATATCCCTTTTGATTGTTAGGGAGGTCGTGGACTATCTTCAGCCCACGACGATGTGTGAAGGTTATCCAGCCACAGCCGTATGATTGAGAATTGCATAGGCGGGCTCTAAATATATACCTAAAGGCAGTAAGTGTTGGTGGCACGGCCATAACTTTGCACAGAATCAAAAACGCCACCATACAACTCCATGCGTTGGGGTATAACTCGGGCACTGAAACATTCAAAAAATCTAATACTTCCCTAAAAAATGGATGAAGAGGAAACCTTAGTCCTAACTCAAAAGAAGGAAAATATACGGCTATACAGTGTGGGGGGGGGGGGGGGGAAACCTAACGGTGTCATAATTCCCCGGGGTAATAATGTTGATATCATCTTTCAAACCCCATTTTTGAGAGATGGCTTCCCGACGCTTGTCTAGGTCTCTCTTGGTTTGTAAATCTATGAAGTAGTTAAGGGGCCCACCGCTTGGGATGTAAAATGGAGTAGGAATCGGCGCTGCGCTCTCCCTTCCTGAGGACTCGGATGATCCTTCGATGTTTTCCATATCTACATACAATAACCCTTATAGGTCAGGATTTATTCGCGGCAAGTAATTAGGGAAGAAAGCAACGCTCACTTCCCAAGGAGCAGTTTTCATTATCTCCGGAGGGAATACAGGGGACACAGATGACTCATCCCCGGCCTTTATTGGTTCATAACGAGGGGTGATTCTCACGGAACTACTATCGTCTGAATCATTCATTAGCAACCCCACTTTATTAAAGCGTCTACATGCTACCAAAGGAATTTCCGTCGGGTTGGCCGAGTTATTGTCGAAGTTAGCTATTGTCTCATGAGTAGCCGCGACATCCATATTAACGATAGTCATAAAATAGTAGGCGAAACTTGTAAAGGATAATGACTAATTTCATAAAACTAATTCAAAAATTTAAATATTCAAGAACTTGAAGAACAGTTTGAAGAATAATTTGAAGAAATTCAAGAATTTGAAGAAAGATTTGAATACCTTGAAGAAATTTTGAAGATTTGTCAGAAGTTTGATGAAGTTCTGTCAGAATCCTTGAAGATCTTCGAGAGATTTGTCAGAAGTTTGAAGAAGGATTGAAGGTTGTCAGAGCGTTTCTCTCTACTTTCTCTTTCTAGCAATTTGAAGAAATAAGGGAGTTAATGAAGGTTAGGTGAGAAAGAACAGTTCCAACAACCATATTTATTGCAGCAATAAATGCTCAACATCGAACCTAAACATCCCTTGAACGAAAAGTGGAATCCCAAACTAAAATCGGGAAGTCGATAAGTCGGACCCCCAATGAGGGGGCAGACGTCGAAGATTTGTCTAAGTGTTCTTATCTATGTCCGTGAAGTCGACTAGTCGGACCCTCAATGAAGGGGAAATATTGAAAATTTTTCTAAGTATCAGGTCTTGATTATGACTGGGGAGTCGATAAGTCGGACCCCCAAGATCGGAGAAAATATCAAAAAATTCTGTAAGTTATTAAATTTTCTCTTGAAGCCGTAGGGTCGATAAGTCGGACCCTGAATCACACTCTAAGAAACAAAAATTCTAAGTATGGGGAGTCGATAACTATGAGGGATGTCCGTATGATCGATAAGTCGTACTTCCAAGTGCTTCCAGTTAAGGTGTAAAAAGTCTAAGTATGGGAGAAATTCTTCCATTTTTTCCGTATAATCAAAGGCACGGACTTATGTGATCTTTTCGCGTCCTGGAAGAAAAAGGGGCGTGTTAGAGCGAAGAAAATGATTCCAAGTCTTTTTGACTTTCCGCAACATCGATAAGTCGGACTCCTCTAAGTCCCTCAGTGAAGAATAAAAAATCAAAGTATAAACCTAAGCCGCGTCCTCAACATACGTGATTTATTGTCCGACGAGTCAACTCACTAATGCCGCAGTATGATGCCTTCCCAAGACTCCACGGCTTATAACACGCCAACAAGAAGAAAGGTAGAACAAAACCAGCATCTTGTCCGTGAAGTCTATAAGTCGGACCCGCTTTGATGGTGATCTTATTCAAAAAATATATTCCAAGTCCCTGAAGTCCCGCAACTTTAGATTAAAATAATAATAAAAATTAATTAGGGTGATGCCATCCGTGCGGTAGAGAAGTCGGGATGATGCTATCCGTGCGGTAGAGAAGTCGAACCCCCCTTGGGGGCTATTTTGTTCCAAAATATTCTAAGTATTGGGGCTTCCGCGGAATCAATGAAGCATGAACCAGGATCCAGCCTCCGCATCTATATTTCTGCTGCTGAATAATATAGACGGATAGGGATATTCCGCGGCATGTTTCAAGCCGCGGCTTGATTGACGTTATTTATTTTTCTTGAAGCATCTCATGCGGTTATTTTGAAAAGGCCATAACTTTTTCGTTACAACTCGGAATTCGGCATGTGAACAGTCGATTTGAAGCTTACAAGTCCAATTTTTGGGATCCGCCTAAAAATCTGCCAATTGACGCTTACCGTTTCCGCACAAAGAAAGATACTTCGAGTCATTAGGGTTGCCTTTCTCATATCATCCTTCGTGCGTGGGGCTAAATGTCATGGTATCACCTACCTAATTTATTTATTTATTTAAATTATTAATGTCATTTTACCTTAATAACCTTTGACCTTTTGGATTGACCTTGACTTTTAGTCAATGGGCCTTTCCTGAATTCTCCCAACTCTTCAGTAGGCCCATAAGTAAGTGGCCCGCACGAAACCCTAACACCCTCTAGGAACGTAACCTCCAGATTGACCCAACTTTCCACTCTCCCCTCATTGCTTGGTTCTCCTTCTTCCATGGCTGACAACTGCCCATTACCCCCATGATAATCTACCTCTTCTCAGAAATAACTTCCTTCTTCACCACTATAAATATAAGCCAACATCAGAAGGGAACGCATTATCTGAAAATAATCCTCTTAAGTATCCTTTCTCATACTCCACTTCATTAGCCTACTAAAATATAAGCAATATCAACCTCGATATCTTAATTCTTACATTCAGTTTTAGTCGTCTATTCAATAATCTCATATCAACGTTCTAACGTGAGCATCGGAGGGGTTTTCCGGGAGATCACCCCCGGACAAGGCTAACACATTGTGTTGTAGGAATTCAGGTCGCTTCCTTCCACGAATCGTCGCTCCTGATAACGCTTCCACTTACGGTATTTCAAGTGTCTTCCACTTCCTCGTTTCATCACCGAAACAAGGCTCAAACCATTATCTTATACTTTCCACTTCAAACCTGAGACTTTTGGTCATGTTGACTTTGATAGCATGTTAAGTGAAGAGTTTAAATCATGTTGATTTTAATGTCCGTCATTTTGTGACTACTTATAAGTATTGATGTATTAATTGACTTTTATCAAAATATCTCATAGAATGAGAAATGAAAATAAAGTGGGTGTGTTTAAATTTATTGTGAGACAAACACCTATGTTATTGGTGTGGCAAAAAGAAGCGTTTAAATATTCAAGTTATGGTTAAAACCATATTTGTCTTGCTTAGATAGTGATGGATTTTATGGTCAAGTAATATTTACGTCAAGTTCTCTTGATCAAAGAAAAGTTAATTTCTAATTAATTTGATACAAAAGAAATTGATTTTGAGTTATCTCAAAGTTCAATTAAAAAACTTTAAACCATCTTGATAGATTGTGCTATATTCGCATTTACTAAAGGTTTTATTGAATCGAACATAGTGATTTTAGATTGGTGATTTTAATAATAAAGTCAAGTTATGCAAATTTTGTGGAAAATTAATTTTTTTTATAGATCGATTAAATACCTAAAATTTTGTGCCCATGATTTTGATCAAATTGATCAATTTTGAGACTTACTTTGCCAAATAATTAGATGTCACGTTTCATGTAGGACTCTAAAGTGAAAGCATAAGAGATAAGAAAAGGAGTATACTTGGGATAAAATAATATATTTTATTTGGTGTATAGTATAAAGGATGCCCTTGCTACCATTGTTCATACTTTTAAGTATAAAAGTTTACCCTTTGAATATTTAGTTGTTATTATGATATTTATTGTCTCATGTGTTATGCTTTTTAAAAGGAAGTTATGCAATTATGTGATCATTATGGGAATAATATTTCGATTCAGTAAATTAACTTTCACGTGTGTTATGCTTTTTTATTTTTAAGTGTGAGAACAAGTTTATAGTATAAGACAAAAGCTTGTCATTATCCTTCAATGAAGGAAATGAGGGAGGTGAATGTCATTTATGGAGGTGAATGTCATTTATGACAGTTAAGTATAACTCGCTCGTACTGAGAGTAAATATGAAAATAATAAAAAAATTAAAATAATGAAACAAAGTTAATTAGAGATGTAGATGAAGTAATTGAAATAATTGTAAAAGAGATAGAATGAAAGTACACTAAAAAAGATGAATAAAAAAGAAAGATGTAATGATTTGGAGGAAAAGATTTCCCCACCCTCACCTAGGGCAAATTTATACCCATAATGAGGAACAAATTGCTATTTTATCCATTTTTCCTTATTTTCTAACTAATTATTTTACTTGTCTAACCTTTAATTCTATTTAACTAGCTTTGTTCTTCTACATTGACTTTTATTTATCCCCTTAAATAGTTACATTCAATGCAAGCGAATCTTTAACTGGCAAAAGGATTCCATTTAAGGGTCACTTGATTGTGTATAAATATTTAAGGAGGTAAAAAAAGTCAAACTAGTGAAATAAAGGTAAGTGAAAGTGCAAATGAAATAATTGAAATACTTGTGAAAGATGTAGCAAGATGAATAAAAAAGGATGATGATTTCCCGCATTTGGAGTAATGTATTCCCCCACCCTTTCCTAGGGTAAATTTACACCCGTAATATAAGGGAAATAATTATTGTTTTATTCATTTTCATTACCTTCTAACCAATTCTTTCACCTTTCTAACAATCAAATTCCTTTAAATTCTATCTAATTAACTTTATTTTCCTACTTTGATTATTATTTATCCCTTCAATATTTACACTCAATTCAAACAGAGACTATTTAAATGGTTTCAAAGTATTTATAATATAACCATGGATTTTGGTTTGATTTATAGATAAACTCAAGTTTGAGTTGTATCATAATGAAATGGTCACTCTTCAATAATTGATCAAAATTACGCTACCTATACATGATGAGAGGATGACTAAGACACTATTTGTACTTGCTAAACATTGCCATCCTTTTCATTTTATCGCTACCCTTATATTAATGAAATAACGAAAATGCCTCTAGACTTAAATAATAATAATAATAATAATAATAATAATAATAATAATAATAATAATAAAAACAAAATTAAAAAAAAAATAATAATATTATAACAAAAATAATGAAAATAATAATAATGATAATAAAATAAAAATAATATTTTATAAAAATAATAACAATAATAATAATAATAATAATAATAATAATAATAATAATAATAATAATAATAATAATAATAATAAAAATAATATTTTAAAAAAATTTTTAAAAAAATTAAAGGGGTGAGTCGCGCGCGACTCAGCCGCGGTTCAGTCGCACAAAACCCACAAAAATAATATTAAGTATGTATATGCTAAAAGTACTTTTAGTATGTTAATTTAATAATATTTGAACAAGTTTAGGAAGTTGGATGCAAAATTATATTCTAGTGATATTAAGTATGATTCATGTTATAAACTAGTGCTAGTATGTTTATGAGTTATGTGTTACATTAGGAATGTTATTATATTTAAGAATTTTTATGTTAGAACTTTATTAATATATTTATGTTAGCCTTCAAATTAGTTTATAAGGTAGTAAGTTATTTTATAAACTTTTTTTTTATTAAGTATGATCATATTAAGAATATTGTTATTGTACTTTATTTTGAGATTTGAGTTTATCTTTAAAGTTATAATAAATTTCTAAGTTACTGCGTAAAATTTTTATTTTTTTTTAAGTGGATTTAGTAGAATAAATTTCTAAGTTAATTATTTAAATCTAGGATTTAGTAGAATAAATTAAATTAAGTCGTTCTTTTTATGTGATAAGGGCCCAAAACACTCATAGGCCATTCGACCACTATCATATAAAAAAAAGAGAGTTTGATTTAGTATTTTAAATTATTACAACTATTTTTGTGATAATAATAAAATAACAATTTAAAAAGATATTTTTCAGAAATATTTATATATTATTAAATATTGAAGTGTTTTTCTTGAATATATTAGATTTCATAAATGTAGAAATGCAAATAGATGATCGAATGCAACAAGAGGGGGGTGAATTGTTGTGTATTAAGCTTAAGATTTTTGCCTATAATTTTGCGGATTTATCACAATAAAATAAAACTTAAACTTAAAGTGAAGAAGATAAAAGGAGACAAAGATTTTACGTGGAAACCTTCTTGGCCTAATAAGAAGGAAAAACCACGACCCCCGGGATTTCAAAATTCTTATTATGTTTTAGGCAATCAATTACAATCACATAAAACAATTTGCTTCACTTGAAGCTTCTCTATTGTAGGCCTATTTCTCTTTCTCTTCTCTTTCTCCTTCTCTTTCTCTTCTCACGCTTCTCTTGAAGCTTCTCTATTCCCCTAGACTTTCCTTAAGTCTAGTTACAACAAAACACACAAACACCCTTACAAGGCCAAATTCTCAAGAGGATAAAAATTAAATAGTTGCTTTAAGAAAAATATAATAAATTAGTTGGCATGAGATAGCTGAAAATATTTTTCTTAATAGATCTCCCTTATTGGACACTCGTGGATGATCGATTCAATCAAGAAGTACTTCTACTTATAGAGCAAAATACCGTAACATAATGAGTATGATAACTTCCAATTATCCCTTGATCCCAAAATAAAAGAGGAGTTACTTGGAATGGATGAACATGCTGCCACGGTTATTATTCTCTAAAAATAGAGTAGCGGTTCCTTCATACTAAAAATAGTATAGGAGCCAAATTTGTGATCCTTATTAACCAAAGACTTTTTCTCAACAAAGAATATGTCTTTAGCATAATTTTTAGGCGTCTAAAAATAGCTTTTGCCAATTAATAAAATAATTAAATTAAGCAACTGATTTAACTCTTAACCGTTACATCAACTTAAAAACAAAAATCAAAATATTTGCAGTTTTCCAGCCGATGTGTTCTCCAGACTTGCAAATGAGGAACAGTGTACTGTCTCTATCTACAACTTTTGTCAGATTGTCAACTTTGGGAACAGTAGACATCCTATCTACTTTTAACATCCTAAGCATTTATCTAACTTCTTGGATATTTACGACAGGTACAATCTCCACGAACCAAGTCATTCATCAACGATTTTAACAAAATCGGATATTTACCTACAAAACAATCTCTAAAAAATGTTTGTTTATTTACAAGTGAAGTCATCATCAAAACCTAAGAGGCCAACAAATTCCCCCTTTTTGATGAAGACAAACTTATAAACAAACTTAAGTAAAAATGGAGTAAAACAAAATTCTTAGAGAAAACTAGTGATTAAAGCAACTCTAAATAACTTAGTAAATCAACTTGTTACAATATAATTTACCAAGCATGCACAGTAAAACATTTTAAATAATTTACCAAGCATGCACAGTATAAAAACATAATATCAAATATATATGTTTTTAAATAATTTCCAAAAATAGTTAACACAAATCACTAAGTATTTAAGATGTAATAACAGTGAATACGTATTCAGAACTTTATCAAAACAACTAATTATAAACTCCAACACAAACAACTCGAAATCTAAAACTTATCATAAACATAGTTAGTACATGATCAGATTAACAATCATCATAATCAGAGTAGATGGCTTAGATATCATCAGAGCATTATATATGTAGCACATTAACTCATATATCCATAATTATCTTATAAAACTATCAACAGAGCATTCAAAACAATTATTAGAACAATTCATCAACAGAGCAAACAAGACAAACCATAAACAAGACAAACCATTATCAGAGAATACATTCCATTATTAGAGCAATATAAATCAATCAAGATATGGAGACTGTAGTATTTATAACTTCTCTTAAGTTTGTGTACACTTCCCCCTTTTGTCATCAATCAAAAAGAAGTGGGATAGTCAAACCACAACGCAAATCATATAGATTTTGCCATTGAAGAAATTCAGAAACAGTAAATAAAAGCAAGCACCATGTAAAGTAATCCAAATCTGCACATAATTAAACATCACAGACCATAATAAACAAAGAAATTGTAGCAGCTGTTCCAACAAAGCAAAATAAATACAATGTTGTACCCCAGATGGTACACAAAAAAAATGTTTGATAATGAGTAAGGCCAACAAGCTAATCATTAAATAATGCGGGAAGAGGAATTAAGGAGCAGTCTCATCTTCATCTATGAACTCAGTCTGCACTTCAACTGTGTCCAGCTTGGCACCAAGACGGTTTTCCATCTGGATGAGCTGATCAGTGATTGAGGCAAGTGAGACACGAGTTTCATCTTGAAAAGCAAAGAATTGAGACTGTAGGTCATTGAGCTTAGAGAAGATGGAGTCTAGAGAAGCTGTAGGAACAGAAACAAAATTAGCACAGCCTATACCTAGTGAAGTGTGTGTTGGATATGATGGTGGTGTAGACTGTATAGGTGATGGGGGTGGTGATGGAATTTGATGTGATGGTGGTGGTGGTGTAGCTGGCTTGGGAGAGGGAGGTGCATATTTTGTAGGTTCAAGGATATTGTGAGAGGTGATGTCATCATCCATAACAACCTTACGTTTAGAAGCCAACCTTCTACTTTTTCTCTGTAATGAACCAGGTTGCTTTCTCATAGCTATCACAATTTCCTCATCACTAGAGTCACTACTTAGAGTGTACTCATCGATATCCTCCATATCATCTCCTTTCTCTTTTGATTCCCCCTTACTAGATGCTTCTCCCTGTTCCCTTGTTTCTATTGTTTCATTGGTTGCAGTGGGAACAGACTCTTGCTCCTTTTCTTCCTCAGCTACTTGTTCCTTTACTTCCTCAACCTTCTCCTCTTCTGATTCAACATCATTAACCTCTTCCATAGCATGTACCAATATCCCTTCATCATTCAATTGTAGGTGCAGATTGTGTAAGCATTTGGCACCTATTTTCATATTAGGACCCATAAGGAACTGCAATCCATCTAGAGGCACACCAAATTTTTTGAAAATCCAGGTCAATAGCCCTCCATATCCAACAAAACGTTTCTTTTCAATGCAGTCCGAAAGATGAAAAATCATCAAAGAACGAAAATTTATTTTAATATGATTGGCCATGCAATAAATCAAGGTTGCATCACGTAGACTGACTTCACTACGTTTGGAGTTTCGTGGTAAAATGAATCTGTGTGCAATGTTATACAATAATTTATGCAGAGGAGACAAAACGTTGTGACTAATCTTCCCTTTTGCTCAATCCCTAAGAATTTCAGAAATAACATTAACATTGGGCGGACGAAATACTAATTCCCACATCTTATTATCAATAAGAGCATGAAATTCATTTATCATAGCGGCTTTCCAATGTGGGTCATGAAGTGCACTAACGAGATTTTAGATAGAGGAGAAATGGAAATGGTATGGTGACTTTTTTGATATTGGGGTTTTGTTTATAGATGCCATGTGTACTCCGAGTTACAATTTGAGGTGCAAGCGAGGATGGAGGAGTGGGATTAGAAGAATGATTTGTAGTTGGAGAAGTAGGTGTTGAGGGATGAGATGTTGTATTTGTAATAGAAGGTATAGGAGCAAGAGATTGGATTGTGGCTGTATATTGGATGGTAGATGGCACATTTGTAGAAGCACGTAGGTGTTGGAGTAAAGTGGGGTGTCGACCACTACATAGATAGTCATATGAGGTCGGACTAGGGGAATGAATTTTTGCAAAAGAAAATTCTTGCTCATGGAAGAGGACATGTCTGAAAATAATAATTTTTTGATTCAAGATATCATAGCATTTGTAGCCCTTAAGATGAGAGGGATAGCCTAGAAAAGCACATGGGGTAGAGTGGGGTTGGAGCTTTTTAGTTGTAGTTGAAAGGAAAAGTGTGTAAAGACATCTAAAGACACGTAAGTGAGAGTAAGAGGGTGTCTTTTGATAGAGGATTTGAGTAGTTGATTTATAGTCAAGAAGTTTGGAGGGAAGATGATTAAGGATATAAGTGGCCATTTATAGAGCATGGTGCCAGAACGAGGGCGGCATGGAGGATTGGGAAAGCATAGTTCGAACATTATTGTTAATTGTTTTTATTTTGCGTTCGGCCTTACCATTTTGGGATGATGTATGAGGGCAGGAAAAATGGAATCGCATGCCAATGGAAGCACAAAAATTATGAAAGGAAGCATTGTCCAATTCTTGGCCATTGTTGCATTGTAAATTTTTGATTTTTTGATTGAACTTTGTTTTAATGCAAGCTGGAAATGAGCTAAAAGTATTAAAGACTTAAGATTTATTGGAGATCGGAAAAGTCGACAAAAAATTGCTATAATTATCAAGTGACACAATGTAATAGTCATGACCAGATGAACTTAAGATAAAAGATGTCCATAAGTCACTGTGCACAATGTCAAACGACAAAGTAGTAAATGATGTAGATGCATAAAAGGGTAAACAAGTCTGGTTTCCAAGAGGGCATGCATCACAAAAATCATTGTGATGTTTATTACATGAAATTAATTTGTCTTTAACAAGAGAATTTAACATTGCATTTCCTAGATGACCTAGACGAGAGTGCCATAAACTAGTACATTAGTGGAAAAAACGTCAAGTGCTGCGGTTTTTTGGCCCATATATGTTGCGTTTTGACCCCAAGCATTTGTGCTAGCAGTAGATAGGCAATAATAAATATTGTGGTTCAAAATCGCAACAAAAAAGGCATTATATGCTGCGGTAATGTGCTTTTTTTATTCACACAATTGAAATCACCAAATAATTCCCATAAATTCATGACCAATATATATACACTCGAAGAATTATAATAAACAAATATATATATATATATATATATATATATATATATATATATATATATATATATATATATATATATATATATATATATATATATATATATATATATATATATATATATACATATATATATATATATATACATATATATATATATATTTGTATATATATATATATATATATATATATATATATATATATATATATATATATATATATATATATATATATATATATGTATATGTATATATATATATATATATATATATATATATATATATATATATATATATATATATATATATATATATATATATGTATATATATATATATATATATATATATATATATATATATATATATATTTATATATATATATATGTATATATATATATATATATATATATATATGTATATATATGTATATATATATATACATATATATATATATATATATATATATATATATATGTATATATATATATATATATGTATACATATATATATATATATATATATATATATATATATATATATATATATATGTATATATATATATATATATATATATGTATATATATATATATATATATATATATATATATATATATATATATATATATATATATATATATATATATATATATATATATATATATATATATATATATATATATATATATATATATATACATATATATATATATATATATATATATATACATATATATATATATATATATATATATACATATATATATATATATATATATATATATATATATATACATATATATATATATATATATATATATATATATATATATATATATATATGTATATATATATATATATATATATATATATGTATATATATATATATATATATATATATATGTATATATATATATATATATATATGTATATATATATATATATATATGTATATATATATATATATGTATATATATATATATATATATGTATATATATATATACATATATATATATATATATATACATATATATATATATATATATATATATATATATATATATATATATATATATATATATATATATATAATAAACTAATTACACTACCAAACACAAATATTAGTTACATACACGGCCACCTTGTTCTTTAATTCACGCATTTTCTCTGTTGTCAATTTGCGTGTTTCCCTTGGGGTGTCATATAAAACCAAAATATTATATAAAATAATTAAAAATTAAAGTTTATATAATACTACATTAGATTTATACATAATATTAAATATATAATATTATAATTTAAGAATGTAAGATATACACATACCGCATCAATATTTTCGTTTCCAACATTTTTAACAGCTTGTAAGAGATCTTGCATAAATTTGAGAGTGTAGTAGCCGCAATCACTAGAATTATATTGTCAAAGGCACTAAGTGATAATAAATGTTTTTAATTCTAACCATTTCAACACAATAATATATAGCAAATAGTGTTGTGTGCCAAGTTTCATTCAAAAAAAACCAAGTTTGAAATACTTTATGTGAGAAAGTGCGCAAAACACTTTAAAAACCTTAAAACGTAACTTAGCACGTAATTTCAAGCATATGTCTACTGTTTTCATTTCTAACCATTTCAACAAAATAATATATACCAAATAGTGTTGTGTGCCCATTTTCATGCAAAACAAACGAAGTTTGAACTACTTTATGCGACAAAGTGCCAAAAACACTTTTAAAACCTTAAAAACGCAACTTATCACGTAATTTCATGCATATGACTAGTTTTTTCAATTCTAACCATTTCCACACAATAACATATACCAAATATATTTGTGTGCAAGGTTTCATTCAAAACAAACCAAGTTTGAACTACTTTATTCGAGAAAGTGCCAAAAATGCTCTAAAAACCTTATAAACGCAACTTAGCACGTAATTTAAATCATAGGACTATTCTTTTCCATTATAACCATTTCAACACAATATTATATGCCAAATAGTGTTGTGTGCCAAGTTTCATGCCAAACAAACCAAGTTTGAACTACTTTATACGAGAAAGTGCCAAAAACGCTTTAAAAACCTTAAAAACGCATCTTAGCACGTAATTTCAAGCATATGAATATTGTTTTCAATTCTAACCATTTCAAAAAAACAATATATGCCAAATAGTGTTGTGTACCAAGTTTCATGCAAAACAAACCAAGTTTGAACTACTTTATGCGACAAAGTGCCAAAAATGCTTTAAAAACCTTAAAAATGCAACTTAACACGTAATTTCAAGCATATGACTAATTTTTTATTTCTATTCTAATCATTTCAACACAATAATATATACCAAATAGTGTTATGTACCAAGTTTCATGTCAAACAAACCAAGTTTGAACTACTTTATGCGAGAAAATGCCAAAAACGCCTTAAAAACCTTAAAAACACAACTTAGCACGTAATTTCAAGTATATGACTATTATTTTCAATTCTAACCATTTTAAAAAAATAATATATACCAAATAGTGTTGTCTACAACCAAGTTTGAACTACTTTATGCGAGATAGTGCCAAAAACGCTTTAAAAACCTTAAAAACGCAACTTAGCATGTAATTTCAAGCATATGACTATTGTTTTCAATTCTAACCATTTCAAAAAAACAATATATACCATATAGTGTTGTGTGCCAAGTTTCATGCAAAACAAATCAAGTTGAACTACTTTATGCGACAAAGTGCCAAAAACGCTTTAAAAACCTTTAAAACGCAACTTAGCACGTAATTTCAAGCATATGACTATTGTTTTCAATTCTAACCATATCAACACAATGCGTGTAATAGTATTAATGTAACTATGTTTAACATTTAAATGAAATTGCATTGGTAAAACTTATAAAATTACGCATTCAACAAGGCTTTGAATCTTGTGTTGTGAGGTGGCTTTGAGGTTTATGTAAATAATCGAAGACGTGCATGGTATTAGTCGAAGGAAATATGACCAGGAGCATCCAATGAGCACTACAAATGCAAATTTAAAATCAACAAATTAGCGAACATGAAAACTTAGATAAAAATAAGATCAATTTGAAAAATAAAATGTACTCTTCAACGTATGAAGCCAAAATGAACATGGGTTTGGCTGCAAGCGAATGTTTCAAAGCACCCTCAATATATGTTTTAACGTCATCTGGCTTTTGATCGCATCTAATACCCGTAATCGATTCAGGACAAAACTATCAAATTTTTATTGGAGGTTCGTAAAAATTCAGCTCATCAAAAGCCACACTAAACTCACGAATAAGAAAGTTTTTTAGTCATTCGGTTATTAAAAAGTTAAACCATATCACTCCCCCTCATGTAGACATGGAGAAGAGCTATATTCAACATATCTCCTCTAAAAAAATTCCCCAATATCACTCCGACCACTATTTACGAAAAAGGGCCTCATCAAAACTGAATTGGTCCTTTTGAAGGTGGAGTATTATTGGGTCCTTCTTAGCCATACGTGATGCACATGTGTGCAGACACTTGCAATCTGGAGAGAGATCCTGTATCTCCTCCTCAGTCAAAATTGGATTCGCTCCCATCGACTTTAAGGTTTTTGTATCAGCAGACCCCTTCGACGAGGAAACGATCCCTCTCTTAGAGCCCTTTGGACTCTTAGGCTATTAATTTAAATTTATACAATTTAATTAGTGTAAGCATTCAATTAAAATAATAAAAATAAATAAGATTCAAATGATATTACCTTGATAGTGAATCGGACCCAAGCATATGGCCCTGTGACGAAACTACCTTGGACGTCTGATAGTTTCTCAAGGCTCCATTCTGCCATTGGAACCTAGGAGTGAGAAATCTTCAAACCCCTTTACAATAGTTTGTACGGTCACACTTATGTGGCCACCTGTAACAGACATGGAATGCACTGTTTGACCCTCTTTGGTTGGCTGTGCCACACCATATGCAACCTTAGTTAAGTCGCTGATAAGTGCAAAAACAACCCCAACGATAACTGTAATCCATGTCAAGTATCTGACCATTACCCATATAGTTTGCTAGACTCCTAGACTCCCCTCTAAAATCACATGGCCTAAATCTTCATAGTAAAAAGTGTAACCACAACATCACATATATTCCACATAATCTTAAAATCTAGAGAAATATGCGTGGAATTTCTCACCTTCATATTGCGGAAAATAAAATATAGCCATGGAACTAAACAAATAAATTATACATCGCCTCTCTGGCAACGGCGTTAAAAACTTGATAGTGCAAATTTTAATAACCGCAAGCGTACGGTTGACGTGTAGTCGCGGGTCGAACACAAGGAGGTGAGTTAATCAATTTGTTTGTTTTATGATTACGAGACACGGATTAAGAAAATGATATGATGGGGAAACTAATACTAAGATGCATGAACTAAAGCTAAAACAACAATTAATATGAAGATAACAGGGATATAACAAATTCTAAGGTTTCGGGCTTCACCAAATTCTAACATGGGAGTCGATCACTCTCATGATTGTATGAAACTGAGTCATTAACATAATTAAATGTGATCTAATTAATCTCAAGCTTCCGCTCTATTGATTAATATCGGTTTAATACCAAACTAGTGTTAATCCTCAAACATCCGTTTTATTGGCTAAACTAGTAGGAATTCAACTTAAATATATCTTAATCCTAAATCAATCCTAATCTCAAACTTCCGTTTTATTGGAAAGGTTAATATAGATATTGAAAACGACGATATATTAGAGTTCGAACAATGTGTTTCCAAACTCCAATATTACCAAGATCGAGTGTATGAGGTTTTGTGACAAACAAATTATGCTATCAATAATATCGATGTTTGTAGGAGAAAATAAAGCAATAAAACGACACAAAGATTTAACGAGGTTCACCCAACTAAGGCTACGTCCTCCGGTGTGTAGTATCTCTTATATTATCAAAAGGAGTTCAAAGAACTCTCAAATATGAAGAATTACAATAGAGAAGAGATATAGGCTAGTGTTTGGCTTGGGGTGTATTTTGTGGATTGATTACAATGTGAGTATGAGAGCTCTATATATAGTACTAGATACAAGAATATCAATAGCTCTCATGAATATAACATTAATATAGGGTAATGAATAATATGAACTAATTCCAAGAACTTGAAAGGTCGAAAAACAGCATCCCATGCACATCAGAGGATCCGCTCGACCGAAACAGGGAGCTCGCTCGGTCGAGTGAGTATCAGCTGCATTCTGCAGCATTCTGTCTGACCGCTCGACCTATCTATATGGCTCGCTCGGTCGAGCAACCTGGTCGAGTGGCACTTCAGAGAGCTTCTGCTCGACTTTACATTTTAGAGCATCTTGAATCAACCTTTCCACTTCTTCATTAAGTCCCATAAATCTCACATTTCATTACCTTATTAATCCATACTTAATCACCACCTTAAATCAATCATCAAAACTTAACTTAATACACCCATATTAACACATTCATGGGATTCCATCCCAAAGGTCACACATGAATGCACCACATCAAATGTGCACTCAAGTCACACTAATCACAACAATCTCCACCTTGACTTGAGTTCACCCAAGTCAATAGAATTCTCTAATTCACTCCTAACATAATAACTTACACAACATCATACTCAAAATAAAAGCAACACATGTGCATAAACATAGCACATGCACTAAACATGCCCTCAAAGGGCTTACAAGAGTATGCTTTTAATTACCAATCAAGTCCATACATCCCATGGACTCATTGGGATATGTTGAAATTATTCTCAAACTGTCATTAAAAGAAGTATCAATTTCATTTTCATGCTCGGTTGAAGTAGTGGACACACAAGCCGAACTAATTAAGGTTGAACCCAAAAGCATATACATGCCATCATTAATGGATCCTTTCAAGAACAAATTAGGACCCTTGCCAACCTTCAACACTCTACCTTCACAATGCACTTAAAACCTTCTTTATCCAGAATACTAAGGGAAATTATGTTTTGATTCATACCTGGAACATGAAGGACTCCGGTCAATGTTCTTACAACACCATCAAACATGACAATTTTAACATCTCCAATACCAACTATCGGACAACTAGCCTCATTGCCCATAGTGACTTTTCTTCCATCAACCTTTTGATAAGTTGAGAAGAACCTAGAGTTAAAAGTTATGTGTCTAGAATATCCCGAATCCAAAATCCAAGAATCACCACCCTTATATTCACTAGTAACGACAAGAGCATCAACATCATATACTCATCTTCAACATAGCTAGCTTCGGCGGAGCTAGCTCTTGCGGATTTGCTTTCATTGGATTGTTTGGCTCTTAATTTCCAACAATCTTTCTTGACATGGCCTTTCTTCTTACAAAAGTTGCAAGTCATGCTTCTTTTGTTCCTACCCGACTCTTTAACAAATAAAGCACCATTGGAAACTCTTGACTCCTTTTGAGCAAATTGAGAATCAATAAGGTCCTTTTGAGTCAAGGCCTTTCTAACATCCTCACTACTCAAAGTGTCTCTTCCATATAACAAGGTTTCCCTAAAATGCTTATATGAAGACGGTAGAGAAACTAACAAAAGAATAGCTAAATCCTCATCATCCACTTTTACATGAATATTTTGCAAATCCATAACTATTGAGTAAAATTCATCAAGGTGCGGTTTCATGGGCTTCTCTTCTTGTAATCTGAGATCATACAAATGACTCTTTAATAAAAGTCGATTGGTAACACTCTTTTCCATATAGAGTGATTCCAATTTATCCCAAATACCTTTAGAAGTTTCCTCCTTTACAACTTCTCTCAAAACTTCATTAGAGAGACAAAGTTGTATGCGAATAGAGCCTTCGCATCCATATCTTCCCACCTAGCCTCACTTATGCCTTCCGATCTCTTCTCCACACCATCTAGTGCTTTATGCACTCCATTTTGTATCAAAATTTCTTTCATTTTGACTTGCCATAAGCTAAAGTTAACACTCCTATCAAACTTCTCAATATCAAGTTTCATTGTAGCCATGTTGCACCAATATGACCTCTAAAACACGATAACAACAACTTGGCTCTGATACCAATTGAAAAACGACGATATATTAGAGTTCGAACAATGTGTTTCCAAACTCCAATATTACCAAGATCGAGTGTATGAGGTTTTGTGACAAAAAAATTACGCTATCAATAATATCGATGTTTGTAGGAGAAAATAAAGTAATAAAACAACACAAAGATTTAACAAGCTTCACCCAACTAAGGCTACGTCCTCCGGTGTGTAGTATCTCTTATATTATCAAAAGGAGTTTAAAGAACTCTCAAATATGAAGAATTACAATAGAGAAGAGATATAGGCTAGTGTTTGGCTTGGGGTGTATTTTGTTGATTGATTACAATGTGAGTATGAGAGCTCTATATATAGTACTAGATACAAGAATATCAATAACTCTCATGAATATAACATTAATATAGGGTAATGAATAATATGCACTAATTCCAAGAACTTGAAAGGTCGAAAAACAGCATCCCATGCACATCAGAGGATCCGCTCGACCGAAACAGGGAGCTCGCTCGGTCGAGCAAGTATCAGCTGCATTCTGTAGCATTCTGTCTGACCGCTCGACCTACCTATATGGCTCGCTCGGTCGAGCAGCCTGGTCGAGCGACACTTCAGAGA
>NC_080058.1:16539118-16549118 GCF_026212465.1 Amaranthus tricolor
ACTTGATGGTTGTGAGTTTGAGAGCTTGAAGAAAGACAACAATGGGAGAAGAACAAACAAACAACAATAATGTTTGTGGGTTTGAGAGCTTGAAGAAAGACAATTGTATTTAATGGGTTGAAGATTGAAGAAGATGAAGATGATTCGCAGTATTTATCTGGTTTTAGAAGGGTTAGCTCTTGTTAACATTGTAAATGAAACAGTAGCTTATTAAACAAGAACAAATAAGTAAATGAGAGGCATTTATTTTAAAAAAATAAAATTTACATTGTATGCTGCGGTTCTCCAAAAACCGCAGCATATAGTGTAGTTTTTATTTTTTTTTTTAAAATTACACTATATGCTATGGTTTATGGAGAACCGCAGCATATAACCTAATTTTTTTCCCTCGTTTCTTCATCCTATTTTATGTAGCATAATAGAAAAACTGCAGCATATGTCATGCAGCCAATAAGATTTTTTTCCACTAGTGGTAGTAACAAAAGTAGATGGAATAGTTGGAGAAGATGCTGAAAAATTAGTAAATGGATATAAATCCCCAATGCTCTCACACCTCATGATTGACTTGCTTGTCCGCAGGTCCTTCACATAAAACCCAAGAGGATCAAATTCAACAGACACACAATTGTTAGTTGTAAATTTTCAAACTAAGATTAAATTTTTAACAAGGTTAGGAGCATGTAAGACATTTTAAAGTTGAAAAGAGGTAGAAGAGTTCGGTATATTAGCACACCCATAACCATGAATAGGAATTTTATGACCATTGCCAACCATAATTGAATGATTTTTTCTAAAATTAACATAAGATGAGATAGTACCTTTATTTGCAGTCATATGGGATGTCGCTCTAGTGTCCATGTACCAGTGGTCATCTAGGGGTGCCAAGGAGAGAGTGTGCATTACAACTTCAATATTAGTAGTAGCATGTTCTGGAGTATGTTTTTAAGTGGAATCCATGTAATATGATTGAGCAGGTCGTGATCCAAGTATACCAGTAGTGTTAATGGGACAAAGAGAGGCATTTTTCGGAGAAATAGTAGTTGGATAGGGACAAGGAGGAATAGTCCACGGTTGATGAGACCAAGATGCCCATGGGGGATAATGCCATGTTGATGGATGGGTATTGCGCCAAACATAAGGAGGACTATTCCATGAACTAAAAGAACCAGAAGCTGTATTATGTTTACCCCCACGACGTCCTCCTCGAGGTCGATTGTTATAAGACCCACGACCACGATGAGAAAAAGCACGCCCCCCACGATTTGGTATATGATTAGGACATTGTTCAAAGGTATTGTTTTTAGTTTAAGATGTAGCAAGAAGAGTGAAGATCGAATTCGAAGCTTGGGTAGCAAGTTTCCTCTTTTAAGTTTCATCTAATAGGAGCATAGAGCGTACCTTAGAGAAGGAAGGAAATGGGGTCATATTATGAACACCGGTGACAAAGGGTTCTGAAAAACAAAGCACACTAGGGTATAAAGTTTCAATCTTTATCTCTAAGAATCACCCAAGACCAATGGTAAGAGTGTTCAATGCAATGAAACAAACACTTCAACAATAAGCAATGAGAAACAATAAGAAACAAAGCAAGAATCAAAGACATAAGATTTACGAGGTTCACTCCAATGTGGGCTACGTCCTCGGTGGTGGTTAGCTTGCCTGATTATGTGAAAAAACAATGGATTTCTCAAGAACTCTTACAAAGAAGTATTACACTTGGAGAAGAGAAAAGAAAAGGGTTTTGTGTTTTGCTAGGGTTAGAATGCCTCTAGAGTGAGTTTTAGGACTCCTATTTATACTAGAGTTCATATACAAATGATTGGTCAAAAGCCCACATTAAAACATTCCCGTATAACTTATCGGGCAAGAAAACAGAGTATGTTTTGGACCTTTGCTCGACTGGTCGAGCAAAACACGCCTTGGTCGAGCGGCTTGGATTTTAGTTGAGCAGTAGATCAAAATGTTCACTGATCTCGTCGAGCCAACAAGCTCGGTCGAGCACGCCATGATGTTGGTCGAGCGACTCATCAGAAGCCCAAAAAGACTCCCTCATTATCGTGCACGCACATACACACATCCATACACCATCAACCTCATCATACACCATTGGTGCACTCAAAGTCACACCAAAAAATCCAACAATCTCCACCTTGACTTGAGTTCACCAAGATCACACACTTCCTCCAAGACACTCCATCTACACACTACAAACAATCAAATAAGTAACACACCACATAAATGACCCCTAGGGGCTTCACATCAAGTAAGCTTCTAAATCAATCAAGTTCACACATAGAGTGAACTTGTTGGTCGGTAACCGCTACATCATCATGTCGGTCGGATTATCATCGGTGCTTGTCTTCGCTAAGTGCACTCTCTTGTGCTCAACTTAATCTCAAATGAAGTTATATTTGATTTCAATGTGCTTGGTTCTTTGGTGAAAAGTGTTTTGATTTCTTGCCAAATGAATGGCACTTTCACTATCACAATGAACACGCACCAAGTTCATCTCAGGGCACATCTCACCAACCAACCCTTTAAGCCACTTTGCCTCTTTAAAAGACTCGGCGATAGCTATATACGCCGCTTCGATGGTGGACATGGCGACCACATTTTGGAGTGACGATTTCCAACTCACCGTCGTTCCATCCAATGTAAAAACATTCTCCGAGTTAGATTTTCTAGTATCCAAGTCACCCGCATAGTCGGAATCACAATACCCAATCAACCCGCTTGAATTTTTCCCAAACTTGAGACAAACATTTGAGGTTCCCTTCAAGTACCTTAACAACCACTTTAGCGTCTCCCAATGACTCACAATGCTAACAGCTTGAGCAATATCAAGCCTAGAGCAAACCATAGCATACATAACGCTACCAACTGCGCACTAGTGGAAAAAAATGTATCTACTGCGTGTCATTTGCTGCGGTTTTTTTATATACGCAGCAATGAATAGGAAAAAGAATTTAGAAAAAAAACCTATTAAATGCTGCGGTTTCTTCATGGACAGCAGCAAATAAGCATTGAAGATACTCAAATGCTGCAGTTAACTGTGTTCCCGCATCAAATAAGACACTCAAATGCTGTGGTTGGTGCCATGCCCGCAGCAAATAGTCCACGAAGAAATCAAATGCTGCGGTTCTTTCTATGACCGCAGCAAATAGTCCACGAATAAGATGGCGTCTTTTAAATTTTAACGTATATTTTAATGAGAAACCCTTCTGTTTCATTATACCATAAACGAACACAGTAAACGCATAAACACAACACTTTTCTTCTCCGTCCAGACTTCAAACTTTAAACTTCTATTGTTCTTATTCATCATAAAACTTCAAACTTTGAGTTTTCATAAACCCCCTACTATTCTTCTACTGTTCTTGTTCATCATCATTCTTCAAAACCGTTTGAAACCAAAGGCATTTGGTCTTGTTAATCTACTACATACAAAAATCCTTCAAAACTTAAAGGTCTTGTTCATCTAAAACTGCTTTAAAAATTACTGCATACGAATTAAGGTATTATTATATTTTTCTTTTTAATGTGGTTTGCAAGTTCAATACATACGAAAATTAGTGCTAATTTTTTTTTCTTTGTAGATTATTACATAACCCACGAAATCAAGGTAATTTCTATTTGTTTTGTAAATTTGCAAGTTTATATTTTTATTGTTTCACTTGTAATTTAGTAATTTAGTTAAAAATGTGGTTTTTTAATTAATTATTTGCATATTTAGTAATTATTTGTGAATGTGGTTTGTGTGGTTTGTTAATTATTTGCATATTTTGTTAAAAATGTGGTTGGTTGTTATACTTGTCTTTAATTATTAGAATTAGAATACTTATATTTCTAAGGTTAAATGATTTAATTTTATTATTTATATTTTGAATGTTATATTTCTAAGGTTATACAATGTTACTTATTCAAAGTATCTATTTTTAGGATTAAATATATTTGTTATAAATAAGTATATATGTTTAAAAGTTTTGTATTAATTTTATTTTGAATTAAATAATCACATTAATTAGGATGACAAAAGATCGTTCTTGGATGTATGGTAGCATTGAATCGTTGGAATTATTGATAGCGTATTAGAATTTTGTAGTATTACGGTTGAACATCAAGTTAGGATGGGGGGAGTTGGTTTTTATTGCCCATGTGTCTCTTGTGGAAATGTATCAAAGGTAGATAGTGTTCGTATCCTTAGGGAGCACATACTTCGACGTGGGTTTAGGCCTCAATATCATGTTTGGTTTTGGCATGGTGAGGAGGGAGTTTACAAAGATAAAAGTGTAGTTGATGACGTCAATAATGTGGCTGATGTCAATGAAGATGTAGTAGATCATGTTGATGGGTATGAGACAAATGAAGAGAATGTCGATGAGGATGTGGATCGTGTTGATGAGATGATGGAGGGAGTCGAGGATGAGTTAGGAAAACGTCCTCGTGTTTTTGACTTGTTGACAGAGGCTTCTCAAAATCCTTTGTACCGTGGATGTACAAAGTTCACCAAACTAATAGCAGTGTTGACAATTTTCAACATTAAGTCAAAGTTCAATTGGAGTGACGCTAGTTTCACAATGTTATTAGAAGCGTTAGGTGAGATGCTTCCTGAGGGAAATGAACTTCCAAAGTCGACATATTATGCCAAAAAGCTCATGTGTCCTTTCGGCTTAGAGTACCAGAAGATTCATGCGTGTCCGAATGATTGTGTATTGTATCGGAATGAAAACAAGAACTTAGAAGAATGTCCTAGGTATGGGTTATTGCGCTACAAGTGTAAAGTGGCTCGGGATGCTAAAGGGCCCCCGGCTAAGGTATTGTGGTATGTTCCAATAATACCTAGATTCAAGCGCTTATTTTCTATAAAGAAAGATGCGTTAAATTTAAGGTGGCATGCTGATAGGGTGAAGAAAGGTCACTTGCTCACACATCCATATGATTCTCCGGAGTGGAAGAGTATTGATAGGTTGCATAAGACTTTTGGGGTTGAGGTTCGTAATTTAAGGCTCGGACTGTGTACGGATTGAATGAACCCATTCGGCAATCTTAGTTCTCAACATAGTACTTGGCCGGTACTGTTAGTGATCTATAATTTACCACCTTGGTTGTGTATGAAGCGTAAGTATATTATGCTTTCGCTTCTTATCTCGGGTCCTAAACAACCTGGCAATGACATAGATGTATATCTTGCACCTCTCATTGAGGTTTTGAGAAAGATGTGGGATGAAGGCGTTTCCGTGTTTAATGCATATGCTAATGAGGAGTTCACCTTGCGTGTAATGCTTTCATGCACCGTTAATGATTTTTCAGCATATGACAACTTATCGGGGTATAAGAACAAAGGGAAGAAAGCATGCCCAATATGTATCGATGACATGGAATCCACGTGGATTCCTAAGTGCAAACACGTATTCATGCACCATAGAAAGTTCCTCCCACGAGATCACCAATATCTTAAGAAGAAGAAGATGTTTAACAGGGAGGTTGAGGACCGTGTAGCTCGTCGACCATTAACCGGTTATGAGTTTTATGAACAGGTTAAGGGAGTTGAGACTGTATTTGGTAAAACAAGGCAAGTGCAAGGGGGTGAAGACCGATTATGGAAAAAAGAATCAATATTTTGGAAGCTTCCATATTGGAGAGATCTACAGGTTAGGCGTTGTCTTGACGTTATGCATATACTGAAAAATGTATATGATGCCATACTCGGGACTCTCATGAACATTCCGGGTAAGACAAAGGATGTTAGGGTCATACAAGATTGGTTTGAATGTAAGGGTCTTCGTCTGCAGGTTGTGGGCACATGTTAAGGTGAGTAAGAAAAGAAATAGAGCTAATGAAGTTGGTGGCAGTAACAAGGGAAAGGGCGGTAAGAAGAAGATGAGTAATGACAAAGTTTATTTGCCTTTAGCTTGCTACACATTGTCCAAAGCAGAGAAGCGGACATTTTGTGAGTCCTTGTATGGCATTAAGGTTCCGTCTGGGTACTCATCCAACGTGAAGTGATTTGTGACCCTAAATGGTGAGCTGATTTTGGGAAGCATGAAATCTCACGATTGCTATGTAATGATGCAAGTGTTCTTACCAATTGCAATCCGTGGAATACTACTAAAACATGTGAGATATGCTATTACCGAGCTATGTTCGTTCTTTAACACAATTTGTAGTAAAGTTTGTGATCCCTTTAAAATTGATGCTCTTGAAGTCGACGTGATTGTAACTTTATGCAAGTTTGAGATGTATTTTCCACCTTCTTTCTTTGACATAATGGTTCATCTTATTGTCCATCTTGTACGTGAGATCAAGCTTTTAGGTCCATTTTTTTTAAGGTGGTGTTATCCTTTTGAAAGACACATGGGTGTTTTACAAAACAAGGTGAGAAATCTTGCACAACTCGAGGGGAGTATGATTCAAGGCACTGTGAGCGATGAGATTAGTAACTTTATAGCCGAGTATTTGGCCATGGCAAAGCCTATTGGACTTCCCACCTCTCGACATGAAGGAAGGCTTAAGGGAAAAGGAACAATTTGCTCCAAATCGGTCGCACCTCCTCGAGACAGCCTTCTAAAAGCACACTTGTATGTGTTGCATCATATTCCGGAAGTTCATCCTTTTTTGAGTGAGCATCTGGATATATTTCGCGCAAAACATCCTTCTAAAGGGATAGGGTGTATCCGAAAGTGTTAAGTGGTTAGCTTTTGGTCCTCATGATGATGTCAACAAATATGAGGGTTACGATGTCAATGGGTTCACATTTTGCACTGAGGGTCAAGACAAGAAGTCATCTTATCTACAGAATAGTGGGGTTTCTATTTTGGCGTCATCTACCTTTTACGCGAGTGCCAAGGATCAAGCGCCGGTTGATGCTAAATTGGTATACTACGGGCGGGTACATGAAATATGGGAGCTTGACTACTTTACTTTCACTGTTGGTCTTTTCAAATGTAAGTGGGTAGATAATATTCGACGATGCATAAAAAATGACGACCCTTGTGGATTCACTCTTGTAGACTTAGCTCGTTTGTGTAATAGTGAGGAGCCATTCATACTAGCCACACAAGCCAAGCAAGTATTCTACATTGTAGACCCGTCTGATAAAAAATGGTCTATTGTTGTACCGAAAAAAAGAAGCATCCTTGGTATAGGTGATGTTGAGGACGAGGAAAAATATGAAGCTTTTGAAGACTCCCCCCCCCATAAATCCAAAATTAGTGGATCAAGATGATGTAGATGTTGGTTATATGCGTGTAGATCACACGGAAGGAATACATATGAATTAAGTGATTCACAAGGTATGAATTTTAAGATTTTTAAAGTTTTTTTGGCACTTTCGCGCATAAAGTAGCTCAAACTTGGTTTGTTTTGCATGAAAATTTTCACACAACACTATTTGGTATAAATTATTGTGTTGAACGTATTAGAATTGTAAATCATAGTCATAATCTTAATATTACTTGGCTTGTGTTGTAATATATTTATATTCATACTCTTTCAGGTACTGATATACAATGCATCTTTATAGAGACGAAATTGTCCTCGATAATGAGACCTCGGATAATGAGCATCGTAGTTACGACACTGAAGAGGACCAAATTGTGAGATACGAGCGTATGACTGAAGATGCTCCACCACTTAACAATGATTTTGAGACTGAAGATGCCCCACCAATTGATGCTCCCACTACCAGTAAAAAAAGAAAAGGGCGAGGTCCAACGAAAACCTCAAAGTCACAGAGGTTCCATAGTGCACGATTTGGAATACAATGCATAAAGTAGCTCAAACTTTGTTTGATTTGCACAAAACTTGGCACACAACATTATTTGGTATATATTATTGTGTTGAAGTGGATAGAATTGAAAATCATTGTCATATGCGAGAAATTACGTGTTAAGTTGCGATTTTATGGGTTTTTAAGTGTTTTTGGCACTTTTGCGCATAAATTAGCTCAAACTTGGTTTGTTTTGCACGAAACTTGGCACACAACACTATTTGGTGTATATTATTGTGTTAAGGTGGTTAGAATTAAAAATCATAGTCATATGCTAGAAATTACGTGTTAAGTTGAGATTTTATGTGTTTGTAAGCTTTTTTGGCACTAACATATATATATATATATATATATATATATATATATATATATATATATATATATATATATATATATATATATATATATATATATATATATATATATATATATATATATATATATACATATATATATATATATATATACATATATATATATATATATATACATATATATATATATATATATATATGTATGTATGTATATATATATATATATATATATATATATATGTATGTATGTATATATATATATATATATATATATATGTATATATATATGTATATATATATATATATATATATATATATATATATATATATATATATAAATATATATATATATATATATATATATATATATATATATATATATATATATATATATATATATGTATATATATATATATATATATATATATATGTATATATATATATATGTATATATATATATATATATATATATATATATATATATATATATATATATATATATATATATATATATATATATATATATATATATATATATATATATATATATATATATATATATATATATATATATATATACATACATATATATATATATATACATACATATATATATATATATATATATATATATATATATATATATATATATATATATATATATATATATATATATATATATATATATATATATATATATATATATATATATATATATATATCTATTTATTTACTATTATTATTAGTAAAATCTAATGTTTATTAATCTTTTAATTTTATATTATATTATAGGTTTGATACGACATTCCAAGGTAAACACGCCCTTTGAGAAATGAAGAAATGCGCGAATTAAAAGACAAGATTGCCGCCTATCTTGCTAATTTTTGTCCTTAATAAATTGTAATTAGTTTAGATTTTTTAGGACTCTAATGTACATACATATTATTATATTATATATATACAATCAAGAGTTTATTATTACAAAGAGATTATTGGTGATTATTTGTGATTATCATTGGATTATTGGATTAATCATTGTTTATTACATTGTACATTATTATTGGATTATTTTTAGTATCAAACGAAAAAAGAAAAATTAAAAAATAAACTATATACTACGGGCCACCAAAAAACCGCAGCATATTGTTTAAGACTATATGCTGCGGTTTTTTGGTGGACCGCAGGATATAGTGTTCCACTATATGCTACGGTTTTCTTGTTGCCCACAGCATTTGGTGCCCTTTTCAGCTGCAGTTTAAAACCGCAGCATTTAAAATAGGCCATGTGCTGCTATCACTAATGCTTTTGGCCAAAACCGCAGCATATTATGGCCAAAAAACCGCAACAAATGAGGTTTTTCCACTAGTGATGACTTTCTTTACCTTTAACTTCAAAACTCTCCGGTTGCTTATAAAGATCTCTTCCTCCAACTCTCCATGTAAGAAAGCGGTCTTCACATACAATTGATGCAACTCAAATCCTCCACAGCTGCAATAGCTATCAAAGTCCTAATGGAAGAATGCTTCTCAACCGGTGAGAAAATCTCATGAAAATCTATCCCTTAACTTGAGTGAACCCCTTTGCCACAACTCTTGCTTTGTATACCAGAGCACTTGTGCTATGCGATCCCTCTTTCTTCTTGAAAACCCATTTACACCCCACAACTTTCTTGTTTCTAGGTGCTTCTACGATAACCCAAATCTTGTTCTTTGTAAGAGACTCCATCTCTTGCTTCATTGCTACTAGCCACTTGCTTGAGTCTTTTGAGGCCATAGCCTCCTAGTAAGAATTAGGATCATTCACACTCTTCAACTAAGTAGCAATAGTGAGGGCATAAGCAACATAGTCATACTCCTCTATATACCTTTTTTGAAGTATAATTCTCCTCTTTTCTCTTTGAGTGGGCAAAATGGTTTCC
>NC_080058.1:16556618-16564118 GCF_026212465.1 Amaranthus tricolor
ATATTTCATGTACCCGCCCGTGGTATACCAATTTAGCATCAACCGGTGCTTGATCCTTCGCACTCGCGTAAAATGTAGATGACGCCAAAATAGAAACCCCACTATTCTGTAGATAAGATGACTTTTTATCTTGACCCTAAGTCCAAAATGTGAAGCCATTGACATCGTAACCCTCATATTTGTTGACATCATCACGCGGACCAAAAGCTAACCACTTAACAATTTCGGATACACCCTTAAGTTCTTCGCATATTACTCAATTATGAAACCAATTAATTAACGTCTTGTTATGCAACTGCATCAATGCCCTATCCCCTTTAGAAGGATGTTTTGCGCGCAATATATTAAAATGCTCATTAAAAAAAAGGATGAACTTCCGGAATATGATGCAACACATACAAGTGTGCTTGTAGAAGGCTGTCTCGAGGTGGTGTGACCGATTTGGAGCCAATTGTTCCTTTTCCCTCAAGCCTCCCTTCATGCCTAGAGGTGGGAAGTCCAATAGGGTTTGCCATGGGCAAATACTCGGCTATATAGTTACTAATCTCATCAGTCACAGTGCCTTGAATCATACTCCCCTCGGGTTGTGCTGGATTCTTCACCTTGTTTTGTAAAACACCCACGTGTCTTTCAAAAGGATAACACCTCCTTAAAAAAACTGGACCCAAAAGCTTGATCTCATGAACGATATGGACAATAAAATGAAGCATTATGTTAAAGAAAGAAGGTGGAAAATACATCTCAAACTTGCATAAAGTTACAATCACGTCGAGTTGAAGTGCATCAAGTTTAAAGGGATCAAGAACTTTACTACAAATTGTGTTGAAGAACGAACGTAGCTCGATAATAGCATATCTCACATGTTTTGGCAGTATTCCACGGATTGCAATTGGTAAGAACACTTGCATCATCACATGGCAATCGTGATTTCATGCTTCCCAACTTCAGCTCACCATTTAGGTTCACAAATCTCTTCATGTTGGATGAGTACCCAGATGGAACCTTAATACCATACAAACACTCACAAAATGTCCGCTTCTCTGCTTTGGACAATGTGTAGCAAGCTGGTGGCAAATAAACTTTTTCATTACTCATCTTCTTCTTACTGCCACCAACTTCATCAGCTCTAGTTCTTTTCTTACTCACCTTAACATGTGCCCACAACTCCGGACGAAGACCCTTACATTCAAACCAATCTCGTACGGCCCTAACATCCTTTGTCTTACCCAGAATGTTCATGAGAGTTCCGAGTATGGCATCGCATACATTTTTCTTTATATGCATAACGTTAAGAAAATGTCTAACCTGTAGATCTCTCCAATATGGAAGCTTCCAAAAGATTGATTCTTTTTCCATAATCGGTCTTCACCCCCTTGCACTTGCCCCGTTTTACCAAATACACTCTCAACTCCCTTAACCTGTTCATAAACCTCATAACCGGTCAACGGTCGACGAGCTACACGGTCCTCAACCTCCTCGTTGAACAACTTCTTCTTCTTACGATATTGGTGGTCTCGTGGGAGGAACTTTCGATGGTGCATGAATACGTGTTTGCACTTAGGAATCCACGTGGATTCCATGTCATCGATACATATTGGCCATGCTTTCTTCCCTTTGTTCTTATACCCTGATAAGTTGCCATATGCCGAAAAATCATTAACGGTGCATATAAGCATTGCACACAAGGTGAACTCCTCATTAGCATATGCATCAAACACTGAAACGCCTTCATCCCACATCTTTCTCAAATCCTCAACGAGAGGTGCAAGATATACATCTATGTCATTGCCAGGTTGTTTAGGACCCGAGATAAGAAGCGAAAGCATAATTTACTTGCGCTTCATACACAAACAAGGTGGCAAATTATAGATCACTAAAAGTACCGGCCAAGTTCTATGTTGAGAACTAAGATTGCCGAATGGGTTCATTCCATCCGTACACAGTCCGAGCCTTAAATTACGAACCTCATCCCCAAAAGTCTTATGCAACCTATCAATACTATTCCACTCCGGAGAATCAGATGGATGTGTGAGCAAGTGACCTTTCTTCACCCTATCTGCATGCCACCTCAAATTTAACGCATCTTTCTTTATAGAAAACAAGCGCTTGAATCTAGGTTTTATTGGAAGATACCAAAATACCTTAGCCCGGGGGCCCTTTAGCATCCTGAGCCCCTCTATGCTTGTAGTGCGATAACCCACACCTAGGACACTCTTCTAAGTTCTCGTTTTCATTCCGATACAACACACAATCATTCGGACACGCATGAATCTTCTAGTACTCTAAGCCGAAAGGACACATGAGCTTTTTGGCATATTATGTCGACTTTGGAAGTTTATTTCCCTCAAGAAGCATCTCACCTAACGCTTCTAATAACATTGTGAACCTAGCATCACTCCAATTGAACTTTAACTTAATGACGAAAATTGTCAACACTGCTGTTAGTTTGTTGAACTTTGTACATCCAGGGTACAAAGGCTTTTGAGAAGCCTCTGTCAACAAGTCAAATACACGAGGACGTTTTCCTAACTCATCCTCGACTCCCTCCATCATCTCATCAACACGATCTACATCCTCATCGATATTCTGTTCATCTGTCTCATACCCATCAACATGATCTACTACATCCTCATTGACATCGGCCACATTATTAACGTCCTCAACAACACTTTTCTCTTTGAAAACTTCCTCCTCACCATCTTAAACCCAAACATGATATTGAGGCCTAAACCCACGTCGAAGTATGTGCTCCCTAAGGATATCAACACTATCTACCTTTGATACATTGCCACAACTAATACATGGGCAATTAAAACCAACTCCCGCCGTCCTAACTTGATGTTCAACCGCAACACTACAAAATTCTAATACGCCATCAATAAATTCCGACGATTCAATGCTTCCATACATCCAAGAACGATCTTTTATCATCCTAATTAGTGTGATTAATTGATTCAAAACAAAATTAATACACAAATTTTAAACATATATACTTAACGAACCTTAATGAAGCACAAAATTAAGTAATAGTCATCATTTAAACCTAATTAACCCAAATGATGTTTATTGTACCAACCATAATTAACATTTTTATATATATTAACAACATATAAATACAATAAAAATAAAATGACATTCATAAACCTAGACAAATAATTAACATTCATATCAACAACTCATTCATTTAACCATAAACAACCCTAATTAAACCTAATTTACAAACTAGAAAAAAATTTATGATAAATTTAAAACTTAAAAACCACACACATTCATAAATAAAATGAAGAAATTACTTAAAAATATAACAAAACATGATATATATGATAAATTTAAAACTTAAAAACAATAACAACATACACATTCATAAAGTATGACAAATTTAAACCTAATTTACAAAATCAAAATCAAAAAGATACCTTGAATTTCGTGGGTTTTGGGGGGTTGTGTATAACCTAAACAATGAAAAAAAAATTAGTATAAAAAAACTAAATCCCTAAAACATAATGAAGGTTGAAGAACTTAAATTAAGCTTTAAAAAATAATACCTTGAAGAAGAACAAGACTAAGCCCTAATTTCGTGGGTTTTTGAAGGAAGTAACAATGGTTGATTTCAAATGTTAAAGAAGAAGAAAAAGAACGAAAATGGTGGGTTGAGGTTAAAATATTCGTGGGTTTAAGAAGAAGTATCACAGACAGAAGACAATGTAGAACAAGAAGAAGAAAATGGTGTGATAATGGCAGAAGAGGAAGAACCACAGGCAGTAGAGGAAAGACAATGGCGGAATTTTGTGGGTTTGTACTCAAAACTTGAAATGTTCGTTGGGTATGCGAAACTGAAGGAAGCAACAGTACAACGATGAAGAAGACAAACGAAATTGAAGAAGACAGATAGTACAACGATGAAGAAGCAACAATAGGAATGTGCGAAAATGGTGGGTTTTTGAACGAATACAATAAGTATGCGAAAATGGTGGGTTTTAAACTTTTGATACAACAGTAAGTGTGAAATGGCCTGAAACGTTTGAAAGGCGGGTTATTTTAATTTTTTAGAAGCAATATTTGCTACGGGCTTCGAGGGAACCGCAGCAATTTCTTGATAATGGCACTTAATTGCTACGGGCATTAAACAACCGCAACAATTAGTATTGCAATGGAGTATTTGTTGCGGTCACACCTTAAAACCGCAACAATTAATTATTTTTTTTCTAATTCTTTTTCCTATTTATTGCTGTGAATATACAAAAATCGCAGCAAATGATAAGCAGCAGATACCTTTTTTTCCATTAGTGTGAGTATCTACCAAGTCCCTTCGGGTCAAGGCATTTTTAACATCATCACAACTCAAATTGTCTCTACCACAGAGCAAGGTCTCCCTAAAGTGCTTGTAAGAGGGTGGTAATGAACACAACAAATAAATAGCCAAATCCTCATCATCAAGTTTCACATCAATATTTTTCAAGTCCATAACAATGGAATAAAATTCATCAAGGTGGGGTTTAAGGGGTTTACCTTCCTCCAATCGAAGATCGTAGAGTCTACTCTTCAAGAGTCGCCGGTTGGTCACAATCTTTGCCATGTAAAGAGACTCCAACTTCTCCAATATCTCCTTAGAGGTAGTCTCCTTCACAACTTGTCTCAAAACTTCATTTGAGAGACATAGTTGAATAGCCGATAGAGCCTTAGCATCCATCTCCTCCCATTTTGCTTCACTCACTCCAATGGGTTTCTTATCTTCACCTTCAAGAGCCTTGTGCACCCCATTTTGTATCAAGATTGCCTTCATTTTAACTTGCCACGAGCCAAAGTTTACACTCCTATCAAACTTTTCAATATCTAGCTTCATTGAAGACATGTTTGAAGACTCAACTCTCTTAAATGATAATAATTCAAAACACATATTAATTAAAAAAATAAATTAAGTAATTACATTTAGTTTTTTAAGTCAATCTAAAATCATATTGGATATAAATTGAAAAATTTATATATATTTAAGTTCGAATTATAGGAATATGCTTAAATAACTTAAGCTTATCTTAAAGTTGAATTTATAGGTCTTGAAATAAGTTTCAATGTCTTGATGATAATTACGTTTATAATGAGGTTAGTTTCGTAATTATATTTGAAATATTTTAATAGGTCAATTAGGTTCATTAAAATTAACTTTGAAATATTTTAATAGGTCAAGATTTATTAAAATTAGCTTTGATATTATTTGAAATTAAGTTTGAATATATTGTTATACGTTTTGTTCTTAACATTAGGATATTTTATATTTGAATTTGAATTTAAAATATGTGCTTCAAATAGTTAGATGATTAATTATACAAAGTACAAGGTACACACGTTTTGTTAATTATAGTACACGGTTATATTTGAATTTAAATTGTGTTGTTAAGCTAATTAAAGAGTTTCCTATAAATAAGATTGTGATTTAAATTGATGCTAAAAGTAGGAAATGACTATTTGAATCAATGCAAAATATAGGAATTATCTTTGAATAATTATTTACACGTTGATTAATCTGGTTTTTCTTAGTTTTCAGTATCTTGTATGAGTTCTAACGTGGCAGCACAGCATTGGTTATTAAAAACAAATTACAGCACACAATGATGATTTTATATAAGCTGTCAGTACACGTCAGTTTAAAATATAGCTTAAGGTCTTGAAGACTAGCACAGAATTTCCAGATCAACAAAATTAACGGATTAAGCTTTCTTGCTCTTTAAGGATGTATTAAGGTGTAACATCTATAAATACAAGGCTTCATTTAAGAATTAAGGATACACTTCTATGCACCTCTTCCTACATTATTTTTCTTGACTTAAGATCTAGAAATTCTTTAAGTATTAAAAAGACTTGTAATTCTTAATTCATCTAGCTCTTACAATTTGTAATAGGCTTAAGTGTTAAAAAAGAGTTAGATTAAATTCAATACGCCTAACTTTGAATACTTTTCAAAGTGTTCAACTTGTAATCTCTATTGAGAGATTGGGATTTACTTTTATTAAAGGCACTTGTAAGAATCACCCAAGACCAATGTTTCCACAAGTTTTGCACTCTTGAACACTCCCAAACACCAACAAAAGCCTTAGGCTCTGATAGCAATGAAAAACAAAGCACACCAGGGTCTAAAGTTTAAATCTTTATCCCTAAGAATCACCCAAGACCAATGGTAAGGGTGTTCAATGCAATGAAACAAACACTTTAATAATAAGCAATGAGAAACAATAAGAAACAAAGCAAGAATCAAAGACACAAGATTTACGAGGTTTACCCCAATGTGGGCTACGTCCTCGGTGGTGGTTAGCTTACTTGATTATGTGAAGAAACAATGGAGTTCTCAAGAACTCTTACAAAGAAGTATTACACTTGGAGAAGAGAAAAGAAAAGGGTTTTGTGTTTGGCTAGGGTTAGAATACCTCTAGAGTGAGTATTAGGACTCTGTTTATACTAGATCTCATATACAAATGATTGGGCAAAAGCCCACATTAAAACATTCTCATATAACTTATCGCGCAAGAATACAGAGTATGTTCTGGACCTTTGCTCGACCGATCGAGCAAAACATGCTTTGGTTGAGCGGCTTGGATTTCAGTCGAGCAGTAAATCAGAATGCTCATTGATCTAGTCGAGCCAACAGGCTCGATCGAGCACGCCATGATCTCGGTCGAGCGGCTAATCAGAAGCCCATAAAGACTCCCTCATCATCGTGCACGTACATACACACATCCACATACCATCAACCTCATCATACACCATTGGTGCACTCAAAGTCTCACCCGAAACTCCAACAGGTTCGTAAGTGTCGGTGAGACAGCCTAGAATACGAAGCACCAAACGTTCATCAGAGACTGGACCCCTACGTTGGTCATTTGATCCGCTAAATACTTGATGCGATTTACATAGGTCCTGTAGTTGAGAAAATAATGCAGTTTTGTCTCTGTAAACTCGTCCTCAATGTGAAGAAGGTAAGTTGAAATAGTGCTATAGATCCATTGTAAAACTATGGCATCAAGCCTTTGCCAAAGAGCTTTCTCGGCCTCGACATTTTTAGAAGTATTTTCAGCAGTAGGATTTGTGGTAGGAATGATATGATCATAGACAAGATGGGATTTAGTATGAAGAATAAATAGAATAGACCATGCTATATATTGCCTAGATTCATGGTCAAGTGTTATGGGAATTGTATGTTTGATGTTTGTCACTGTTGTGGCTGGGTGGATTTTCTCTACCACGATGATGAAGATGAAAGATGAAGCACAACAAAAAAAAATAAAAAATAAAAAATAAATAAAAAAATAAAATAAAATAAAAGGAACCCTAAGCTCTTGATACCATGTTAGAAGGTAATCGCGTGCCATTCTCATTCATTTGCCAATTCTTATATACAAGGCATATACCATAATCTAAGCCTACAATCAAGAGCAATGATTGACCCATGATCTTATTATGGTAATAGAATATAATCAAATTATTATAGAAATAATTACACAATATTAC
>NC_080058.1:16569118-16571618 GCF_026212465.1 Amaranthus tricolor
TACGGTCTACTTGGCGACTAAATCGCGACCATAACTTGAATGTCGCAAAGAATTATTTAAAAAAATGGCGATCAAAGGGCGACCAGAAAGCTCGTCGCCAAATAATAAAATTTAAAAAAAAATACTATCTTTATTGGCGACCAGTTAGCGACTAGTATGATGGTCGCTAAATATTTTTAGAAAAAAATAAAAAAATAAAAGCTTGTAGCGACGGATTGGCGACCACTCTTCCCGTCGCTAATTTGCTTTTCCATTTGGCGACGTAGCTTGCCCTCGCCTGTCCGTCGCCACTGGTGACCAATCGACCCCCTCGCTATTTTTCCATCGCTATTTCGAAAGTTATTTGTAGTGTATGTGTGTGTGTGCGCGCAAGGTCGACTCTTTATGATAGCACTATGAGCAAAGGCCCTGTTATTTTGAGGGGCCTAAATTTTTTGATATATCTAATTTTTATTTATATATTTATATATATATATAATAAAAAAGAGCTCTAATATTTTTACATAAAGTGATCACATAATCAATGATGATTTTTCATAATTAATGGTCATTCGTGACTTTGTTAATAACCAGTTTTTTTGTTTTTGGGTTAGTGGTTGGTGGATATCGTTTGATATTTTTTTATCTATAATCATTGTGTTTAAGTAACTAAGTATTGATACTTTTGATTTATTTTATTTACTAGGTTAATAGGTTAATTGAGCTTATTAATATTTTGTCTAATTGATAACAATAGCAATTTGTTAATTGTTATTGAAAAAGGCATAACATACGTATTTTAATAACTAATTATGTTGCTTTGGCTTAGTGCCTTAAAATGTCTAATAAAGCTTTGTATATATGTGTATGTATATATAAATATATATTTCAAATATATTGGAACTGAATAAGTTATTTTTTAGTATTACTCTCTATCCTAATAAATATGCCCTTCATTCTTTATTGTTTTTCCCCTTTGCTTTATGCATAGTTTTCATTGTAAAACTTGAGTCTCAATATATCTAAATACGAATCAAAATATTTTTTTCACTAATACGAATCTAACAATATCTAACATCTAAATGTTTTATCTTAGTTAAAGTTCTCTTTCCTTAAAGTATAATATTCTAAATGGAAAAAATATTAAAGAAAAAAGAGAGTAATCTCTCAAACGGAAAAGTAATTTCATTAAGTTGTCGTATGTAGTGTTTTTGGAGAGATTTATGTGGTAAGAGATGAGTAATTGGGTTAATGGAGATTATGTTATTGTTAACATAAGAAAACGGAATGATGCGGATGTGGATATGTGTGATAGAGGGGGTGTAAATTTTGTTATTACTTTATTTTGCAAGTTAAATGTAATGGCTAATCTACTTACCTTAATTATACACTATAAAGTTAAATTTAAACGATTGTACTCGCTCCGTTTCTTTTTGTTTGTCCATTTTATTTTTTTACATATTTCAGCGTAAATTTTGAGCTTTGATATCTCATAGTGTGCATAATAAAAAAATTGTAAATTATATATTAAAATTATTTGTATCAAGACGAATCTAACAAGATCTCATATGAATCTATTTTGTGTTGAATATATACTTTAAAAATCAAATTTAAATTTCTCTCTTATAAAATGAAAAAATTTAAAGTGACAAACAAAAAAGAATGGAGGGAGTATAAGATACTGTACAATTCATAAATTAAAGTAAAAAACTTATCTTAATTGTAAACATGATTGTTAATCTCAAATATTAATTCGTATAGAAACTCGTGTAATCTATAAATTTATGAGTATAAAATATGGTATAAATATAATTTTAAAGAATAATGCTAGTATATATTATCTTGATTAAATTTATCAAATATATGATTTTTAACACAACAATTAAATACTGATTTTTATTTAAATCATTTATCAAAAACATCACGTTTTTATTCAATTAAAATATATTTAAAATTCTAGGTTAGATATATAAAAATTGCTATAATGAATTACATGAATACTATACCTAACTTAGCTCTAATTTTTTAAAAAAAAAGTAAATTCTAAATTATGTATTAAATACTTTTACATAATCAATTTTCATCGACTAAAATAATTTCATTTGTCAAGGCTCACTAAGAATAACATTTGTTATTTTCCAACAGTTTTATTAGTATGTATGATGAGCATTTTAAAACATACAAATTAATCTTAAATATTTGCATTCATCCTTAGTCGATCATATATTTTTCAATTTAACCTCAAATGATAGTATCAAATCATCTTGTTTTCTATTCTCTATTATAAAGTTATCCTTTTCTTAGATACTTTGACAAGTGAGGAATATGATTGATCAAAGATTAATTACAAGAAGATTGGATTATATATCATATACATATTGTAATCCATGAAATTTTACGCCACGTGGCGTTCATATACAATATAATTTACCGTTCAAATTTATAGAATTTTCATTTTCATATGTCTTTATTGAATTGAAACTCTTAAATGTCAATTAAATTTAATTATATTGAAACTCTT
>NC_080058.1:16576618-16626618 GCF_026212465.1 Amaranthus tricolor
ATCAAATTCTATTGATTATATTTTTTCTCTATTTTTTTTAAATCTCTTTTTAAAGTAACTTTTTAATTTTTAAACATCTTCTCTTAAATTGTTTAATTTTTACTTATTAATTATACATCAATTCATAACCCACTTAATATATATTAAAAAAAATCATCTAGATTATTTCCAATTTGTTATTTATATCCGTAGTTATTTTTTTCATTGATCAATAAGTAATAAAAAATTGTTACTTGAACAAAAAAAAATGATTTTTTAATTGTTTGTTGTGGCATTATTTGAATTTTCCAATTGCTTACAAATTGCACCATTTGAAATTTGAAAATAAATGAATACATGTAATAGAGCAAATAATAGTAGCTGATTAGCTAATTATGAGTATCTCACTAACAATTTTGTAGATTACTTGAATTTCTATACTAGTTTAATAGTATTGTTGGTTGTGTGGATTGATTACATTGTAAAATTCGCACAATAAAAGTTATGTATAATTAGGTACATAATGACATGATTCTATTACATTAAAAAACTTCACTCAAAAAAAATTATTATAAGAATCTCATAATTTTATTTATCTTAATGTCTATATTCTTATGGATTTGTAAGTTAATGTTTTCAATTAATAATTCCTTTAAAATAAAATCATAAAGGATGTAATTTTTTTTATAACATAATCTTAAAATTTGTACTCCATCCGTTTTCTACTTTAGGAAAGAGAAATTTAATTTTAATTTTTGAAACATATATTGAAGACAAAATATATTTATGTGCGATTTCGTTAAATTCGTCTTGATGCAAAGAATTTTAATATATAATTTTTATAATTTTTTACAATATGTATTAAGAGATATCGACGCTCAAAATTTATTTTGAATATGTGCAAAAGTAAAGCAGATAGACAAAAAGAAACAGATATAATATTATTTTAAATTCTTTCTGTACAAAATATACATTAAAATCATTAATTAAATAAACTAATATTTTTTATTGTTCCATGTTTTATCTCAAAAGTGTTTAAATATTAATGTGTGCATATTGAAATTTCCTTCCTTAACTACTTTCACGCAGTACCTTTTTAAAAAGTAAAAAAGATAGAAAAAAAATTACGATTAAAAAACAATAAAAGCCTAATACTTTCATATTTATTTATTTTTATCCAATCATGCAGGTATGATGTTGTTATAAACATGTCAACGTGAATGTTACATTTTATCAAAAATATTAGAAGATGATAACGATAATATATAATTCTATATTTTTTTTGAAATATATATTTATATGTAATTCAGTACTTAAAATATTCGGCATATTGCACCAGTTCTTATACCAGGTTAAATAGTTTTGACAATAGGATTAACCTACTTCCTTTAGTTTTTTATAGTTGCTACACTTTTATTTTGCCCGATATTTAGTACAAGATTTTAATCTTTAATATCTTTAATTTCATATGAACCAAAAGCGCTTGTGGCTCAATGGATAGAGTATCTGCATGTAGAGCAGATGGTTTAGGGTTCGACCCCTACCGGGCGAAGGTATCACTTGAGGGGTCTTTTGACTCCGCGCATCTCTCTTTACACCCTCCTTGATGGTCCTTTACCTCATATATTACCTGTAATTTCATATGATAATATTAAGAAAGTATACATTAAGAATAATTAAATAAAATCTCACTTAACTATATTTTACAATGTATATGGAAATCAGTCGATAAACAGTAGTTGCTATATAAACTATAGCAATTAATAAAATTCAGAGAAAGTAGATTATACTATAAAAATTTTAGCCTCATATATGACATGCCAAAATATGGGAGGAGGATATTAGCTTATTAAGCACCTCAGAAAATAATTAAACCACCATTAATTGCACCTCACAAATTAACTAAGAAACAACATTTACTTTTTATAGTCTCCTTTTTTTTTTATTGAAACAAAATTAAGTTGTATAGTTCATGGCAATGCCTCTTTTAAAAAACATATGCTACTATTTATGGCAATAATAACACATTATTTCAATGCATGTTCACAACAAATATACAAGTACAACCCAATAAACAATATTATGAAATAAAAAAAACTGAGAAATTTGATTGTTATAATTTATCCTCACAATGAAAAGATTTGTAGTTCTCCCTACACTTTTGGCGTTCATTGTTCTCGTCAATATTCGGGGTTATTTCTTATTTCCTAGTCTTCTTTTAACGAGATAATCTTGTACGATTTTACTTGGTAATTTAGGAAATTAAGCAAATTTTGCAAAAACTATCGAATTACAATATTAAAAAATAAAAATTAAAGAAATAAAAATTAAAGAAAATATAATTTAGGGAAATTTCATGTAGTGATCTTGAATTTTTACCTCTTTTACAAAATTTTTTTTAAATTCACAGGGTGAGCTTTCAGCTTTTTCATGCGGTAGAAAATTATTAAATTTTTTGTTAAATTAAATATTTATTTTGACCGGATTTAAAAATATGTCGTCAATTAGGGTGATCACAATGTTTATTTTTTTCAAAAAATTGTTTTTAAATTAGGTAAAAATAGCATAAAATTAACAAAATAACTTCCCTATTATCTACCATCTGGAAGAGTTGTAACGTCAAGGTCATCACGTGGATTAGTTTTTGTCAACCACGTGGAAAAATAAAAAATTTAGGGTTATATAATTTTAAAAAAATTATGCTTTGAACTTTTAAATTTATTAAAATATGTACTAGTTGTTGGGATGATTTGTTCAATATCGACGTATTAAAGATGATGTTCACACCCTATAAGTCATTGAAGTCTCTCCTCTAGTTATACAGTTTTGCAATGATATATCCTTGTCTTATTGAGTGTATGCATCTAGTATCTTTTTCCGATAATACGTTAGCATTCACAATAAGTCCAACCTAACTTAATATTGGGAGTATAAGATAAATAACCTTATGAATTAGTAAGTCTTAATTTATTTATATGAAATGTGCAGGTACATTTGGAGATGAGACCTATTCAGATTTTTTACCTATTTGGGATTCTATAGAAGTTGGAGGTGCACCAGTTGGATCACCTGATCCGGTAGCATCACCTGACGGTGGCGACGTGTATCAGGAGAGAGGGGAGGAACCACCATGTATGCAGACGGACACTGCATGTAATGACGAACAGTGCACTGTTAATTGCCAAAAGCTTTATGGTCAAGATGGAGGATGTATGGTGGTTCCTGATAATAACATATGTTGTTGTGGTATTTAATACCCCTACCTCATTAGAATGTGGCCTTTGGTAGGTAGGTAAAACATAATGTTATTTCCCTTATTTTCTTATTGGGGAGACATGCATTTTCATAGTTTTTCCTCTTTTTGAAATAGTGATTCATAATTTACTTTTAATTTTTTTTGATCCAATGTTTACAATGAAAAAGTTTTTATTTTCCTTTGGGAGTTTATTGTATTATCAGTGGAAATTATGATATTTTATCAACTTAAATATATAGTATATATGTACTTTAAAGGTAGGGTCGACTATGTAGCATGATCCACATAAACGACGGTTTTGGGCCCCATTACTTTTAGGGCCTAGAATTTTTTTAATGTATACACATTATTATTACATATTAAAAAATATGTTATTTTTATTTAAAAGTGCAACACGCGTAAGCAATTTTATAACTCATGTCAATAATTTTAAAAAATAGTTTTTCATTACCTTGTTGGCATTTTCTTTTTTAGTGAAAATTATTGAATTTAGGTAGCTAATTATATGTAGAAATATTATTAATTTCTTGTATGTTATTGGTTATAATTGGGTTAAATACGCAAATCACCGTGTTGTTTTATTGACAAAAGATAAAAAAAAGTCACAAAGACATTGAAAACGTTTGCCAAAACCGTTATGATGCTAAGAACAAACAACAACGAACAAAACAAAGTTTGACAATGTAACTAAAAAGGACACAAAGATTTAAGGAGGTTCACCCAATGATGGCTACGTCCTCCGTGGTGTGTAGTTTCTGTTTATATTATATCAAAAGAATACAAACAACACTTCTTAATGAAGAATTACAATTGAGAAAGAGATAACAAACAAAAAAAGGCTATGTGTTTGGCTTAGGGGTTGTGTTTGATGTGTTTGATGTGTGAGTATGAGAGCCCTATTTATAGTACTAGGTACATGAAGATGAATAGCTCACTTGAATACATAGTTGATATTGAGTAATGAATACTATGAAATAACTCTAAGGATTTGAAAGGTCGAAAACAAGCATCCCATGCATATCAGAGAATCCGCTCGACCGGATCAGAGAGCTCGCTCGGTCTAGCGGCTCGGTCGAGCGAGTATCAGCCAAAACTGGGGCATTCTGTCTGACCGCTCGACCCACCAAAATGGCTCGCTCGGTCGAGCGAGTGGGTCGAGCGACCTTACAGATTCTTCTGTCAAAAACTTGATCGAGCATACATAAATCAAACCCGTTCATTTTCTTCATTAATCTTCATTAACACCCATAATTCTTCATGAATACTCCACACATAATTACACCCATTTAGTTACCATCATCCAAGAGTCACACTCATGAATTCAACCCTTTAATGTGCACTCAAGTCACACTACCATTCATAACAATCTCCACCTTGACTTGAGTTCACCCAAATCAAAACATTCATCAATCCACTTCATAAAAAACATACACAACTCAAAATGCCCAAGAGGGCATTATTTCAAGTAAGGAGCTAAACCTACCAAGTCAACACATAATTCAAACTTGGTAGTAGGTAATGACTTTGTCATCATGTCGGCCGGATTTTCCGTAGTGTCAATCTTCTTCAATAACACCCTTTTGTGCTCAACTTCATCCCGGATGAAATTATACTTAATATCAATGTGCTTGGACCTTCTATGAAATGTGTTTTGATTTCTAGCCAAATGAATTGCACTTTGACTATCACAATGCACACTTACCTCACACACCTTATTGCACATTTCACCAACAAGACCTTTAAGCCACTTTGCCTCTTTGAATGACTTGGCCACGGCTATGTACTCCGCTTCGGTTGTAGAGAGAGCAACCACATCTTGCAGTGATGATTGCCAACTTATTGCCGAACCACCCAAAGTAAACACGAACCCACTTGTGGACTTTCTATTATCTAGATCACCACCATAATCCGAGTCACAAAACTCGGTTAGCTTGCTTGTATTTTTCCCATACATGAGACAAACATTAGAAGTATCTTTCAAATACCTCAATAACCACTTTAACGCCTCCCAATGTCCCTTCCCCGGATTAGACATATATCTGCTCACCAAACTCACCGCATGAGTAATGTCGGGTCTAGAACATACCATAGCATACATAACGCTACCAACGGCACTAGTGTATGGAATTCTTACCATTTGCTCTTCTTCCGCCTTTGTTTGTGGACACAAATTCTTGGATAATTTGAAATGAGAAGCAAGAGGAGTAGACACACCTTTAGCATCATCCATAGAGAAACGTTGCACAACTTTCTCAACGTACTTCCTTTGACTAAGGTATAGGATACCCTTAGCCCGATCTCTCAAAATCTCCATCCCAACAATCTTCTTGGCTTCACCAAGATCTTTTATATCAAATTCACTTGAAAGCAACTCTTTCAAGTTCTTCACCTTAAACAAAGAACTACATGCTACTAGCATGTCATCAACATATAAGAGCAAATATAATAAAGAACCATCTTCAAACTTCTTAAAATAGACACAATTATCATAAGAACTTCTAATAAAATCATGTGAAATCATAAAGGAAACAAACCTTTTGTACCATTGCCTTGGAGATTGCTTCAACCCATACAATGACCTCTTCAATCTACACACATGATTCTCCTTACGGGCTACCTCAAAACCTTCCGGTTGCTTCATAAAGATTTCTTCTTCAAGCTCACCATGAAGAAAAGCCGTTTTTACATCCAATTGATGTAACTCCAAATCCTCCATCGCCACCAAAGCAAGCAATGCCCTTATAGAAGAGTGTTTCACCACCGGTGAGAAAACCTCATGAAAATCAACACCCTCAATTTGAGAGTATCCCTTTGCAACTACCCTTGCTTTGTAGATGGAAGGAATATCACTAGAAGGACCCTCCTTCCTCTTGAATATGCACTTGCACCCCACAATTTTCTTTTTCTTTGGTGCAACAACGATATCCCAAGTTCCATTCTTTGCAAGAGACTCCATCTCTTGCTTCATAGCAATCAACCACTTACTTGAGTCATTTCAGGCCATAGCCTCCTTATACGTACTTGGTTCATTTAACCCTTCGACTTTACTAGCAATGTTGAGAGCATAAACCACATAATCACACTCTTCAATATACCTCCTTGGAGCCACGATCTTCCTTCTTTGCCTAGTTGTGGACAAAGGAGGAGACCTTTGTTGAACATCATCATAATTTTTCTCATCATCAATATTAGAAGGTTGAACCTCCACTTGTGCATCATCATTTACATCATTATCAAAAGATTTTTCAACACTAGATACAAGCATGCTATTTTCATGAAAAGCGACATCTCTAAAAACAATTATTTTCTTTGATTCATTACACCACACCCTATACCTCTTTACACTCACTCCATATCCCACAAAAATTCCTCTTCTAGCCCTAGGTTCTAACTTACCATCATTTACATGAATATAAGTTGGACAACCAAAAATCCTAAGACTAGAATAGTTTACCGGAGTGTTGTACCACACTTCTTGTGGCGACTTGAATTTCAAGGCGGTATGAGGTGAACGGTTGACCAAATAACATGCGGTAGCCACCGCTTCGGCCCAAAATTGCTTCCCCAAATTAGCTTGTTTTAGCATGCATCTAGCCCTTTCCAACAATGTTTTATTCATCCTCTCCGCAACACCATTTTGTTAAGGACGACCTGCACAAGTTCTATGTCTAACAATACCTTCATTAGAACAATATTTGAGAAACTTATTATCAACAAATTCAAGACCATTGTCGGTTCTTAAGGTCTTGATGCTCCTACCGGTTTTCTTTTCAATCATCTTCTTCCATTCCAAGAAGACATCAAACACTTCATTTTTATGTTTTATAAAATAACACCAAACTTTCCTAGAGAAATCATCAATAAAGGTCAACATGTAACTACAACCACTAAGGGAGGGCATTCGAGAAGGCCCCCACAAATCGGAATGGACATAATCTAAAATTCCCTTAGTGTTGTGAACGGCGGGTTTGAAACTAACTCTCTTGTGTTTCCCATAAACACAATGTTCACAAAAACCAAGGTTCCCAAATTTCTTCCCATCAAATAAACCTTGTTTAAAGAGTTCAAACATATCCCTTTCGCCCATGTGACCAAGCCTCAAATGCCAAAGTTTGGTGTCATGATCGGACATTGTGTTTGTGGATACATTTGCCGAGCCAAGAATGGTTGAACCTTGAAGAGCATACAAACTCCCATTCAACCTACCCTTCATCACAACTAGTGAGCCTTTAGCAATTTTCATAACTCCACCTTCACAAGTGATTCTACACCCGATCTTATCTAGAGTACCCAAAGACAAAAGATTCTTTTTCAACCCCGGGACATACCTTACATCGGTTAAGTTCCTCACAATCCCATCAAAAATTTTTACTCTAATGCTCCCAACCCCAACAACCTTACAAGTAGTGTTGTTTCCCATGGTAACATTTCCCCCATCAACACTTTCAAAAGTATGGAAGAAAGTTTTATTGGGAGTCATGTGAAATGTGCACCCCGAGTCAAGAATCCACTCATTATTATCTTTGTACTCATGAGTGGCAACTAAAACATCACCATCATCACTATCATTCACATAACTAGCATTGGCATTACTAGTTCCTTCCCTAGCCTCCTCTTCATTTTTCTTTTTTAACTTCCAACAATCCTTCTTGATGTGGCCCTTAAGCTTGCAATAATTACAAGTTTTATTTTTATTTGGCCTAATGGACTTGGACCTCCCTTTACCCTTGTTTCCACTCCCACTAGTGGAACCTTTCTCTTGTGACCTCCCTCTCACAAACAACCCATCACTAGCATTGCTTTGTGACTTTTTTGATAATTGTGAATCAATAAGGTCCCTTTGTGTTAAGGCACTCTTCACATCATCACTACTCAAATTATCTCTACCATAAAGTAGAGTTTCTCTAAAATTTTTATAAGAAGGGGGTAGAGAACATAAAAGAAAAATTGCCAAGTCTTCATCATCAAGATTGACATCAATGTTTTGTAAATCCATAACAATGGAATAAAACTCATCTAAGTGAGGTTTCAAAGGTTTACCTTCCTCCAAGCATAAATCGTAGAGTCTACTTTTCAAAAGTAGCCTATTGGTAACACTCTTGGCCATGTAGAGTGATTCCAACTTCTCCCATATACTCTTGGTTGTTGTTTCTTTAACAACCTCTCTTAGAACTTCATTGGAAAGGCATAATTGAATTGCCGATAATGCCTTAGTGTCTATCTCTTCCCATCTCGATGCGGAAATTCCTTCCGGCATCTTATCTACACCATCAATGGCCTTATGCACACCATTTTGGATCAATATGGCTCTCATTTTGACTTGCCATAAGCCAAAATTTACATTTCTATCAAACTTCTCAATGTCGAGCTTCATTGTAGTCATGATTCTCAAATGATAATTTCTTAAAACACCGTAAAAACAACTTGGCTCTGATACCAATTGAAAACGTTTGCCAAAACCGTTACGATGCTAAGAACAAACAACAACGAACAAAACAAAGTTTGACAATGTAACTAAAAAGGACACAAAGATTTAAGGAGGTTCATCCAATGATGGCTACGTCCTCCGTGGTGTGTAGTTTCTGTTTATATTATATCAAAAGAATACAAACAACACTTCTTAATGAAGAATTACAATTGAGAAAGAGATAACAAACAAAAAAAGGCTATGTGTTTGACTTAGGGGTTGTGTTTGATGTGTGAGTATGAGAGCCCTATTTATAGTACTAGGTACATGAAGATGAATAGCTCACTTGAATACATAGTTGATATTGAGTAATGAATACTATGAAATAACTCTAAGGATTTGAAAGGTCGAAAACAAGCATCCCATGCATATCAGAGAATCCGCTCGACCGGATCAGAGAGCTCGCTCGGTCGAGCGGCTCGGTCGAGTGAGTATCAGCCAAAACTGGGGCATTCTGTCTGACCGCTCGACCCACCAAAATGGCTCGCTCGGTCGAGCGAGTGGGGCGAGCGACCTTACAGATTCTTCTGTCAAAAACTTGATCGAGCATACATAAATCAAACCCTTTCATTTTCTTCATTAATCTTCATTAACACCCATAATTCTTCATGAATACTCCACACATAATTACACCCATTTAGTTACCATCATCCAAGAGTCACACTCATGAATTTAACCCTTTAATGTGCACTCAAGTCACACACTACCATTCATAACAGACATGTTTTATAAAATGATACAAGTATATTTGTATTTTCGTTTTTGCTCAACCCCTGAAATATCTTAAGCGACCTTGTTCAATGATATACAACTTAAAAATCTGACTATGATATTTCTTCTTTTCCTTTATTTTTTAATGTTCTCTGAGAAAAGAGCTTTAGCATAAATGTTGTAATCAAAAAGGAAAAATGAATAATGTATTTCTTTGGGAGATATTTAGTTGCACGCCTTGATGAAACTTGACTGATATATTATGGGACAAAATTTTGAACTCTTCACATTTTAGTTATAAAAACAATAACTTTACTATAGCGACAAATACTATTATATGATTATTAAAGTTGCCACTACATAAATATTATATTCAAAAAGTTCGGAAGGTAACGCCGCCTCTTACCTTAATAAAGTTTGCCACTTGTTACAGGATAAAAAATATTTTGTTAGTAAAAATTTCTACACTAAACCAGTGTTTAATGCAACCTTATTTAGGCATTGAAACAAAAAACATAAAGGGCCTTTTCTTTTACCTTTGTCACATATATTTTCTTTTTACTTTAAAATCTCACTAAAAAAACACTTTAAAAAACACTCATTTCAATACAAAATAGTTGCTGCCTAGATTATTAAACATGCGATTTTGGACGAATACATGATGCAGTTTTTGGGCTAATATATGCTACGATTTTGACCCTAAACACTTGTAATAGCAGCAAATAGACCAATATAATAGGTTATATGCTCTGGTTCCCAAAGAGTATATGCTCTGGTTCCTGAAGAACCATTACATTTAATGTGAGGAAGATAACTTTTTTTTCACTAGTGTATAAACACAAACAAGCTCTTATCATCTCTATTTGTTGCAAGTTTATGAACTTAAAAACTTTATAAACACATTATTCATTTTATTATACTTCATCCTTACCACTTTGGAGCATTCTTGCATGATATTCTAATTTCAAGTTTATAAACTTTGTTTTATACAACTTATGCTAAAAAAAGTGCATATAAAAAGATTTTTGTATTAAATCTTTTTCATAAAATAAGTGTGTTATATAAATATATTTTATGACTAAAAAGAGGAAAATAATCACTTGTATAAATCTATAAAAATTAGCCTTAATAGAAAGTAAGAAGATGATTACACAAACTTATAAATTTTGTTACTTAAAGAACTCAAATAAAATTATGGGACTTGACTAAGTATCTTGTTCAACATAATAAGTATACTCCAAATATGTTAAAATCATCACAAGTATTCGTTTAACAATCCCAACTGAGAAAAATTAAGTGCATATTATAAATCCGATATTATTATTGATTTTTTGATATATGTAATATGTTTTGTTGAAGAGTTGGAGTTGAGACTTGAAGGGCAAGGACTCGAAGTTGGAACTACTTGTAAGAACGCTTAAGAGTTTACGTGGAAGCTTACCAAATATACATATAAGCTTGGAGTCGAGATACGTCAAACGAGGTGATTTTAAAAGATTTAAGAACAAGTTAAGAAAATTTATGTATAAACTTGTTTTTAAAAATAAAAAAATCTCAAAGAGAAGTTCTTAAATTTGGAAAATGATATCAAAATGATAATTTTGAGTATGAAATGATTTTTTTGTTATATGTATTATTATTATGGGCACCATACATGTTGATTTTATGAGTTGTATGTTTAAAGACATATTTAACAATACTTTGTAAAGTTAATTATAATGAAAATGATTATATTGACTTGGAAACATTTAAAATGCATATTATAAGTATTTTGCCGCAACTAATGTTAAGCAAACCACTTGGATATTTTTTCTCGAAATTTAATTCATTAAAATAATATTTTGTTAAATCCTTATATTATGAAAAATATTATTAAATAAATTCTTGATTATCAAAATTTATTAAAAAAATCATATTATAATGTCTCTAATGATATTTTTCCATAATATGAACAGTTTTAAATGTTTCATAATTTTTAAATAATCGTTTAATTGTGAAATAGTAAAATACGAAATAATTACCAAGTGAAGTCATTTGGACTTCTAATTTTTATGACATACTCATATGGATAGTAAATAAGTTTGGTAAATGTTTGGAAAAGTTTCATTAAATTATTAAGGATCGTAATATATATTATCCGGTTATTAATAATCGGTAACCTAGAAAATAGTTTAATGCAAAATAAATAATAAATGACGCTTATTGGACTTGAAATTTTTATGTGACACTTAAATAAACATTACATACATGTTAGAAAATTTAGATATATTTTTATCGCTAGGGCTGTAAAAAATACACCCGACCTATAATACCGTCTGAAATCGACCTGTATCCGACCCGTAGGTTGAACCGAAGAATGGTGACCTGTAATCCATCGAAACTCGACCTGATGGTTACCTATAAACTGACATGAACCCGATTATTTTAGACTCATAACCGCCGGCACTCGACTCGAGAATAACCCACAACCGATATTAACCCGGCAGTGTGGTTAACCGAACTCGATTTGCATCCGACCTGTTACAACTCGAACTCGTCTTTAACTCGATAGGTACTCAACATAATCCCACACGAATAATCCATAATCCATACCCAAGATTAATCCCAAAATATAGTTAATCCAACTCGATTTACACCCAATTTGTTACAACTCAAATTCATCTTTTAACCCAATAAATACTCGACATAATGACAGCCAAAATGACCGATATCTACACCTTATGTAAACCTTATGTAATTGATGAGTAGATAAGCCATTTAGTGTTAGCTGCTAACTTTACTTTCTTTAATTTGTAATTGTTGATGAATCCAAAACAATAAACACAGTTTGTGAATTACAAATAGATAACAAGGCAATAGAGGAAACGATTTTTACATTTTAGAAATGGAATAATGGAATAATAAGAGTGCCGGAATGAAAAGTGGGAAGTGGAAACGGTTGGACTTTTGGAGCAGTTGAAAATTTTTGTCCAACACATTTTATTTACATTGGTCTCAACTAATTTTAATTACAACACATTTTATTTGAATTTGTCGAGCTAATTTTGCACAACTTTTTTACGTTAATCTCACTCTTATTATTATTATTATTATTATTATTATTATTTTTCAGTCCATTAGCCTCATTGGGTTTTGGCGCAGAAACTAATAAATGGGCATAGTAAATTAAAATAGTGAAATATTTATAAATAAAAGAAATTATATAAAATCAAAATTATATTTATTATTATTTAGAGTATAGTTATTATAGTCTTTACAATTGAATTTTACACTAATACTGATACGTACTAGTACTTAGTACTTACATGTTAATCCATAAATACCAATATTTACTAATACACACTAATACTAATATAATACGAGTAATGCTAAAAAGCAGTTCAATTTAGCTGAATTAAGTTTTGTTTAACTAAAAATTTTTTATAACGCTCAATCAAGTATAGTTTAACAAAAAGTTTGATTCATCTTAATTTAGTTTAATTTAATACAAAATGTTCGATTAGGCTAAATAAAGTTAGTTAATTTAGGTCAAATATTTATTTAGCAGAATCAAATTTAGTTTAAAAAAAGTAAATGTTTAATTTGATTCAGCTGAATCAAATTTGTTCAGCTAAAATTAAGTTTGATTCAGCTAAATCAAGTTTGATTCAGCTAAATCAAGTTTGATTCATCTAAAAAATAGTTTGATTCAACTGCATCAAGTATATTTTAGCAAAAAATAAGTTAGATTCAACTAAATAAAGTTTAGTTTAGGTAAAAATAAGCTTGATTTAGATGAATCAAGTTTAGTTTATCAAAAATAAATGTTTGATTCAGCTGAATCAAATTAGTTTAGCTAAAAATAACTTTGATTTCATCAACTGAATCAAAATTTGTTCATCTAAAAATAGTTTGATTGAACTACAACCAGTATTGTTAGCTAAAAATAAGTTTAATTTGGCTGAATTAAATTTAGTTTAGGGAAAATAAGTTTGATTCGGCTAAACCAAATTTTGTTTAGGTAAAATTTTATGTAGCAGAATCAAGTTTAGTTTAAGAAAAATAAATGATCGATTTAGCTATATCAAGTTCAACCACAAGCCATTATATCTGCTTCAATCACAAATGATTCAAGTTCAACAAATTGTAAACATAAAGTTCAATCGACGTAAAACTCAATTGAATTAGATTTTAACCGACCCAAATCCGAATGCACAACCCTAAGAAATGAATAACCGATCCAAAATCAACCCGAACTCAAAATAATATAACCGATTTGAAGTCAACTCAAACCCAAAATAACCAGACTCGATGTTAACCTAAAACGAAAAATTACCCGACCCATAGTCTGACCGAACTCGATTCAACATGCAGTATAACCGATCTGGATCCGAATTGTATTAACCTAACTCGATATAAATCCGAACTGAAATTGACCTGATTCGATATCGAACCCGACCCAGTGTGGTATTAACCCGACACACATTTGTACTCCATTAGACCCGCACTTGAACCAATCCGATTCAAAGTGCCATATGACCTAAAAAAACCTGAACCCGAGAATACCCGAACCCCATAAAACCCGAACCAAAATCCGACCGAGGAACCGAATTTACAGCTTTATTCATAACCATTTATGAACGTGAATAAATTCTATTCGGTATATCGGTAAAATAACCACTTTTATTATTACAAATACTCCGACTTCTATTGCTTATTTAAAATTTAAACCACTTAAAATAGTATTTCGAATATCATAGAAATTTTACTATTCTTTTATACGGACTTAAATAATTTTAAATCAATTTTATTTTTATTTATTGCTAAAATTCCTATATAATATAATAAAATATAAACATGTTATATGACTTCTCGAACTTTGGTATTATCTAGAGTCACTACTAGACTCAGACACTGAGTCCTCCATCTGGTCAAAATCATCCTCTGATCTAGAATCTTTGTGTGTCTCATCTTCTAGATTCTCCTCTAGATCTTTCTCGGAATACTTTTCGGGGTAGGGTCGCCCCTAACATTTAAAGGGTCGGGGGCGAAATATATATAATGGGGCACCTAATATTTTTTTTGTGACATATAAGAAATTTAATATTTATATAACAATTTATTGACATAGACCTCTCCAATAACAATAGTTTATCGTGAAATTCAATAATTATATAAAAGTTTATTAATGTAGAATATATTTTCTCTTTAAAATTCTAAATTAATGGAAATTATTATCAAAGAAATCTACTTTGTTATTTAAAAAATTAAGTTTAGATTAATAAAATTCTAATCGTTAAAAAACTCAATAAGAGGACTTCAAAATACGGAATAAATATGCTAATAATTGTATTGGTTGAGTTATTCAACCCATGCATAAAGAATGTCTCACGTTAGGATCGTTTAACACAATAATTTGTTCAACCCATGTTTTATAAGACTGTCTCACGGTGAGACAGGTCTATTAAAAGGCCCAGTAGTAAAAAAGCATATAAAAAAAATAATAAAAATTAAATTCTCACTTGTACAGGAAGCGATTTTTTTCTAATAGTTTGAGCTGACCCAATTACAATTATCTCATAGTGTAACAACTTCCATAGTATAATTTAAATACTAAAATAGGTGTTAATTAAATTTGATATTTTATACAAAACGGCCCAAAGAAGTTGAGCCCATAAACAAGTGAATCAACACACACTTTCATCCGCCTCTTCATCCTTGTCAAATAACTAGCCCTCGTTAATGGCGGCAAACTTTCACACTACTACGCTAGATTTCGAGGCCTTGGACGGTGGCCCTCCTCGCCCACCTCTAGGGCCGGCCCTGCTTCAGGGTATTCTTCTTCTACCCATCCCCCACCAAAATAATTTCCTTACCCATACATCCAATCGTCAAAATCTCCAAACATATCTAAGGGTTCCACAAACTCGGCTTCATCTTCTTCATTAGAGATAACAATAGGTCTAGGTGTTACAAGTTCTTCCTCTACATCTCCAAGTCGCTCTTAGAATCTAAAATCCAATACCAAACACTCCTCGGGCTGTAAACTGCCAATGCAGATTCCTCCTCCATCACCGTCCCAATATTCAAAAATCAGTCAAACTTGGTTAAATTAGATTCCAGGTCATAACCCTATCTACCATAGTTTGTATCATTGTCATCCTTCTCTTATTCTCCAAAGGTCTAAGTTTGTAATTTCTCTCTAGATAGGTATAGGGTCAAAGTTCAGTTCCTTATTAACCTTCTTTGGGATTTGGTGTTGCATGGGTGCTTTGCCTTTATCCATAATATCCTGATTCACGTCAAACACTTTACTTTAACAAATAGAGCTTAAAACAAAAGCTCAAAACTTAAAAACATATTTAGTAGTCTTTTAGACCACTACATAGCTCATACAAAACATGATCCCATCAAATAATTTTATCCCAACTGATTAATCACTCATCTATCTTCTAAGGTCAACAATATTTCACTATCAGTTTTAATAACATTGGCTCTGATACCAATTGAATTCGAGTTAAAGCGAACTGGATATTCACATGTAAATATGAATTTCGATTAACAGATCGGACATTTAAATCAAGCCGCTTTGAATTTGTTAATGTGGCCAATGTACATCTGACATTGCTTGCAAAGTTGCTTTCGATCGTGACGAGGAGATTTTCCATTAATTTTTGTTATTGGTGTTGATGATGATATGTATTCCTGTGTACGTTCCAACCGTGGATGAAGCATATCTTGCCTTCATTCAAGAAGAACGTTATCAAGGCATAGCTAAACATAAAAGTTCCGAGGAAGATGTTCACACAATCTATATTTGTTGTTCAAACTTTTCACTCTAAGTTTAAGCAAGATAAATTTAAGTTATCATGTACGCTTTTCACACAAAATGGTTATTATGCTAGCACTTGTTTAAAACTTCATAGCTACCCGGAGTTGTACAAAGAAATGTGTGCTCGCCGTCAAAAGGGGAATGCTACTATTCGTACTGGTGCATCTTCACAGTCCCCTTGTGGTCGTTGGTCCGATGTCCAAGGCAATGCCATTTGAACCAATGCTTCTCTTATTGATACTTTTGCCAACGTAAAGGGTGGTGGCACATTGGTTGAACGTCGACTCGATCAAGTCCAGGTTTTATTAAAAATGATTGATAATCAAAAACTCGATTAAATGACGAGTGCGTATTCAACGTCTTCTACTGGGATTATTGTTAGGTGTTTCATTTTAATACCGCAAGTGTAAGGGTGTCGTAGCACAATTAGGGTTTGAACCACAGGGAGGCTTTGGTTCAAGAGTGATTTAGCTAATCAATTGCTATAGAATAACTAAATAACTATGAGTATAAACTAAACTAAGTTGTGATGAATTAGAAATGAGTCGATACGATAAAGAAAATCCTAGGGTAGGACTAGACAATCAAATTCAATGTTGGTTATGTAATCTAGGTTTTGGGTTTAAAGTTAATTATTCCTTTTCGGAATACTAATCAACTCATCATGGATAGGATAACGTTCTTTCTTAATCTCAAGTTTCATACTTTTCATTAATTCAACCATCAACAAGAACAATTAACTACCAACTCTCAACTTTCGTGATTTTTAACGGCGATAAAAGGATTTAACTTGTTTTGCACTTAAAACTGATACACAATTCTACCTCAAATTCGTATTTGAGAATATGAAAAGCATAAAATACGTTAACTTAAGTGATAATAACATATTCATTCATCTCTAAGCAACAACAACGAAAAAATTCCTCAATAAACTACATCATACCAAGCCCTAGAAAGGAAACTACTTATTAATCATATTCATGAAAGTATTTAAATTAATTAAATAAACATAAACAATAATAATAAACATAATTAAAAGATTAGAAGAGTAAAAATACCTTAACAATGGAAATTGATGAAGAACAAAACCAAAATCTTGATGAAAAACAAAAACCATGAACTTTACATTGCATAAACATTAAAATACTAATTACAATTAAAGGCTAGATTCAATAAAGTAATTAAAAAAGGCCTAAAGTAATTAAGGGTGCTAAACTAAACAATCTAAGAATTTGAATAAAATTTATAACCCCGCCCCAAAGAAACTGAATTGAAGTCCTTTTATATTGTGCGATTTGAACTAGAGAAGAAAAGAGAAACTGGTAGTAGTTGTACCCAAGTCTTGACCGAAGTTAGGCCATTTCGATCGAATTTGGTCAGTCTCGCTCGAAGCTAAGGTAGCTTCGACCAAAGCTTCGTCTATCGGATTCCACAACATGCGTTTTCAACAGGCTTTGATCGAAGCTGAGGTGTCTTGACTGAATCTTCTTGGTCTCACTCGAAGCTATCCTAGTCTCGCTCGAAACTAAGTTCATCAGTCACCAAAATGTGCTTTGAACAAAATTTTGGTCGAATCTCATTAGTCTCCATCAAGATTTTATTAACTTCGCCTAAAACTAAGTCTATTGATGCCCAACGGCTTTGTTTTCAATCGAACTTCGACCGAAGCTGAAGAATTTCACTCGAGACCGCATTAAGTACTTCTATATGACTTAAACCTCATTAAACGACCCTTAAACCTTACTCTTTATCGATCAAAGCCTTCATGGGCTAGAAAATGGTGTCTAAATATGAGACGATGTATCAAAATATGTGATTATTCATTATTGAAGCTCAATTAACATGGTTGTTTACCGGGATGGTTTGAAACTTGCTTTGATCAATTAAAATATAATACATAAAGCACACAAAGGCAAATAACAAAAGTTAACTCAAATTAGCATATTATGACTGCATTAAACCTCAAAACACTAACTAAGGCTCTCGATAAACCAAAAAGAAGGTGCAATAAGTGTAAAATACTAACTTATCACTCCCCATGCCTAACCTTTTGCTAGTCCTTGATCAAAAAAAGCATAAACCAAAGGCACAATAAGTAACCTCTTCTTATAACTCCTAACCCAAATAAGAATAAAAACTGTAGAATGAGGCAGGCTACAATAAAGACATAGTGGACAATCAAACTCTTTGCCCATGCTTGCCTCAAGGCTTACTCCATGATTAAACACTTTACCTCGCAATTGCCATCAGGGATGTCCTAATTAAGCTCCCTCTAAAGAAGAACTAATTCGGGATAATGCCATCGACTTGAGCACTTACCTCTTAAACACCAACTCCCCTTATAGCTCCTAGTAAAGGTTTTCTATCCTAGTTCTTGTTCCTAACTCGAACAACCAATGAGTGACCTAGCTAAATAAGCCTCCAGACTCTCTTACATCACGCCACACCAAAAGAAATGAAAGTTAATCCTAAGCCTTTCATTTTGCCTACATTGCCCTTGCGGGTTTTCAATGTAGCAACTCATTGTTTTTCTTCTTTTCATCAATTTTTTTATTGAGCTTTTCTCTCTTGATTTTCGAACCTCACTTTTGCCTTGACCTAATGTCAAGCTGGGTTCTTTCTTTTCAACTCTTTCTTTTGGTTCTATTTTTTCAATGTTTTTTTATTTTATATATATCAAAGAAAATGAGAATGAAAAATACAAATACTCAAATAAAATGTCACAATTTCTTTATGCATCCTTTCTTAACACATCCTTTAATTAGAGTATTTTTATAAGGTGATAGCAAAGTTAAAAATTATCGGCCATTGCAGGCTTGGCAATGCATGCGGCGGTGGAATGGGTGGGAAAAGGTCTCTCCATGTCCATGTGGCCAAAGGGTTGTGGTGGAACGTTGGCCATGGTTTGAGATGTAGGAGTAGATGGTTCAAGGGATGATGAATACGGTGAGTTTTGGCGTGATGGATAGAAAAATGGGACCCGTAAAGTTTGAGTTTCTCTGCTAGAAGATGGCAGGACATATTCGATGTTTGGATGATAATGAAAGTCAGATGGTCCTTGAGATCTCTTGTGCATTCACAAAAAAGAACAGGCATAACAAGAACAAAGAAGAGAAGGAAACAAAAACCAATTAATTAAGCAATTAACCAAGCTAAATTAAACTATCATCGTCACCTCCACGACAATGGCGCCAAAAAAGTTTTAGGAGTCTTATTTTAATACCGCAAGTGTATGGGTCTCGTCGCACAATTACGGGTCAAACCACAGGGAGCCTTTGCTTCAAGAGTGATTCAGCTAATCAATTGCTATAAAACAACTAAATAACGAGGAGTTTAAACTATACTAAATTGCGATGAATTACAAATGACTTGATACGATAAATAAAAGTCTAGGACAATGACATTCCCCACTTACATGTATAGGACTAGACAATCAAGTCCGATGTTGGTTATGTTATCTAGGTTTTGGAAGAAGAGTTGATTATTCCTTTTTGGGATGCTAATCAACTCATCATGGATCGGATAACGTTCTTTATTAATATCAAGTTTCGTACTTTTGATTAATTCAACAATCAATAAGAACAATTAACTACCGACTCTCAACTTTCATGATTTTGAATGGCGATAAAAGGATTTAACTTGTTTTGCACTTAAGACTAATACACAATTTTACCTCAACTTTCATATTTCGGAATGTTAAAAGGGTAAAAGACTTTAACTTAAGTGGATTCTAACATAATCAATCATTATTGTTTATGTATATTCCTAGAAAACAAGCTGAGGTGTCTTGATCGAATCTTCATGGTCTCGCCCGAAGCTATCCTCATCTCACTTGAAACTAAGTTCATTAGCCATTAGAATGTTGTTTTGAACATAGCTTTTGTGAAATCTCATTAGTCTTGGTCGACACTTCATTAACTTCGCTCGAAACTAAGTCTATTAATGTCCAGCGACTTTGTATTCAATCGAACTTCGACCGAAGCTTTAAAATTTTGCTCGAAAACGCGCTAAGTACCTCTTATGACTTAAACATCATTAAATGACCCTCGAACCTTCCTCTTTATCGATCAAAGCCTTTATAAGCTAGAAAATGGTGTCTAGATAAGTGACGATGTATCAAAACATGTGATTATTCATGAATAAAGCTCGGTGAACATGGTTGATGACTGGGATGGCTAGAAACTTTCTTGAATGAACTCGAATATCAATCATAAAGCACAAAAAGACAAATAACGACAAATGAACTCAAATTAGAAAATTATAATCGCATTGAACCTCAAACGCTAACTAAAGTAGGAGTGTAAAAAAATTACACCTATCAATTATTGATGCAATAGTGTCTCATCATGTGACTAGGGATGTTACACTTTTGACTAATGTCAATCCTATTATTGTTTGTCAAGTAGATCTCTCTAATGGTCAACAAGTTGTTTCTACGCAAAAGGGTCACGTCATTTTGTCTAAAGACTTAACTTTTTCCAATTTTTTTTATTGTGCCCTCTTTACAATGCCACTTGCTTTATGTTTCTTAATTAACTCGTGATTCTTATTGCATTGTGATATTCACTAATGATTCGTGTGCTATGCAGGTTCAACGTTTGGGGAGCTTGATTGGAGCCGGTGAATAAAAAGGTTGACTCTATTATATTTGAAGGACACCCACAATGTGTGCGATTATTGTTCCGGGATTATCTACATTTGAGCTTTGGCATCGTCGCCTTGGGCATCCATCGGATAGGGTTCTCACCTGCTATCACGAATAATTCTAGTTTACTTAGTAAAAAACTATCTCACGCTTGTATGGTGTGTCCTTAAGCCAAATAAAGTCGTGATAGTTTTCCTGTTAGAGACAATAAAGCTAGTCGTGTTTTTGAACTCAGTCATTGTGATTTGTGGGGCCCTTATCATACCCATTCATCTAGTGGTGCACATTAATTTTTGACATTAGTTAATGATTTTTTTAGAGTTTTTTGGGAGTATATTTTACATGCAAAAACTGAGTTTAATAAGTCTTTTCTTAATTTTTTGCGATGGTTAATCATTAAATTTGAAAGAAATGACAAAATTATACATAGTGATAATGGTACGAAGTTCAAATGTAAGTTGTCTTATTTTGTTGACCCTAGTATTATTTTTCAATCATCTTGTGTGGGTACACCTCAACAAACTGAACATGTTGAGCGCAAACATCAGCATATCCTAATTATAGGTCATGCATTGATGTTTCAAGGCCATCTTCTTATCCCTTTTTGGGGTGAGTATATATTAGGTGTTTGATTGATCGGATACCCTTCAGTTTGTTTAAAAAAAAAAAACTCCATTTGAGATTCTTTGTGGCCAAGTACCTAATATGGATAATTTACGCATCTTTAGGTGTTAATGTTTTGCTTATAACTAGCGTTGTAAAGGTGATAAATTTGCATCTTGGAGTTGTCGTTGGGTTTTTTTTGGTTATCCCAATAATCAAAAAGCTTAGAAGCTTTATGATATGAACACACATGTGTTTTTTGTGTCTCATGATGTTAAGCTTCATGAACATGAATTTCCCTTTGCCTCAACAACAAATGAGTCTGTTCTTCGGTGCCTTCTTCTTGTGACTCCAATGTAGTAGATATGATGTTGATTTCGAATCTATCAGTGATCCTCCACATGTTCTAGCCACTAACACTAATGTTGGGAACACAACTGTTAGTGTAGCAATTGAGCCTGTTCATAGTACGACCACTGATGAGATCATACCTACATTGGGAAGAGGACAACGCATTAAATATACTTCTGTTCTGCTTAAAGATTATGTGGCCCACACTGTTTCGACAATGAGTCCCACCTAGTTCGTTGTCCTCAACAAGCTCCTCAAGTACTCCTTACCCTAAAGCTTACTTTATGAATTGTCATAATTTTTCTATGCAACATCATATCTTTCTTACAGCTATTACATCAGATCATAGGCCTCATTCGTTCAATGAGGCAATGCAAGACATACGTTGGAGAACGACCATGCAAACTAAAATTTGTGCTCTTGTAGCTAATGACACATGGGTCATGGAATCTTAATTTCTAGGTAAAAAGGCGCGTGGGTGCAAACAGGTTTATAAAATTAAATATCACACTGATGGTAACATAGAGCGTCTTAAAGTATGATTAATCATTCTCGGAAATCATCATCTAAGAGAGCATAGACTATAATAAGACATTTATCCGATTGCCAAAATGGTTATTGTACGCATATTTCTAGCTGTTGCTGCAGCTAAAAATTGGGAGTTGCACCAAATGGATGTTGAAAACGATGCTATATTAGAGTTCGAACATTGTGTTTCAAACTCCAATATTGTCAAGATCGAATGTACGAGGTTTAGTGACAAACAAATTATGCTATCAATGATATCGATGTTTGTAGGAGAAAATAATGCAATAAAACGACACAAAATTTAACGAGGTTCACCCGATTTAGGCTACGTCCTCCGGTGTGTAGTATCTCTTATATTATCAAAGGAGTTCAAAGAACTCTCAAATATGGAGAATTACAATAGAGAAGAAATATAGGCTAGTGTTTGGCTTGGGGTATATTTTGTGGATTGATTACATGTGAGAATGATAGCTCTCTATTTATAGAAGAGATCTCACTAAGTAACATTAAGTACATTAAAACTATGAATAAATGATAATGAAACATCCCCAAGTACTTGAAGAGTCAAAACAGCATCCTAGGAGCCCTTTGCACTTCTTCAATAAGTCCCATAACTCCAATGAATAACTCATACTTTATTACCTCATTAATCCATACTTTTAATCACCATTATAAATCACAATCATCAAGACTCAACTTAATACACCCATTCATGACATACTTATGGGATTCCATCCCAAGAGTCACCACATGAATGCACCGATCAAATGTGCACTCAAGTCACACCATTCATAACAGATGTTCATAAGTTCATAACAGTTTCTTACACGGTGATCATGATAAGGCAGTTTATATGAAGCTTCCTCCTAGTTTTATAGTTAACAAACCTACAATGATGTGTCGGTTAAAGAAATCGTTATATGGCTTAAAATAAGCCCTTCATTGTTGGTTTGCTAAGTTAGCTGCTTCCCTGAAGTGTTATGGTCTTCTTCAATTATAAGTTGATTACTCTCTATTCACTCTTCATCGTAAAAAAGTGCAACTCAATGTTCTGGTATACGTTTCCAATTACTATTATCACAAAGAATAATCTTTTAGGATCCTAGTCGGTGATGTTTCCAATTGAGCAAAATCATCATTTTGCCTTGTCTACTACTGATTTTTTTAATGATCTTAAGAGTTATTACTGATTTGTGGGCCATCTTATTTATCTTCCTTTTACCCGCCCTAACTTGGGTCTATGTAGTTCACATTCTATCTCAAATCATGCATGCTCCTTGTCATGAGCTAATATGCAGCTCTTCGTATTATTCGTTAACTGAAAGGATCTCCGGGGAAAGGTATATTACTTAGTAGTGATTGTAATTTATCCTTATCTAGGTGGTGTGATTCAGATTGGGCTATCTGTCTATTGACTAGACGATCTCTCACTAGTTGGCTTGTGTTTCTTGGTAATTCTCCTATATCTTGGAAAACAAGGAAAAAACATACGATCTCATGTTCTTCTGTAGCATAAGGCTACGGAAGCTAGTACATTAGAATTAAAGTGGCTTAAATTCATTCTTATAAGTTTAAGAGTGACTCATCGTAGTGCTATGCCTTATTTTATGACAATTAGTATGCTCTTCACATTGCTCAAAATACGATCTCTCATGAACGAACGAAGCATATTAAAGTTGATTGTCGTTATCTTCGTGATGCTATTTAGGATGACACCGCTATAACTAGTCATGTGTTCACTGATGATCAACTTGCGTATTTATTTACTAAAGCTCTTGGGAAACACAATTTTTTTTTACTACGCAAGTTGGACATTCATAATTTTGATGTTAATAGTAGTCAACAATGTTAATATTGTTAATATTGTATATGCTTATTTATTAAAGCCCAAAGGCTATTATGGGCTTTAGGTTGCACTAAGGATGAAAAACATCCTATATATTTTTAGAAAAAATATACAGAAACACAGTTTTTACCACAAATTTGACATCTAGGACAGATTAGACACTGGAATATTGTGAAGTTTTTCGGGCTTTGCCATCACCTATGCTCAACTCTGTTGCTTTATGAGTATATGTCATGGGGGGGGGGGGGGGGGGGGGGTGCGGAGGGTGATACAATTAGTATATAGTAGTCAATATTGTTAATATTGTGAATGCTTATTTATTAAAGCCCAAAGGCTATTATGGGCTTTAGGTTGTATTAAAGATGAAAAACATCCTATATATTTTAAGAAAAAATATACAAAAACACAGTTTTTGCCACAAATTTAACACCTAGGAAAGATTTGACACTGGAATATTGTGAAGCTTTACGGGCTTTGCCATCACCTATGCTCAACTCTGCTGCTTTATGAGTATTTGTCATAGGGCAACTAGGTGAACTGCTTTATGGTCCGTCATGTGACTTAGATTGGCCAGCTCGGTTCTTAGTTGCGCTCGGTGCTGCTCAAGCTCTAGCGTATCTTCACCATAACTGAAAACCGAGGATTATTCATCATGATATCAAATGCCACAATATCCTACTACCTTTAAAGACTGGATGCCTAAAATTTTCAACAATTAACTTATTATCTACCCATACAAACACTCTCAACAAACGAACCTATTGTTCTAATTAGAACAAGAGTTCCAAAACCCTGGTACTACCATGGAAAAAAATTCACAGCCACAGATGTGTTTGTGGAAACAGTCGCGGTGTCATGAAGAACAGCTATAACATAAAGTTAACGCGAATCGCGGCCAATGCGGTATGAGGGGAGTTTTGAACCTATAATTTAATTTTTGTTGTTGAACTACTATTATTATTATTATGCAAAAATATGCAACTCGCTGTTATTATTGCAATATTTGAGATTCTTTTAGTGTATAGGTAATTATGTTATTATTTATTAGTTAATTATTTTGCTTATCAATGAATATTATGAGTAACTATAACTTAAGTGAGCGTAATAACCAAAGTTAATAGGTATAAATGAAATTTTAACGGGAAGACAAATAACGTTGTAGCAAAATATCGTAATAACGGTAAAATAACGGGCGTTACACGTTACGTAACGGTTAAGGCGACGTTGTTATTGTAAAATTTCATGCACCATTATTAGGATTTAACGCCGCAGTAACTTTCAAATAAGTTATATAACAGGCTTTACCTAACGTAATTAGGGAGTTTTTATTCCATGCGTACTGTACACAAAATAACTACCCAAATAGCCTTACAGAACAAAAGGCAACTCCTAAATTACGTACTTTATAGCTTGAATTTTTTATTTTGGGTTCTTTAAAATATTAACGCAGTCAACCAAAAAAATCTAAGAATAAATACAAGTGCATTGTGAATAGTAACATTAAAAAAGTTTTTGATAAGAACTCTTTTAAATAGATTTAGAGTAAGTTAAATAGTTGAGATTTTTTTTATACTTGCTAGATTACTCCTACTTGCATACCAATTTGTTTTGTTATTGAAGTATTTTCTTCGGTTGTAAGTTTTCATTTCTCTTATTGCTTTTTAGTTTTGTTATTGCTTTCATTGCTTTCATTATTGTTGTTGTTCTCTTATTGCTATATAAAATAGGTATTGCGTTTGTGCTTGTTGCATTTATTGTTGCTTTCTTATTGATTACATTTATGTTCATCATGCTTAATACATTGCTTCATTTATTACTATTGCTTTAGTTTGTTTAAATGTGTGTGAGTAGTTTGTTTAAGGGTTTAATTAGTGAAAATTAGGAATAGTAATGTTGTTAATTGCATAGGATTAGGGTGAAGTTAACAAAGCTTAGTCATTGACATTCGATACAAATTTTGTCTTGCCACTGTTAGGGAGACATACGGCAATTATAGGTTGCTCGTGTGGTTTGTGGGATCACCAACTTCCTTTCGTTATATTGAGTGTTGTTTGATTTCTACTAACCTAGTTTATTGATTTTCGAAACCCTCTTTCTACGGTGGACCTAATATATTCTCGTTTTCCATCTTTGATTTATATAGTTTTTATTTTTGCTTTATTATTTTCCTCGTTAGTTTTAGGCCCTGTAAACCCAACCTTATAAACCCTTCAATATCAAGTGCTTGAATCTTGTTTTCCTTGTTCTCGTTGTTCGGTCCGCTATACTCATATAGTGTTTAGGGTGTTATAAATATTGTTTGATAGGGTATCTTGACAAAAATCCTCTATTAGTTATAAGATATTTCAAAATTCTGGACATCTTTAGCCTTATGTTTAGTCTAAAACTAAACCACTCAAAGTCCAATATAATAACATGGCACAAAAATAATTAGAATTGGGCGGAGAGCTTGGCTTGAAGACGTAGGTGTAATAGAAGTAAATTCCCCAATACCTATTTGAGACTACCTCTTGAACAAAATAAACACATTGGCTCCAATTATACTGAAGATAAAGACAAGGCTGTCACAATGGAAAGCAAAACTCTTATCAAAAGCTGCTGGTAGAATTACACTTATCAAGAGTGTACTTAGTAGCATTCTGTTATACTTTATAAGCATATTTAAAATGCAAAAGGCAATGGCAATTAGATTGTCGTTTTGTAAAGAAGATCTTCTGGGGTAGTAGCGTGAAAAAAAAATTTTAGCTACAGTGAAATGGGAAAATTTTGAACATTTGAATGATCTAGGAGGGATTGAAATTGGCAATATTCTTCAAAAAACCTTTCCGTTCAATTTAAATGGTGATGGATGTTTTTAACTTTTGATCAATCTTTTTGCGTATTGTTCAATCTCTACACAGTATTAAGGGTGTTAAAGCCTCAAAGCCATCTTCTGGCAATGCTAATTCTGGTTTATGGTGTTAGTTAACAAATCATGATGGCGAGTTTCAAAGGCTGAGGGATATTATGGAAAAAGATGGTAATGATAATCAATCCGTTTCTAGGAGGTTCAATGGTGTGGAAAAAGTTGTCTAAAGTTGATGTTTCCAAGACTCTTTAGAGTATGAACACCACAAGAAAGCTTCATTTGTGATGTTGGACATTGGGTGGGATCCAAGTGGTGTTGGGATCTTGTTTGGAGGAGGCCTCTATATTCTTGGGAACAAGATGACGAAACTGGATGAATTTCTATGATTGAAGCTTGTTATCCACATTGGGGTGAAAAGGACTCTACTTCAAGGAAATTATCATCGGAAGGTGTTTTCGTTGTGAAGAGTGTAATGTCTAATTTTCCTTATTGACCGTATCTTACCAAGATTAGTAGCTTTATTGTGTTCCCCCTAGAGAAGAATTCATGGTGTGGTTAGCTACTTCAATTTGAGCAAATTGAATCCAGGCATTTACCTCCTTAATCTGAATATCACTGACCTAAGATAACCAGGCTGTGCATTATGTGATAATGAGATTAAAATCGAAACATATAGTGTGTTTTTTAAAATAAAAAAATACACTATATACTGCGGTTCCCCAAAAACCGCAGCATATAGTATATATATTTTTTTTTTGATTTTTTTCGTTTTATAAATAATTCAATGCTAATGTACAATGTAATAAAAATATTGCAAATATATATAATCACGTATAATCACGAACTAATATATATATATATATATATATATATATATATATATATATATATATATATATATATATATATATATATATATATATATATATATATATATATATATATATATATATATATATATATATATATATATATATATATATATATATATATATATATATATATATATATATATATATATATATATATATATATATATATATATATATATATATATATATATATATATATATATATATATATATATATATATATATATATATATATATATATATATATATATATATATATATATATATATATAATAAGCGTATAAAAAGTCCTAAATCTAAACTAATTACATTAATTACTAAACACATAAATAAGCAAGATACACGACAATCTTGTCTTTCAATTCGCGCATTTTTCCATCTCTCAAAGTGCGTGTTTCCCTTGGATTGTCGTATAAAATCTATAAATATTATATGAAATAATTAAAAAAGTTTATATGATACATAAACATTAGTTTTTACCAATTCTTAATATTTATTATTATAATTTAAGACGTAGCAAATACTTACGGCATCAATATTTTCAACTCTAACGTTCTTCACGGCTTGTAAGAGATCATCCATATATTTGAGAGTGTAGTAGCCGCAATCAACGCTATTATCTTGTCGAAAGCACTAAGAGAAAATAGATGTTAGTGCCAAAAACGCTTAAAAACCCTTAAAATCGCAACTTAGCACGTAATATCAAGCATATGACTATGATTTTCAATTCTAACCATTTCCACACAATAATATGTACCAAATAGTGTTGTGTGCCAAGTTTCGTGCTAAACAAACCAAGTTCGAGTTACTTTATGCGCGAAAGTGCCAAAAACGCTTAAAAATCCTTAAAAACGCTTAAAAATCCTTAAAATCGCAACTTAGCACGTAATATCAAGCATATATCTATGATTTTTAATTCTAACCATTTCAAAAAATAATATATACCAAATAGTGTTGTGTGCCAAGTTTCATGCAAAACAAACCAAGTTTGAGCTACTTTATGCGCGAAAGTGCCAAAAACGCTTAAAAACCCTTAAAATTGCAACTGAGCACGTAATTTTAAGCATATGACTATGATTTTCAATTCTAACCATTTTAACACAATAATATATACCAAATATTATTGTGTGCCAAGTTTCGTGTAAAAAAACCAAGTTTGAGCTACTTTATGCGCGAAAGTGCCAAAAACGCTTAAATGAAACGTATTTTGAATAGTGTTATGTACCTTTACTGCTTTCCATTTCAGATATGTGGCTCTCGATATAGATCCCCTATCCCCTTTAGAAGGATATTTTGCGCGTAATATATCAAAATCCTCATTCAAAAAGGATGGACTTCAGGAATATGATGTAACACACACAAGTGTGCTTGTAGAAGAGTGTCTCGAGGACGTGTGATCGATTTGGAGCCAATTGTTCCTTTTCCTTCAAGCCTTCCTTCATGTCGAAAGGTGAGAAGTCCAATAAACTTTTCCATTGCCAAATACTCGGCTATAAAGTTACCAATCTCATCGCTCACAGTGCCTTGAATTATACTCCCCTTGGGTTGTGCTGGATTCCTTACTTTGTTTTATAAAACACCCATGTGTCTTTCAAAATGATAACAGCACCTTAAAAAACTGGATCCAAAAGCTTGATTTCACGAACAAGATGGAAAATAAGATGAACCATTATGTCAAAGAAAGAAGGTGGAAAATGCATCTCAAACTTGCATAAAGTTACAATCATGTCGACTTGAAGAGCATCAAGTTTGAAGGGATCAAGAACTTTACTACAAATTGTGTTGAAGAACGAACATAGCTCGGTAATAGCATATCTCACATGTTTTCGCAGTATTCCACGGATTTCAATTGGTAAGAACACTTGCATCATTACATAGCAATTGTGAGATTTCATGCTTCCCAAGTTCAACTCACCATTTAGGGTCACAAATCTCTTCATATTGAATGAGTACCCAGACGGAACCTTAATGCCATACAAAGACTCACCAAATGCCTGCTTCTCTATGTTGAACAATGTGTAGCAAGCTGGAGGCAAATAAACTTTTTCATTACTCATCTTCTTCTTACCCCTCTTTCCCTTGTTATTGCCACCAACTTAATCAGCTCTATTTCTTTTCGTACTCACCTTAACTTTTTGCCCACAGCTCCGGACGAATACCCTTACATTCAAAGTAATATCGCACGGCCTTAACATCATTTGTCTTACCCGGAATGTTCATGAGAGTCCCCAGTATGGCATCGCATACATTTTTCTCTATATTTATAATGTCAAGACAATGCCTAACCTGTAGATCTCTTTAATATGGAAAAGCTTCCAAAAGATTGATTCTTTTTTCCATAATCGTTCTTCACCCCCTTGCACTTGCCCTATTTTACCAAATACAGTCTCAACTCCCTTAACCTGTTCATAAACTTCATAACTGGTCAACGGTCTACGAGCTACATGGTCCTCAACCTCCCCATTGAACATCTTCTTCTTCTTACGATATTAGTGATCTCATGGGAGGAACTTTCAATGATGCATGAATACATGTTTGCACTTAGGAATCCACGTGGATTCCATGTCATCAATACATATTGGGCATGCTTTCTTTCCTTTGTTCATATACCCTGATAAGTTGCCATATGCCAGAAAATCATGAACGGTGCATAAAAGCATTGCACGCAAGGTGAACTTCTCATTAGCTTATGCATCAAACATGGAAACGCCTTCACCCCACATCTTTCTCAAATCCTCAACGAGAGGTGCAATATGTACATCTATGTCATTGCCAAGTTGTTTAGGACCCGAGATAAGAAGTGAAAGCATAATGTACTTACGCTTCATACACAACCAAGGTGGCAAATTATAGATCATTAACAGTACTGGCCAAGTACTATGTTGAGAACTAAGATGGCCGAATGGGTTCATTCCATTCATACACAGTCCAAGCCTTAAATTACGAACTTCATCCCCAAAAGTCTTGTGCAACCTATCAATGCTCTTCCACTCCAGAGAATCAGATGGATGTGTGAGCAAGTGACCTTTCTTCACCTTATCTTCATGCCACCTCAAATTTAACGCATCTTTCTTTATAGAAAACAAGCACTTGAATCTAGGTATTATTAGAAGATACCACAATACCTTAGCCGGGGGCCCTTTAGCATCCCGAGCCGCTTTACGCTTGTAACGCGATAACCCACACCTGGGACACTCTTCTAAGTTCTCATTTTCATTTCGATACAATACACAATCATTCGGACACGCATAAATCTTCTGGTACTCTAATCCGAAAGGACACATGAGCATTTTGGCATAATATGTCGACTTTGGAAGTTCATTTCCATTAGGAAGCATCTCACCTAACGCTTCTAATAACATTGTGAAACTAGCGTCACTCCAATTGAACTTTGACTTAATGTTGAAAATTGTCAACATTGCTGTTAGTTTGGTGAACTTTGTACACGCAGGGTACAAAGGCTTTTGAGAAGCCTCTGTCAACAAGTCAAAAACACGAGGACATTTTCCTAACTCATCCTCGACTCCCTCCATCATCTCATCAACACGATCCACATCCTCATCGACATTCTCTTCATCTGTCTTATACCTAGCAACACGATTTACTACATCCTCATTGATATCGGCCAAATTATTGACATTCTCAACACGAAGTATGTGCTCCCTAAGGATATGAACACTATCTACCTTTGATACATTACCACAATTGACACATGGGCAATAAAAACCAACCCCCCCCCCCCCCCCCCCCCCCCCCCCCCCCCCCCCCCCGTCCTAACTTGATGTTCAATTACAATACTACAAATTATAATATGCCATCAATAAATTCTGATGATTCAATGCTTTCAGACATCCAAGAACGATCTTTTGTCATCTTAAGTGTGATTAATTAATTGAAAATAAAATTAATAACAACTTTTTAACATATATACTTAACCCTAATTAACCAAAATTAACCCTATTTAACCCTATATAACCTTTATATTATTTAAAGTATTCAAATTATGTATATTTTAATTACAAAACATATATAACAAAAAAACAACCATTTTTTAAAACCAAATACGCATAATCAAAATAATTAAGAAACTAATAATATACAACTACATAGATAAGTAAATTATTTACATTCAAATATACAAGTACATACACAAGTAAATTATTCACATTCAAATATACAATACATACCTTGGTAAATAGATATGATAATGTTGTTTTTAAATTTTGATTATGCAACCTACAACGAAAAACAAAATCAAAATTAGTATAAAAAAACTAAATCCCTAAAACATAATGAAGGTTGAAGAACTTAAATTAAGCTTGAAAAAATAATATCTTGAAGAAGAACAAGACTAAGCCCCAATTTCGTGGGTTTTTGAAGGAAGCAACAATGGTGGGTTTCAAATGCTAAAGAAGAAGAAAAAGTTAAAAATGGTGGATTTAGGTTGAAATGATCGTTGGGTATGCGAAATTGAAGGAAGAAACAGTACAACGATGAAGAAGACAAACGAAATTAAAGAACACGACAGATAGTACAACGATGAAGAAGCAACAGTAGGTATGTGCGAAAATGATGGGTTTTTGAACAAAGCAACAATGATGAAAAAGACAAACAGTAGGTATGCAAAAATGGTGGGTTTTAGGAGGGCTTTTGGAGAATACAACAGTAAGTATTTTGTGAAATGGCCTGAAACATTGAAAGGCGGGTTATTTTCATTTTTTAGAAAGCAATATTTGCTACGGGCTTCGTGAGAACTGCAGCATTTGCTCAATTTTAATTTTTTAGAAAGCCTTATTTGCTGCAGGCTACGATTGTACCGCAACATTTGCTCAAGTTTAACTTTTAGAAAGCCTTATTTGTTGCGAGCTTTATGTGAACCGCAACATTTGCTCTATTTTTTTTGTGTACTTCTTATTTGCTATTTAATGCTGTGTTGAATAAAAACCGCAGCAAATGACACACAACAGATACGTTTTTTTCTACTAGTGAATGAGAGTGTAAACAACCTATAATAAATTGGGTGTTATAAAAAATTTTTTTAAAAAACAATTGCATTTAAAAGGATAAAAATGTTACTTCTAAATTGGTAAGAATTCACCGTAAGTTGTGAATCAATGAATCAAAGGGAGTATTATTATTAAAATTTATTTCCGAATAAGTTACTTATTTAATTATATGTCAAATTGAATGACATAGTCTAAGATTAAATTCCACAACAACAACATAAATTTTTATCAGGAACAACCATACACCTTCCATCTCGACCATGATTTATCTGGCAGTCATTACTGCATTTATCATTAATGTATTCACCATTAGTCTGCATACATGGTGGTTCCTTTACATTCTTTAAGTACATGACACCAGGGTGAGGTGCTACTGCTGGAGACTCGGACGGTGCTTCTCCAACTCCAGCTTCATCCCATCTCGGTAACGAATCTACATAAGTCTGAGCCACCTAAGAACCTGCATATTTTAGTTGCAAAACACGAAATATAAAATAAAATATATGATAGTGTAAGATAATTATATTAAAAATTTGAAAATAATCGAATACTTTAGATGATTAGAAAGTGTGTAATCACCACAACTAATAGAAACAATTAGCGCCAAAAAGTAAAGGGATAATTAATCTTTCCATTTTGTACAAAATATCAATTTTTTTTGTTTTTTTTTATTAATGTATTTACGGATTGTTGTTCAAAAGTGAAAATGAATGCCAATATCGTTACGATGCTAAGAACAAACAACAACGAACAAAACAAAATTTGACAATGTAACTAAAAAAGGACACAAAGATTTAAGGAGGTTCACCCAATGATGGTTACGTCCTCCGTGATGTGTAGTTTCTGTTTATATTATATCAAAAGAATACAAACAACACTTCTTAATGAAGAATTACAATTGAGAAAGAGATAACAAACAAAAGGCTATGTGTTTGGTTTAGGGGTTGTGTTTGATGTGTTTGATGTGTGAGTATGAGAGCTCTATTTATAGTACTAGGTACATGAATATGAATAGCTTACTTGAATACATAGTTAATTGAGTAATGAATACTATGAAATAACTCTAAGGACTTGAAAAGACATTATCTCAAGAGTCACACACATGAATACTCTTCACCTTAATCTTCATTAATCTTCATTAACACCAATAATTCCCATGAATACTCTTCACCTTATTACACCCTTTTGGATTCCACAACCCAAGAGTCACACACATGAATACACACTTTAATTGTACACTCAAGTCACACATGATACCATTCATAACAATCTCCACCTTGACTTGAGTTTACCCAAGTCAAAACATTCAACAATCCACTTCATAAACAAAAGAAACATACACACCTCAAATGCCCCAAAAGGCATTATCTCAAGCAAGGAGCTAAACCAACCAAGTCAACACATAGTTCAAACTTGGTTGTAGGTAATGACTTTGTCATCATGTCGGCCGGATTTTTCGTAGTGCAATCTTCTTCAATAACACCCTTTTGTGCTCAACTTCATCCCGGATGAAATTATACTTAATATCAATGTGTTTGGACCTTCTATGAAATGTATTTTGATTCCTAGCCAAGTGAATTGCACTTTGACTATACAATGCACACTTACCTCACACACTTTATTGCACATTTCACCAACAAGACCTTTAAGCCATTTTGCTTCTTTGAATGACTCGGCCACGGCTATGTACTCCGCTTTGGTTGTTGAAAGAGCAACCACATCTTGCAATGATGATTTCCAACTTATCGCCGAACCACCCAAAGTAAACACGAACCCACTTGTGGACTTTCTATTATCTAGATCACCACCATAATCCGAGTCACAAAACCCGGTTAGCTCGCTTGAATTCTTCCCATACAAAAGACAAACATTAGAAGTATCTTTCAAATACCTCAATAACCATTTTAGTGCATCCCAATGTCCCTTCCCCGGATTAGACATATATCTACTCACCAAACTCACTGCATGAGCAATGTCGGGTCTAGAACATACCATAGCATACATAACACTACCAACGGCACTAGCGTATGGAATTCTTACCATTTGCTCTTCTTCCGCCTTTGTTTGTGGACACAACTTCTTGGATAATTTGAAATGAGAAGCAAGAGGAGTAGACACACCTTTAGCATCATCCATAGAGAAACGTTGCACAACTTTCTCAATGTACTTCCTTTGACTAAGGTATAAGATACCCTTAGCCCGATCTCTCAAAATCTCCATCCCAAGAATCTTCTTGGCTTCACCAAGATCTTTCATATCAAATTCACTTGAAAGCAATTCTTTTAAGTTCTCCACCTTAAACAAAGAACTACATGCTACTAGCATGTCATCAACATATAAGAGCAAATATAACAAAGAACCATCTTCAAACTTCTTAAAATAGACACAACTATCATAAGAACTTCTAATAAAATCATGTGAAATCATAAAGGAATCAAACCTTTTGTACCATTGTCTCGGAGATGGCTTCAACCCATACAATGACCTCTTCAATCTACACACATGATTTTCCTTATCGGCTACTTCAAAACATTCCGGTTGTTTCATAAAAATTTCTTCTTCAAGTTCACCGTGAAGGAAAGCCGTTTTTACATCCAATTGATGTAACTCCAAATCCTCCATCGCCACCAAAGAAAGCAATGCCCTTATAGAAGAGTGTTTCACCACCGGTGAGAAAACCTCATGAAAATCAACACCCTCAATTTGAGAGTATCCCTTTGCAACTACCCTTGCTTTGTAGATGGGAGGAATGTCACTAGAAGGACCCTCCTTCATTTTGAATATCCACTTGCACCCAACAATTTTATTTTTCTTTGGTGCTTCAACGATATCCCAAGTTTCATTCTTTCCAAGAGACTCCATCTCTTGCTTCATAACTATCAACCACTTGCTTGAGTCATTTGAGGCCATAGCCTCCTTGTACGTACTTGGTTCATGTAACCCTTCGACTTCGCTAGCAACGTTGAGAGCATAAACAACATAATCACACTCTTCAATATATCTCCTTGGAGCCACAATCTTTCTTCTTTGCCTAGTTGTGGACAAAGAAGGAGACCTTTGTTGAACATCATCATCATTTTTCTCATCATCAATATTAGGAGGTTGACCCTTCACTTGTGCATCATTATTTACATCATTATCAAAAGACTTTTCTACACTAGATACAAGCATGCTATTTTCATAAAAAACAACATCTCTAGAAACAATTATTCTTTTTGATTCATTACACCACACCCTATACCCCTTTACACCCATCCATATCCCACAAAGATACATTTTCTAGCCCTAGGTTCTAACTTACCATCATTTACATGAATATAAGCTGGACAACCAAAGATTCTAAGACTAGAATAATTTACCGGAGTGTTGTACCATAATTCTTGTGGCGATTTGAACTTCAAGGCGGTATGAGGTGAACGGTTGATCAAATAACATGCCGTAGACACCGCTTCGGCCCAAAATTGTTTCCCCAAATTTGCTTTTTTTAACATGCACCTAGCCCTCTCCAATAATGTTTTATTCATCCTCTCCGCAACACCATTTTGTTGAGGACGTCCTGCACAAGTTCTATGTCTAACAATGCCTTCATTAGAACAATATTTGAGAAATTTATTATCAACAAATTCAAGACCATTATCGGTTCTTAAGGTCTTGATGTTCCTACCGGTTTTCTTTTCAATCATCTTCTTCCATTCCAAGAAGACATCAAAAACTTCATTTTTATGTTTTACAAAATAACACCAAACTTTCCTAGAGAAATCATCAATAAAGGTCAACATGTAATTACAACCACTAAGGGAGGGCATTCGTGAAGGACCCCATAAATCGGAATGGAAATAATCTAAAATTCCCTTAGTGTTGTGAATGGCGGGTTTGAAACTAACTCTCTTGTGTTTCCCATAAACACAATGTTCACAAAAATCAAGGTTCCCAAATTTCTTCCCATCAAATAAACCTTGTTTAGAGAGTTCAAACATACCTCTTTCTCCCATGTGACCAAGCCTCAAATGCCAAAGTTTGGTGTCATGATCGGACATTGTGCTTGTGGAAACGTTTGCCGAGCCAAGAATGGTTGAACCTTGAAGAGCATACAAACTCCCATTCAACTTACCCTTCATCACAACAAGTGAGCCTTTAGTAACTTTCATAACTCCACCTTCACAAGTGATTCTACACCCGATCTTATCAAGAGTACCCAAAGACAAAAGATTCTTTTTCAACCCCGGAACATACCTTACATCGGTTAAGGTCCTCACAATTCCATCAAACATCTTCACTTTAATGCTCCTAATCCCAACAACCTTACAAGTTGTGTTGTTCCCCATGGTAACATTTCCCCCATCAATGCTTTCAAAAGTATGGAAGAAAGTTTTGTTAGGAGTCATGTGAAATGTGCACCCCGAGTCAAGAATCCACTCATTATTATCTTTGTACTCATGAGTGGCAACTAAAACATAACCATCATCACTATCATTCACATAACTAGCATTTGCATTGCTAGTTCCTTCCCTAGCATCTTTTTTTCATTTTTCTTCTTTAACTTCCAACAATCCTTCTTGATATGGCCCTTAAGCTTGCAATAATTACAAGTTTTATTTTTATTTAGCCTAATGGACTTGGATCTCCCTTTACCCTTGTTTCCACTCCCACTAGTGGAACCTTTCTCTTGTGACCTCCCTCTCACAAACAAACCATGACTAGCATTGCTTTGTGACTTTTGTGATAGTTGTGAATCAATAAGATCCCTTTGTGTCAAGGCATTCTTCACTTCATCACTACTCAAATTATCTCTTCCATAGAATAGAGTTTCTCTAAAATTCTTGTAAGAAGGGGGTAGAGAACATAGGAGATAAATTGCCAAGTCTTCATCATCAAGCTTGACATCAATGTTTTGTAAATCCATAACAATGGAATAAAATTCATCTAAGTGAGGTTTTAAAGGTTTACCTTCCTCTAAGCGTAGATCGTAGAGTCTACTTTTCAAAAGTAGCCTATTGGTAACACTCTTGGCCATGTAGAGTGATTCCAACTTCTCCCATATACTCTTGGTTGTTGTTTCTTTAACAACCTCTCTTAGAACTTCGTTGGAAAGGCATAATTGAATTGCCAATAATGCCTTTGAGTTTATCTCTTCCCATCTTGATCCGGATATTCCTTCCGGCATCTTATCTACACCATCAATGGCCTTATGCACACCATTTTGGATCAAAATGGCTCTCATTTTGACTTGCCATAAGCCAAAATTTACATTTCTATCAAACTTCTCTTTGTCGAGCTTCATTGTAGTCATGATTCTCAAATAACAACTTCTAAAACACCGTAAAAACAACTTGGCTCTGATACCAATTGAAATGTGTGCCAATATCGTTACGATGCTAAGAACAAACAACAACGAACAAAACAAAATTTGACGATGTAACTAAAAAAGGACACAAAGATTTAAGGAGGTTCACCCAATGGTGGCTACGTCCTCCGTGGTGTGTAGTTTCTGTTTATATTATATCAAAAGAATACAAACAACACTTCTTAATGAAGAATTACAATTGAGAAAGAGATAACAAACAAAAGGCTATGTGTTTGGTTTAGGGGTTGTGTTTGATGTGTGAGTATGAGAGCTCATTTTATAGTACTAGGTACATGAATATGAATAGCTCACTTGAATACATAGTTAATATTGAGTAATGAATACTATGAAATAACTCTAAGGACTTGAAAAGACATTATCTCAAGAGTCACACACATGAATACTCTTCACCTTAATCTTCATTAATCTTCATTAACACCAATAATTCCCATGAATACTCTTCACCTTATTACACCCTTTTGGATTCCACAACTCAAGAGTCACACACATGAATACACACTTTAATTGTGCACTCAAGTCACACATGATACCATTCATAACAAAAAGAAAGTTATTGGTATATATTGAGATGTTGAATTATTATAAACATAAATAAAAACAGTAATAAGCGTTTTACTAATTATTTTGTGATGTACAATAAATGACGTCTTACCAATGTATTTAAAGGGTGTGGGAGAGCTAGTACATATATATCTGGTGTAAGGGGGATCCTTACACAAGAAAATTATAGCTAATTTTATTCAAGAAATGATTTACACTAAGAAAAAGATATATTTAGCAATGCGATAAAAATATAAGAGGAAATTATTTATGGCCTGTTTAGCAGTATATTAAATGGTGGGAATGTTGATGGAAAATTACTGTAATTTGGTATGAAAATCTTGGCAACTTAAATGGTCATATTTGGTCTTCTTCAATCATCTCATTTTCTTCACAAAATTCATTTTAATGCATTACCATATGAATATTTAGTTGGTAATGTAACATTGTGAACAAAAAATGTTTTTGTGATCAATGCTTCAATTTCGTCGGAATACCATGTTACATATCGTTAAAATTTACACAACATATAATTCTCATTACCAACGTTTATTACAAACAACCAAACGGGTCGTTAGGGTATCAGAGGAAGTGTCTAACCCCTGTGTTGGATGCCACACGCAATTGATTGAAAGAAAAATTACCTAGAATAATCCAACCTTTTTACGATTTTCCTACAATAATCCCACCTATTGATTAATCATGAATAATCCCAACTTTTGTGGGTATTTGCATAGAGTAAAATTCAGTGTATCGATGACCTGCTATAGTAGGTAATTCACCCAAAAATTAAGTAAACTGAAAATTAATTTAAAATTAAAGAAAAATTTTGAATATTTACCTGAAAAATTCTAAATCATAAAAAAATCATAAATTTTTTTGAATATTTTTCTAACATGTTTTTTTGACATTGTAGTTTGATTTACTTTTTTTTTTTTTAAAATAAATAAAACTTGCTATAGCAAGTCATCCGATTACTGGGTTTACTCTAGGAAAATACCCCTTAAAGTTGAGATTATTCATAGTTAATCAATAATTCGAAATATTATAGGAAAATCATAAATTGGTTGGATTATTCTAGGTTAATTTTCCTTTTTAAAATACATGATTTATTACAGAATGTTTAAATTTACTTAAAATAACAAACAAGAACAAGATTAACTACTTAAATATGCTAATAATTTTAAATCAAATAATAAAAACATTGTGTTAACCCTAAGATTATATAAATATCTAATAATATGTCAAATGTCATGGTATTATAAAGTATAATTACTTACCACACCAATTATATTGATGCTTTATTTATATAAATTGAAAACTCATGCTAATATAAGATAATTTAAGCTCGTGAGAATGGTGGTAAAAATGTTGGTATCATTTAACTTCTAAAATTGTTTTGCAAACGTTGCTTTTGTTTCACTAGCTATTTTACAAAACACTAAATATAGTTTAGCTAAGTCAAGAAACTATATATAGTAATCAAAAGCTAAAAGCAACTCTTAAAAGCTTGAGATCAAGCACCCTGTAAAGTTCCTTGTACATTCAAATTGATGAAACTTAGAATGTTACCTAAGGAAAATGGTACAAACTACCACTAAAACAAGGCCGGATTCTCATAACTTTTGTATGAAACTTCCTTTTACTTTCAAATTTAAAACTATAATTTTTATGAAGGCCTCATTTGACTCGTCTTTATTGATTTCCATTAGTTGAAAATTATTCACTAGAATTTTATCTCCATATTTACATCTCCATCGTCTCCTACACCCCTCTTAACCGCCTTTAAGGTTTCCATAACATTATGACTTGCTTAAATCTGCATTTACAATTAGTCATAATTATAATTAGACTCGAAGCACAATTCCCCAATACTATTACAATGCAACACTATACCACACCATAAATGTTGATAAATAAACTAAAGATTTCACCTGATTATGATCAATACAATTACGAACATTGTCGTTTTTCATATCCAATCAATCTTTCATCTTCCATTTACTAACCTTCTTTTTAAATTTGTAACAAATCTTAAAAGTTTTCAAAGTTTTGTTTCTTATCTCAATTTCATCCCCATCTTGTATCAAATACTCATTCCTTTTTCTAATTATCGGTGTAACTTCATTCATCTTTTCTTTGTTTTGATTTTGTTAATTGGAGTTATGATTAATGGAGTACAATATTTTCTCTCTGTGTGACAATGATGGTTAGGAAAGAGTTTTAGGTTTTAGTATTATTAACTAATAAGAAAATTACTAAATCATCTTGAGATCTAGTTATTAACATGAAATGAAACAGATTAATATTGATTTAAAAGTCATAATTTTGTAGTGTGAATTCACTAACAAAAATATATAACGAGATGTGAAGCATAAAACAAAGTTCCTCTCTAATAAAGTTACCGACATTGTCTTGTAAGACGTCCTATACTTTTAGGATCTTTAAAATATCATCAATATATTCGGGATAAAAATTCAATATTATATCTCAACCCCTAAAAAAGAGAAAGAAAAGTTGCCACTTTATAGCAACCAAAATGCAAAACAATCAAAGTACACTTTTACAAAAAAAAAATAATAACTTTAATGTTTTCTTAATAAAGAGAAATGAATTACGGTTTACACAACTTAATATAACCTTTACACTAAATATATGATTATGACTAATATTTAGTCCAATCTATGGAGGACCAAACACACAAAACTTTTAAACACATTAATACAATGTGACCCGATAGTTTTACTCACATTCAGCTTGGACTATTTTCAAATAATGGTCCATTGACGTTTGTTGGCTTGTAGTAGAACATAAATTTTACTTAACATAGACTAAAAAAACGTCTCATTGTATACCAATTGTATTACGTTATGTGACTTACAAACTATTCACGTGATTATTGAAAATTTTTTTAATAGTCTTCCACTTGTTTAGAAAACAAGTTTACTAGAGTTGTCGAGCTCCTCCTACTTGCTTCTACAAGTTGTGAATCTCAAATCCTTTGTCAACTTATTCTCAATCAAATGAATTATTTATTGATGTGCTTGTTATAGAGCATGTTTGTGTCCCCATTGTAGTGTCAAGTCTCGCGGTTTTAGATTGATAATATACCCTTTACGCGTAATTTTATTTTGTTCTTGTCCATGGGTTGTTCTATTGTTATTTCAGATGTTTTGAATGCAACAAGGAAGATTTCCATGTGTTTGAAGACTTTAACACTTATTTTGAGGCATTCCCAAAGGCCTCACAAGGATCGAAAGTTATTAGATGCCAAGCCAAAAAGCATGAAAACATGCTGATTTGATTGAATCTTTATCTCATTCAGTTGAATGAATACCTAATGCTCAAAGAAGATTGTTTGCACGCGGTTTTGGTTGTACTCCCACCATTCAGTCCAATGTATAGGCATTGGGGCGTCACTTGGTTGTTGGAGCGAATGACGTTCTCGCTTTTAGCAGCTATTTGTAGGCGCTTCCTTCATTTGAGCGAATGCAGGCAATTTCTGCGAGATTGTTTTCTTTCTCAAGCTAAATCTTAAAGTTGTTTTAGGGCTTTGTAACCATTTTGTTTAGATACTATTTAAACCCTGATTTCTGTATATACTCTCATGCCTACTTTCAGAGCTTCCTTACTCAACTTAGAACATCATATTTATTGCTTTCGTTTACATTCCATGCCCTAGTTTAGGTTTAAAACATTCATTTATTGCTTTCTTTACACTTAAGCCTTTAGTTTAAGTATTTCTTTCAAGCAATGTATTTGGATTCAAGTTTTTTACATTCAAGCTCTTTTATTTATGTAAGTTTTTATTCATTTATGCTTTATTGTCATTTAATACTTTCTTTTATGGTTATTTGATTTCATTGCTTTCTTTATTGCTCTTGTTCATCATTCCTTGTTTTGATAAAATAGTTGTTGGTTTCATTTATTGCTCTTTCTATTGCTTTCTTACTGTTTACATTCAAATTCTTCATGTTTTCATTAATGGCTTTGTTTATTGCTTTTGTTCTAGTTATTTCTTATGTGTGAGGAGTTTATTTAGGGATTTGATTAGTGAAACCCTAAGATTGGTCTTGTTCTTCATTGTGTAGGATTAGGGTTTGAAATAGTTGTTTGATTGATATTCTATGTGAATCTTGTCATCTTGAGTTTCTTGATTTATTCTTGTAGGAAACATTGTGTAGGAAACATATGGCGATTATAGGTTGTTGTGTGACTTGTGGGGCCACCAACTTTCACTCGTCATCTTGAATGTCTTGATTTATTGTTGTTGGATCTCTCTTGACCTAACTTATCTCTTGGTTTTATTGACTTTCCTAGGGTAGACCTAATCTATCCCCGTTTGTCTTTTGTTGTAATTACCTTTTCTGTTCTTGCTTTGTTAATATCGTTATTAGTTTGGTTTAACAACTCACATTCTATATAACCTCCCAACATCAAGTCTTGAATCTCGCATTCCTTGTCCTTAAGGTTCGACCCTGGACTTACCATTAAACTAGTTTTAGTAGTAGGGTGATTACAAATATTGTTTGTTTAACTAGTCTTTTAATAAAAGACGCTAAAAGCCGGTTATCAAAATGGTGCCGTTGTTAGGGACTAGGAGTTATGTTTAAATTTTGTTCTTGATGTAGCTTATACCCCGAGATCTAAAGATTGAGAAAATAAGATCCGCCTCCAATTCCGTTACAACCAACAACACTCGACCCTCCTACATAACCAATTTGGGACTCCTAGTTCCCAAGAGTTTCAAGGGGGTGTTGTATTACCCACATCTTCAGCTCTATACCAAATACACCCATGATTTACTCGGATGGTTAAGAATAAAACCCCTTTTTGTGGATTAAAAATAATTGTCCTCTACAAGATTTGGAGGCATTCTCAGACATTTGTGGTCTCATCCCTGCATGCCCTAATAGTCCGAATTATGTACAGATGAACCTTTTAACTTAAGTCTAGCCGGCTACGCCAAGGATTTCTATAAATACTTAGAGCCCAACTCCATCACTACTTTGGCTCGACTGAAGAATACTTTTGTAGAGAGGTTCTATCCTACGGTTCGAATGCAAGATTAGCGCAAGAGAATGATTAGAGCATGCCGTCACCATGATTACGCGGAGAATCATCTAAATACAATCTTCTATGATGAGCTCAATGACTCTACCAAAGCTCTCCTTGATTTGGCGGTTGGTGGCCAACTCTCTAAGTTAAGGCTAAGATCGAAGAGGTTACTAAGAATAACTCTTGGGGAGGAGCAAGGGGTAGTGGACTACCTAGGGGCATGATTAATACGAGTAACTTGGACTCTATTGGTGCTAAAATTGAGGAAATCATGGATAAGAAAATTTGCAAGTTCAAGATAGCTCCAGGTAGTGCCAATGGATCTTATACGTATAAGAATCCCATTTCATGTAGAATCGGTGGGGGCACCAATCAGGATAGATCCTACTATGAAGGGTCTAATTCTAAACATGTGGCAGTTGTAGATTATGGGGTTTACAACCAAGAAGGGGCTCAAGTGATGAACTACGATGGTTATGGGTATAATCCTTATTGTGTGGCGGACGTGGGTTATGGTGGTCAAAACCAAGGGTATGCACATCAAAGCTCCTACGAAAACTAACCCTTTAAACCTCCCTTCAATCCCAATCCTAGCCAAGGAAACTTTAACCAAGGCTAGAACCAAACTAATCATGTGCCTTATAGCAACTAAGCCGGTGGTGGTTCTCCAAGGCCGAACGGGAATAGGTCGTATCTTCAAGTGCTAAGGCCCAACAGTAACCTACCTTATCCATCTACACAACCACGATCGAACCCTACTCCATATCATGATCTATCCTCTCAAGTGAGCTCTCTTTTTAAAAAAAACCAAACCCTATCCCAAATCAATCAAACCTTGATTACTCATATACAACAACTTCAAGCACAAGAGATGTTTTTTAATGCCATCTTGCTCAGATGGCCCATCCACCTTCGTCATTGCTATTCCCATCTCATACCCAACCAAACCCATCTACCTAACCCCCATCACCAAGCAACCCAAACTCTAACCCTAACCATCATACTTGCAAAGCAATCTTCCTAAGATCAAGGACCTCATACACCACTCTTGTTGTGGCTCCGAAGGGGTGATTTTAGGGAAAGTTCTTCAACGGGTCATGATATTAAAGTGGACAATGACCATTAGGATGATCTTAAGGGGGAGAGGATAAGAAGGAGAGTGTTGGTGGTGGGATTGAGAAGAAGAATGATGAAGTTGTTGAAAAGAATGATAAAGTTGTTGAAAAGAAAGATGAAGTTAAGGAAAAAGAGAAAGAGAAGAAATAGAAGGATGAAGAAGAGAGATGGAGAAAGATACAAGAACGGAGGAAATTTGGACTTCAGCATGCTCCACCGTTACCCTTCCTTTACAAGGCGCTGGAGATAGCACTACAAGAGCAGTTTCTTAAGTTCCTAGAGCATATGCAGCAACTTGAGATGAAGATACCATTCTTGGAGGCAATGAAATAAATGCCTCAATATGCTAGGTATCTAAAGACTCTCTTCAGAAACAAAAGAAAGCTTGGAGACAATGTGATTAGTTTGCTAGAGCAGGTGAGTGCCATCATTCAAGACACTTGGGCTAAGAAAGAAAAAGCTAGTGGACTTTTAATGCTCCTAGTCACCCTTGGAAAACTTAATTCTAAGGGTGCACTTGCTCACCTTGCGGCCTTTATTAGCCTCATGTCGATGTCTATTGCTATGAAACTAACCTTTTCGCTCAAGCCATCCAAGAAAACCATCCAATTTACCGACCGTTATACAAAAATTCCATGTGGAGAGTTTAAACACCTTCCGGTCTAAGTGGGGAATGTTGTAGTCCCATGTAATTTTGTTGTGCTTGACATTACGGAAGATCCTTACACTCCTCTCATTCTAGGGAAAGATGCTTTGAAGACCCGGGGTACCTGATCGATTACGAATCAGAGACTATCACTAGTAGGGTAGCCTAGGAGAAGGTTGTGTTTGCCTTTTCAAAGTCCTCCAAAGAGCCTATGGTCGAGTAGATTTGTTCTCTTGAGGTAGCTGAGGGTATAACCGGGAAGAAGGTTGAAAGGAGTGTTGCCTTTGTTGCCTCGGTGTTTTTTAAGGAGTCCAATGATGAGAAGAAGATGAAAAAGAATGTTGTGACTGATGTTGAGAAGTAGATTGTTTTGATAAATGAAGATTATTTTGATCCCGAGAGTACTGTCAAGTAAGCCCGCAATAAGAAAAGGGCCATAAAAAGAATAAAAACCAAAACAAGAAAGATGGTTCCATCTTGGCTTGAGGGAGCCTCGCATGATAGACCACCTCTAGATGACCCCAATTCTAGTTTGTTTACCTCTGCCACTACTGCTCAGTGGAGAGGCCTAAGTCACCATGATGGAGGCAATGGAGATGCTAGGATTAAGTCTACTCCTGCAGAGGGTATGATTTCTTTGTTTTCTTTTTCTGTTTGAGTTGGTGGTTAGTTGTGTCAAACTTACCGACGTTAAAAAAAAGTACTTGCGGGATATAACCTGATGTTAGTTTAGTTTGTTTGTTTGCTTAGTATAGTTCCAATAATGCCGATCTTTCTCCCTTATGGTTTTCCTGTTCATCTTTCCCAAGTGCCGAGAAGGCTCTTGAGCTAGCTTGGGGGAGAGTCCTCGCATTTTCAAAACTTCAAATATTTACATTATTGTCACTATTGCCGTGGTTTTTGTTATAGTTTATGCACGTTTAGTTTTGTTTTTGTTGATATATTTGAGTTTCGAAACTGTCATTTCTAATGTGTACATTCTAGTGGCCATATGCATACTCACAGTTTTTTAGTCTTATACCTATTTTGGGACCGAGTGATTGACTATTTTCCACTTGACCTGGGGGATTTGGGCTTTCTTGGTTTGTGGCTTGGATGAATACCTATTGACGAACATTTCAACTAGCTTGGTTAGGATAGAACGTTCTAGGACTCCATTTTGAATGCTATGCCTTTGAGTGCTAGTCAGGAAGTCTAAGAATTGTATCGGTTCTCCTCCAGAATAGTCTACTTTTCTAAAGGCGAAGGATGATAACACATTTGTTAGTTATGGCTACATAGCCAAATTGCCTACCATTTACATTGATTGACTTTAGGTTTAGCAAAGTTTGTGTCTTTACCCTTTTCTTTGTAACCACACTATTTAACTCCACATTAGGCAAATGTTCCCTCTCTTTAATTAGAGGATAATTAAGTGATTATGGTGGTGTTTGTGTTTGTTGCATTGTGTTGTAGGCTTTTGGTTAGCACACTGGTTGTTGATTTGATATGACTCTATGCGTCATATTTTGGTCAGTTATTCCTCTCTTTTTCCTCTTACGCTCTTTAAAGAGATTTATATATATTCATTGAGTGAGGAAATCAATAAAAGAAAGGGATTTAGCGTGCAAACAGATATAAGCATGAAAAACACAAAAACAAAAGAAAATGTGATAAAAACAACAAAAATTTTAAGAATAAAGTTATTGTGATATGTTAGAGTTCATTGGTGCTTCAATTGAGGCTTTTGATTAGGTATTATTGTCGGAAGTGATAGTTGTTGGTTTTATTGTCTTGGATCGCTTACTATCCTATACTTTAGCGCCATATTCCCAAAATTACCCCACCTTAACTCTAACCTACATTACAACCCTTCACAAACCTATTCGACTTGGTCTGACTAGTAACTTTTGTGTTGGAGAATAGATAAGATACAGTTCTCAAGACATCTCCCTATTAAGTGTTTGATTCCGGACTCATCTTTAGTCGGATGACTTTGAGCGAAGCACATACAAAATCAAACACATGAGCGTCATTAGATATTTCCCAGATTTTTTGGGAAATAACCTGAGGAGCGTAGACTTGTGAACTCTTTAGATAGTAGGTGGCATGGCCTGTGTTGTTGTCTAGTGAACCTCAGTATGTGAAAAGCGTTGTTCTTCTATGTATTATGCTCTCTTGAGTCCATTGTACTTGCACACCCATGGCTAAGAAAGAGTTTTACGCGTACACAACTTGTATTGTCTTGTTTTTTGCTTGCCTTGTTTTTATTTGCTTTAGTCTTATTTTGTCCTGTGCTTTCATGTTTCCTTTCTAGTTCATTTGCTAGGGACTAAAAAAGGTTTGGCTTGGGGAAAGTTAATGTGCTCGTTTTAGAGCAAGTTTACGACACCCGTTGTAATGTCAAGTCTCGCGGTTTTTGATTGATATTATACACTTTATGCGTGATTTTACCTTATTCTTGTCCATTGGTTGTTTTGTGGTTATGTCAGATCTTTAGAATGCAACAAGGATGATTACAATGTGTTTGAAGACCTTAGCACGCATTTCAAGGCATTATCAAAGGCTCCGCATGGTTCAAAACTTCTTGGATGCCTGAAGAAAGCCATGAAGCATGAAAATGTGCTGATTCGAGTGAATTATCTTCTCATGCGGTCGAATGAAGGGCTTGAAGACTAGAAGCACAAAGTTCGTGATATAGTCGAATCCAAATTCCATTCGGGCAATTGAGCCTAGATTTAGGAAAATCACTTGGCCATTCGAGCAAATGACGTTCTCTCTCACAACAATTGTTTGTGGGCGCTTTCTTCATTCGGGCGAATCAACCCTTTATTCGGGCGAGTGCCGGCAATATTTGCAGGTTTTTTTGGTTTCTCAAGCCGAATCTCAAGGGGCTTTTAGGGCCATTTGACCCCTTTTTAGAGTGGACTTAAACCCCCATTTCTTGATTTGAACTCTCATTTCTGTATATACTCTCATGCCTACTTAGAGAGCTTCTAGCTTCAACTCAGAACATCATCTTTATTGCTTTCATTTACATTGCATGTCCTAGTTTAAAATTAAAGCTTTCATATTTTGCTTTCTTCACACTCAAGCCTTTAGTTTTAGTATTTCTTTCAAGCATTGTATTTGGATTCAAGTTCTTTACATTCAAGCTCTTTTATTTATGTAAGTTTTCATTGTTTTATGCTTTATTGTCATTTAATGCTTTCATTTATGATTGTTTGATTTCTTTACTTTCTTTATTGCACTTGTTCATTATTCATTGGTTTGATAGAATAGTTGTTAGTTTCATTTATTGCTCTTTTTATTACTTTCTTACTATTTACATTCAACTTCTTCATGTTTTCATTAATGCCTTTGTTTATTTCTTTTGTTCTAGCTATTTCTAGTTTGTGTAAGTAGTTTCTTTAGGGATTTGATGAGTAAAACCCTAGGATTGGTCTTGTTCTTCATTGTGTGAGATTAGGTTTGAGATTGATGATGATTGTTGATTGATATTCGATGCGAATCTTGTTCTGCCACTCCTTAGGAGACATAGGGCAACTATTGTTCGTTCGTGTGAATTGTGAGGTCACCAACTTTTTCTCGTCATCTTGAGTGTCTTGATTGATTGTTGTTCGATCTCCCTTGAATTAGCTTATCTCTCGGTTTTATTGACCTTCTTAGGGTGGACCTAATCTATACTCATTTGTCTTTCATTGCTTATTATCGTTTTTGTTCTTGCTTTGTTATTATCGTTATTAGTTTGGTTCAACAACTCACATTCTATATAACCTCCCTACATCAAGTATTGAATCTAGCATCTTTTGTCCTTGAGACTCAACCCCTGACTTACCATTACACTAGTTGTAGTAGTATTAGGGTGATTAATGGAATTGTTTGTTTAACTATTATTTTAGCAAACGACGCTAAAAGCCAGTTCAAAATTATTTCACAACTAATATACTTACTAGGTCTGTTCATGTTCCTCGGACATATTAGATAAACTTAAAAATAAATGATTATCTTCATTATCCATATAAACATGCAATTTATAGTTCTAACTCCCTAAGTTTCCAGAGTGTAAACACCAAAATAATATGACATTTCTATCTTGTTCCTCCTCAATTTGATATATACGTGAATCATAAACTTTCTCAGCACAACCCTTATACACCTCTTGACGTCATGGCGTTAGATTGCATCGAATAATAAATATCCTCACACACGAAGTCAGTGAGAAATTCAAGTCTTACATAACTATTTCCATGTCACTTTGAGGTATTCTCATGGCGCCCGTGTTCTTAAAGAGTTGTTATAAAAGTTTTTCTCCTAATAGAGATACTCAAGTTCCACCAATGTCATTGAATAGACATCCAGTGTTTCTACGA